>NC_067472.1:124348355-124655599 GCF_947179515.1 Apodemus sylvaticus
CCTGGAACTGGAGTTATGGATGCTTGTGAGCCACTACATATGTGCTGGGAACTGAACCCCGGTCGTCTTCAAGAGGAGCAAGTTTTCTTAACTGCAGAGCTACCGCTGTAGCCCACTAGCCCACTCCTTTTGAAATGTTAGTTCTTCTCAAAGTAACACAGAGACCTACCAAAATAATCAAGTTGTGTTTAATAAGAAGAAATTTTTTCACTGCTTTTGTTTTGAAATGTATTGAGCAGATTGCTTTCATGACTTAGAGCTACATTTTGTGGTTTTAAATGAATTAAAACAGCATTTTAAAACTGTTTCCTGGGCCCACACTGTCTTCATGTCCAGGACGCAGTGTGACCCATGACTGACATATGAAACAGTGCTATACAATGTCTGGAGTGCAACAACCTGAAGTAATTGCCATGACCCTGTAACCATTATTGCTTTTACTTGGACAAATGAGTGATGAATGAGTGAGTGAGTGAATGAATGAAAATGAATGAATGAATGAATGGAAAGAGGCCAGAGAAAGCTGTCTGATTAGGAAGGAAGCACCAGACCAGGTGGGCCAGAGGAGAAGAACGTATGAAGGTGTCTTCATGACCATGGTAGGCATCCTTACCACCATAGGGGACACCACAACATGGAGCTAAGCTTTAGGAGAATAGCTAAATGGAGCTTTGGTGATGGACTAGAGGTAGAGAGAGAGTCAGGGAGTTGGTGCCATGCCAAGAGGACAGGGCCCCAGGGCAAGGTGGGTACAGAGTGCAGGTTGGGGGAAGGGCTGGCTTTAGCAGAAGGAAGGCAAGGGCAGGAAGTTGAGGCAGTTTCCTTCTAAACTGGAAAGTGAGGTCATGCGCTGAGAATCCAGGAGTGGGCCCGAGGGTGGCCCGCAGAGAGAGATAGATGGCTGGAGGAGCTGCTGCAGACCATGGAAAATGTTGACAAGAGACGTGCAGACAGACTGCCTAGCAGTGTTGAAAACTCCGTGAAGATTGAGACAATGCCTCTCTTCTAGGCTAGGGGATTTTCTCAGCCCCATCTGAGAGCTCTAGAAGCAATGGTGAAGGACAATGATCCAGGGCCAGGCTTCTGTCATATGTGTGGACAGGGCAAGGTCCAAGATACCAGTGGGAATGATGATCTACAGAAGGGGAGGAGAGGAGAGCCCATGGGTGGGAATCATGCCTGCATAACTGAAGGGTGACCAAAGCATCAGGAAGCACCCTCACCTCTAGCACTATCCACCTGGTCCTTGGGCTGAGGCAGAGTGTGACTAGGACAACACTCACAGACAGACTCTCAGAGTGAAGGCCTAGTTGTATCTGCAGTAGCGTTTGAATATACCCCTCCCAAGGGGCCTGGTACTACAGGCCCTGACATCTCAACTGCTAGGGAAGTGGAGGCAGGATTGCAGGTTCATCGCCTGCTAGAGCTACAAAGTGGGTTTTAAGACCTGCTTGGACAGGCAATGTAATGAGACCTTCGTTGACTCAAAGAGTAAAAGAAGGCGTAGGGATACAGCTTAGTGCTTGAGTGCTTACCTAGCACATACACAGTGTTTAATGTCCTATATTTAATGCCCAGTATGGAAAAGAAAAAGACAAAAAAGAAGAAATAGAGGGAGGGGTAATGTAGGAAGAAAGAAGGAAGGAAGGTGGGAGGGAAGGAAGGAAGGAGGGGAGGAAGGAAGGAAGGAAGGAAAGAAGGAAGGAAGGAAGGAAGGCAGGCAGGAAGGAAGGAATAGAGGAGTGGAGGGAGGGGGGAGGGAGGGAGGACAGTCTTCTCTCCCCTCTTCTTGTCCTTCCAGACATGCTTCCATTTTCCACAATTCACTGTGTGACTAGCAATCACCTCATAGCAGTTCCAGTGGTCACTCCTTCAGCAAAGGTCATTTTTTTGGAAACCATAGACCATGTCATAGAACTGAGCGGCACACTGCTACTTGGGCTGTGTCCGCCAGCACAGAGACATCCCCTTATTTGGTCTTCCTTTCATTCAGGCTCTGCAAAGAGATGGTACCTCTGAGAGCGCCCTCTGAGAGCAGATGTTAGCCAGACCCTCTAGAATAATCCCTGCTAACAGCCTGCCTCGTTGTATGTTTCCTTTTTGGGTTTTTGAAGATGTACATCCAGGCCTACAAGAGCAGCAATCTGCGCATGAAGATCATCAAGAATGACTTCCCCAGCCACCCCCTCTACCTGGAGGGGGCCCTCACCAGGAGCACCCACTACCAGCAGTATCAGCCTGTCGTCACCCTGCAGAAGGGCTACACCATCCACTGGGACCAGACGGCCCCTGCAGAGCTCGCCATCTGGCTCATCAACTTCAACAAGTACGTGGGGGCAGGCAGGGAAGCATGGCCCAGGACAATGGTGCTGCCTGAGCTCAGGCAGGCATGGAGAGAAGGCCTCACTGTGGAATCCTGGGGTTACTGTTCACAGAACCTCAGGCTGATCCTTTTAAGAGCTGCCCAGACAGGTTCTCATTACCCAGAGTTAAGAATCCAAGGACACAGGCTGAGGCTGCATACTGGGTCTACTTTTGGAGACCTGGGGTGATTATCACTTGCCAAACGAACAAGGAATATCATATCATTAGTGAGCTAATGACATGATCGCCCAGCTCCTGGTTTTACCACGTGCTCGGTTAATGGAAAAAATACAAGCATTGCCGATGTTATTTATAGAGAAGGGAGCAGAGCTCTTAATTTTTTTTTGTTACTGTGGTAAGATATCCTAATGGAAGTGACTTAAGGAAGGAAGGAAGGATTTATTTTGGCTCAGGGTTCGAGGTCTGCCATGGTGAGGACATCACACAGTCAGGAGCTTGAGTCAGCTGCTCACATTGTCTCCCCAGTCAGGAAGCAGAGGGAGATGACTGCTTTGTTTTTATTTGGTCCAGGACCCGAGCTAATGGAATGATGTCATCCACATTGAGGATGCATCTCCTGCCCCCTCAGTTAAGCTAATCAAGAAGGTTTCTCACAGGCATGCTGAGAGGCTCTCCAAATCTACATAACTGCTCAAAGCTGAGACCAGGGGATTGTGCCCTTTCCTAGGTGGTCCAAGGGCCTGTCAAGTCCACCAATATTAACCACAGCCGAGAGGAAGCAGTTGGGTTAAGCACATCAGGTCAGCTGTGGATATTCACACTGAAGCATTTCCTGCATGCTCTCTGTTCTCATCACTGTACTCCTAGGACAGTTGCAGAGAACAGGGTGAAGGGCCCTCCAATCATCCTTTTAGGGTCAACCCCAGCCCTGAGTTGCTTATGGTCTTTAATCAAAGAATACCATTTTCCCAGCCAATACCCACACAGAGTCCCTCCAGGTCACCCCTTGAATGCTCACATGTGACCCATGCTAGTGACCATCCTCAGCCACTGATGGTTACATCCATCCTTTTCTCCCTGATCACTTTGTGACTTGGATACTGTTGTTGCAAAACTTCTCACTTAAGAATTCTTTGGCCACCAGGCGGTGGTGGTGCATACCTATAATCCCAGCACTCTGGGAAGCAGAGGCAGGTGGATTTCTAAGTTTGAGGCCAGCCTGGTCTACAGAGTGAGTTCCAGGACAGCTAGGGCTACACAGAGAAATCCTGTCTCGAAAAAAACCAAATCCAAAAAAAAAAAGAATTCTCTGGCCGCTATTCCTGCGGTGTGCTCAATGCCCCTTGCCCAGAACTAACCTCACTTTCCTTTTTAGGGGTGACTGGATCCGAGTAGGCCTCTGCTACCCAAGAGGCACCACCTTCTCCATCCTATCAGACGTTCACAATCGCCTGCTAAAGCAAACGTCCAAGACTGGGACCTTCGTGAGGACCCTGCAAATGGACAAAGTTGAGCAGAGCTATCCTGGCAGGAGCCACTACTACTGGGATGAGGATTCTGGGTAAGGAGGCTCCCATGGGCTGTAGAAATGAGTCTCCTTCATTATGTATCTTGGGTCTCCCCGTAATCCTAACAAGTACAGTGTAGTTTATGCTAATGAATACACAATGCTTCCTGAAGCACTTCCATGCTCACTAACCATGCTCTCAACCACTTAAAGACATCAAGACTTTAGAAAGGAAATAAATTATTAGATCTACAAGTGGATCATAGGGAAATTTTCAGGAAATAAGTTAAGGCAATAAACAAGAGCAAATAAGCAAGCATATTATGCTCCCAACCCCCAACCCAAATGGAACAAACAATATTCGAAATCGAAGATGTGAAAAGAAGACCCTGGGAGAAAAAGAGTAAACTGCTCTGGGGTCACAGCACAAACCTACCCCAGCTGCATCTGAGCCTAGGACTATCTGTACCCCAAGCCCTGCCACTTCTACTAACTGGGTACTGGTCAATGGAGACACAGTGGAAGCAAAGACACTAGGGAACTAGTGAGTATACCCCTTAAAATAAATCCATGGCCAGGAGACAGTTCAGGCAGTCAAGCTCCTGATATGCAAACATGAGGACCTGAGTTTAGGCCAGAGAACCTATGGAAAAAAGATAGGCACAGTGACATGCATTTGTAGTTCCAGAACTAGAGGTGGAGTGGGGCCAGAGAGACGTAGATTCCTGTATCACCTGCCAACCCAGTTTAATCTGAAAAGTCTGGATAAAAATGAAAGTTCCTTTCTTAAAATTTAATATGGACAGCTCCTGAGAATGACACTAAGAGTTGACCTGTGGTTTTCAGAATCATGCATACATATATGTATCTACACACACACACACACACACACACACACACACACACACACACGAAACCCAGACTAATTGCTGAGGAAGTTCAGCATGCCCCAGAAGGATAAGGATAAAGATGGTCACAGAAACATGAAGATGTCCACAGAAGCCTTCTAGGGAGTAAAACATTTTGCTTTTTTTATGAGGAGAAAACAAAGTAGCTGTTCTCTTTTAAAAGGATAATCAACTTGCCATAATTAGGGGTAAAATGAATATGGGCCAGCTAAGAGAGAGAGTATCTAGGTGGCAAATGAACCCTGGCTTGGTTTTAGCTGTATTCTGTACAACTGGGTTTATCAGTTGCTACCCAAGGGAGTATCACCGAATAATGAAATATGGTCAAATAGAAGGCGTATGGCCTAGTTTCTTCCCTATCCCGGGGCCTTGGCTTTCAGCTCAGCCCCTGGAACATCCATAGGTTGTAGGTCAAGACCAGAGCTATGATCTGTGTGGGAGTATGGAGTGGATGATCTCTCAGACTCCCCTTGCTCTGATCTAGTAACAAGGAAATCTTAACACTGTTAAGACCAGTACAGAAGCTAAGGGACCATGCCAACTTCTGCCTCTGGGTCCTTAGCATTGATTCTTATGAGGAAGTGAGCACCAGTGTGATGTACCCATGGCAACACTCAAAGAAGGTGTCACCTCTGCAGCCTCCCCACCTCACAGAGCATATGGATGACACTGGCTCCGTCCTTGACCTTGAGCTGGGGACTCTTATATCTGACAGTTTCCATTTTAGTCAGGGATCACTTAATAGCAAGAACAGGGGTAGTTTTTGTTTGTGTGTTTGGTTTTTGTGTTTTTGAGACAGGTTCTCATTATATAGCACTGGCTGACCTAAAGCTACTTACTATATAGACCAGGCTGTCCTTGAACTCACAGAGATCCGCCAGCCTTTGTCTTCTAGGTGCTGAGATTAAAGGTGTACACTACCACACCCAGCAGAACAAAGGGTTTTGCTTTTGAGTGCCTTGAAGCAGCTCAAGTCCACCCCATGTGAGGTTTATTCCCTCACATTCTCATGCATACACGTGTATGCCAAGTCTCTGGCATCAGGCTCTTCTCTTGAGCTGCCATCTTTTCTCAGTTCCTCAGGACAGCCAGGGTACAAAAGAGTCACAGTAGCCACTTTTCGCGTGCTCTCACAAGTCAGGTACCACCTAGTAAACAAGACCCGTCACTTCCTTCATCCCAGCTCACAAGGGAGTGAGTCCTCTTGCCTGCCTATAGCGAATAAGCAACCTATTAAGAATCCAATGTGAGCCCCTACTGTGGTCAGAACTACTGTGGGGAGAGTAGGCTCTGGTGCCCAAAGCCAAGTGGGTTCATTGAAATTTGGCTCTTCTAAAGAAGAATATGGAGACAATCAGGACCTTATCTTTAGGCTTTACAGACAGGACTCAGCTTGAGAGCATTTCTCTGACATGAAAGAACAACAGTCATAAATGCCAAGTTAGTACTGTGGCAGCTACACGGTCTGCCTCCCTGGAACACGGGCCAGACTCCTTCGCAGCAGTTATAATTGGAATAAGTTATGACTTGAACAAAAGTAGACTTAGGATCTGTGGTGGGATGGGAAAGCTCCCGGCTCTGTTACTCCCAGGGGTGTGGTCAGTTCTCTGAGCTAATTTCCCCATCTGGCAATCAGCATGATAATAGTACACTGTGGACAGGTTGACGATTAAACGAAATAATATGCCAACCTACAATTGTATGACATGTAGATCGTCCACAGAAAATAATTGCCAGAATTTTTAGCTCCTTCTTCAATATCTATCCATCTATCTAAATATACACATATGTGCATGTATGTATGTATGTATGCATGCATTCATGTATGTATGTATGTATGTATGTGTGTATGTATGTATAATTATTCTTCCAGCTACATCTGACTCTGACTGACAGAGTTCCATGATTTAAGGCCCTTAGGATGTAACCTCAGTGACCAGGAGATTTGCTATTTGTTTGCTCATTTGTTTGCTTGAGATAGGTAGTCCTGCCTGGCCTTGAACTTAATATGCAAACCAGTCTGACCTTGAACTCGGTTGGGGTGACAGGTGGGAGCCATCATGTCTGAGTCGAGTGTGTAGGAGGTTCTAAGTGCCCCCATAAGAATACCCAGATTCTTTCTGTGCACAGGCTGCTCTTCTTGAAGCTAAAAGCCCAGAACGAAAGGGAGAAATTTGCCTTCTGCTCCATGAAGGGCTGCGAGAGAATCAAGATTAAAGCTCTGCTCCCGAGGAATGCAGGCATCAGTGACTGCACAGCCACGGCTTACCCCAGGTTCACCGAGAGGGCCACAGTGGACGTGCCAATGCCCAAGAAGCTCTTTGGGGCTCAGTTGGTAAGTAGCCATGGCGGGCTGGGCCCTTTGCATGTAGGAGGCTCAGACAGAGCCGAACTCATCTCTGGATACCTACTC
The DNA here is from genome assembly GCF_947179515.1 of Apodemus sylvaticus. Classification (NCBI taxonomy): domain Eukaryota; kingdom Metazoa; phylum Chordata; class Mammalia; order Rodentia; family Muridae; genus Apodemus; species Apodemus sylvaticus. The sequence goes on from NC_067472.1 coordinate 124,355,509, forward strand.
AGCTCCACAACTCAATTCTGGGTCAAGGCACAGAGCAGCACATGAAGAGAAAGAACCCCCCCAGACCTCACAGCCCCGCAACTGTCCTGTCTTTGCTTTTCAGAAGACAAAAGACCACTTCCTGGAAGTGAAGATGGAAAGTTCCAGGCAGCACTTCTTCCACCTTCGGAATGACTTCGCTTATATTGAAGTAAGCAAAGATTCTGCAGGTGCAAGGCACTGGTGTGGAATAGGTGCATTTGTTGCATTGCTCTCACTGTGACACAGTCCGTGCATAATCAGTGATGACTGAGGGGAGGTTTGGCTCTGGGCTTCAGGGAGCTTTGGTCCATTGTCACGAAGAAGGTATGACAGAATAGGCCAGTTCACAGAGGCCTGATGTCATAGTTACTTTTCTATTGCTATGACATTTATCACACAGTGTGACTATTATCACATTGATTCCCAGGCGGGGAAATTATCTCAGAGAACTGATCACACCCCTGGGAGTAACAGAGCCTGGAGCTTTCCCATCCCACCATGGGTCCTAACTCTACTTTTGTTCAAACCATAACTTATTCCAATTATAACAAAACACCACAACTAAGAAAGCTTGTAGATGAAAGTGTTTGATGTAGACCTTACGGTTTCATATGGCTTGAGCTTAGGATGACAGAGAAAAGGTCTGGTGGTAGGAACCGCTGGGAGCTTCCATCTTGATCTACAAGTAGGAGGCAGAGAGAGACAAAGGGAATGGCAGACTCTTTTGAAACTTCAAAGCCTGTCCCTAGTGACACACCTCCTCTAACTGAGCCATACCTCCTAATCCTTCCTAATCAGGTCCAGCAACTGGAGACCCAATGGTTCAAATAGATGGGCCTAGGGAGCCATTCTCATTCACACCACCACACCTGCACACATAGCAAAGGCTGTTGGCCTCATGGAGGACCAGGAAAAAATGAGGGAGGCAGGAAGTGGGGACAGGAATAACTTTCAAACACTGACTCATAGTAACCGATTTCCTCCAGCTAGAGTTTACTTCCTAAAGGCTCCACACACTCCTGAAACACCGTCACCAGGCAGGGAGAAAACATTCAAAACATGAGCCTGTGGGGGCGTGTCAGATTAAACTCTAACAGGTGGTATTGTGATAAGTTGCCCCATGCTAGAAGGGTTAAAAAAAATAAAAGAGGGGCTAGAGAGATGGCTCAGTGGTTAAGAGCACCGACTGCTCTTCCAAAGGTCCTGAGTTCAAATCCCAGCAACCACATGGTGACTCACAACCATCCGTAACGAGATCTGACGCCCTCTTCTGGAGTGTCTGAAGACAGCTACAGTGTTCTTACATATAATAAATAAATAAATCTTTAAAAAAAAAAAAGAAAGAAAGAAATTATCCTTGAATTTACTTAAAAAAAATAAAAGAAAAGAAAGTTATTCTCTTTTCAGTTTAGGAATCCAGAAAGCTTCCTCTAACTTCTGGCAGCCCTACTGGACCTTTGGATTAGAGTTACATCACTGACATCTCTGTCCCATCTTCATGAGGCCCTCCCTCCTTTGAGCCTATCTCCTATCTCTTACCATTCTCTTTAAGGGGTCCCCAACATTGGATTTAGTGCCCACCCCAAACATTCTTGATGATCGTTAATATATATGTCATTAAGACATCTTCAGAAATACTATTTCTAGATGAAATAAAGCCCAGAGGTTCCTAGTGGGCATATCTTTTGGGAAGTCACTATTCAAACCTACCGAGAGAAAGTTGGATGGGGTGTGAAGGGTGCTCATAGGTTGAGCAGCTGTGTAACCAGACTCTGCCTTTAGTGGTCACATAGGAAGGATACAGACAGGAAGGAGAACCTGGGCCTCAGCTGCCCCAGGACCTCTCACTCCTCTGTTGCTTTGGCCCTGCAGGTGGATGGGAGGAAGTACCCTTGCTCAGAAGATGGCATCCAGATGGTGGTGATCGACGGGAACCGAGGTCACGTGGTGAGCCACGGTAGCTTCAGAAATGCCATTCTGCAGGGCATACCCTGGCAACTCTTCAACTACGTGGCTGCTATCCCTGACAAGTGAGTCTATGTCTCAGTTTCTGAACTATCCAGTGACACAACAGATTCCTGGCTCGGGCTCAACCCCTCGTGATTCTTGCCAGTCAGGATGATCTGAGCCTACAGATTGTGTCTACTGGCTGGAGAGAACTTCATGCCTGTTGCCGCGCATGCTGGAGGCAGGTCTGCTGTGGATGTAGGTCAGGCTGAGGCAGAGGGGAACACTGCCTCACTCCTTGGAAGGCTGCCTGACCCTCTGCCCCATCACAGCACTCTCTCCCAGTGATCTCATCCCCACCCACACCTCCAATAGGATCCAAATGCTGGTGGCTTCTGAGGCTCCCCAGCCTGGATCTCTTTCCTAAACCCCAGACATTCATATCCAACTGCTACTTCAAGGTTGCCACCTAGATGTCTTGAATGGAACTAAATTCTCATCCCTTTTTATCTTTTGATCCTCCAGATCAACCCTCCTTCTGTTTTCTCTAAATTGTTACTCATCCAGATGTTTGAACAAGAATCTGAACTTAATGCCGAGTATCTTTCTTTCACCCACGTATTCTAACACAGTCTAAAACAGTCCATTGCCTCCTTCCTAGTCCCTCCCTGGTGTCTTCTCTGGCCCTTCTCTATCACTGCTGGTCAATCAACACCATGACCATAGGTTCCTCATAGGCTTCTTCCCATCTCCCATATCAAACGCTAGGATCCTCTGTAGCCTCTCCTCACTTCCTTCCGCCCGTTTCTTCCTCACTGGTGTCTTTTCCCATCCATCCACTGTTTTCCACTGGAGCACTACTTGAAACAGAAACAGAAGCTTCGAATGATGCCTTATCAAGGAATCAGACTTCCTGATGTTGACTCCACAATAGACTTACTACTAATGCATGTTCAGTCTCTGAACTACAATGTGGGTATGGAAATCTCTCTGGAACCACAAGCTGTGGAAATCCTGTATGATTCATGTGGCACCTGTCACCCCTAGGTGCTTAGTAAATTGTTAATGGATGGAGACAAGGACCCTTCAGGATGAACTCTTGGGGGGCCAGGGGGGCTGGGACTGACTCCATGTGTGATTCTGGAGAGTAGTTTGTATGTTGTATCTGTCCTTCCCACACTCAGTTCTCCTTTCACACTATATTTGCATGCATGTGTGTGGAAGTAAATGTGCACATGTGTGCATAGGTATGCACACATGTCTGTGGAAGCCAGAAGATAAATAACCCTGGGTGTCACTCTTCAGGCACTTGGTTTTTGTTTTTGTTTTTTTGTTTTTTTTTGTTTGTTTGTTTGTTTTTTTTTTTTGAGAAAAGGTCCCTCACTGGCTTGGGAGTCACCAAGGCTCAACAGCAAGCCCTGGGGCTCTGCTTGTCTCCACTTCCCTGTCACTGAGGTTACAAACACAGGTGCATGCCACCACACCTGGCTTTATTTTATGTTCTGGGTTCTGGAAATGGAACTTGGGTCCTTGTGTTTTTAAGACAAGAGCCCCTCAATGACTGAGTGAGCCCCCTAGCCCCACGTTCTAGCTCTCAAGTGCAGATTCATCCGGAAGAATCTGACTTTCCAAGTTGTGAACGTACATTTATCATCTAGAGATCAGTAGGTTTCAGGCTTTTTTTGACCATGGGCCTTTTCTTGAAATGAACCATATTACAGAAGCTGAGTGAGAAATAGCTCCCAGAGTTCTGTTTGGAGCTGTGTGGGGTTCCTTGCAGCCCTTGTACTAAGAGAAGTGAGGATGGTCTGAGTCAGACTTAGGCTGGCAGTGGATACACACAGAGGAATGGGCACCACCAACCCCTCCCTGGCCTCCTGAGAGGCAGCAGTTGAGTGGGAAGGAAGAGGTGCTTCTGATTTGTGGCTCAGACCCAGCCTGGACCTAATCCCTTCCTCCAACCCATCCACAGGACCACCACTGGCCATAGGGTCCCAACTGCTCACATCTTAGATACTGAGGAGAGCTTCTGGAAGCCCCCTCTGACCTTCCACCTGTGGGAGATTATGTCAGGAGGCCCAGGAGCTAAGTGGTCAAGAGAATAATGTACCAGAGAGGGAGACTGTAACGTGAATCATACCCGGAAGCTGTGTGATAAACAAGCCTCTCTCCCTGTCCCTGATGCCACCCTGAGTATATGACCTTCCTTTGAGTTCACTAGTTCAGCCAGGGGCCTTCAGTGTTTATTCTCATCTGAACAATGTGGAAATTTCCTCCTGGGAGCAGAGCCTGGATCCACCCCAAGGATGTGTTAGCAATGAATCCTTTCTCATTAATGGGCCTCACCTTGCCAATCTCTTGGGCCTCTTCCTTTTAGCCTTCTTAAAGAGTCCAAGACAGACTCTTGACTGCCCTCCCATTGGTCCTTACTGTACACTTCCCTTTGCCTGTTGACAGCTTTCCTTCTGCTCCCAGTGGGATAAAATTGGGGGTAATAGCAAGTTCCAGAACCCCATGCAGTTTTTCCATGTCTGGACTGTGGTCTGTGGTTACAGAATTCCACTGAGATGGGAGCTGGAAGCCCCGTGGAGCTTCTGCCTTGGTCTGTTCTGAGGGTGGTGCTCACTCCCTGTGTCTGGCCCAGCATGAGTCTGCCACCACAGGGGCTGTTTTCTTAGCACTGGGGGCTAAATGCAGCCCAAGGGAGGAAGAACAGACTTCCCAGCTTAACTTCTGCAGATTGGGTTCTTCTGGCTTCTGCCCCCTTCCCTCCTGAGCAACCACTCGAGGAAGCCCTCACAGATAATGTGTAGCTGCTCAATCTCCCATTGACTAAATCAGGCAGGCAGATATTGCCTGACCAGAGAGGGTGGTGACACGTAACAGAGCCATTCTGGAAATGTAACAACTGCATTGCACAGCATCCTTCCCAGAATGTTCTCAAACTGGGCCTCACTCTTCCTGCAGCTGAGAGGAGGTTGGGCGGGCAGCGCAAAGCTCAGGGTCTTCCACAGAAACCACTAAAATACACAGATGGACTCCATGCTTGCTGCTGCACATGTGGGATGAGAACTCAGATCCCAGAACCAGTGTAAAAAGCCAGCCATGAGCTACACCTGTGCCTGTAACCTGTGGGAGACAGAGACAGGGCTCAGGACTCCCAGCCTAGCAGGGTCTCAGCAAGAGACCCTCCCTGGATCAAGAGAATAAGGTGGAAGGTGGTAGCGCAGGGCCCCTGATATCATCCTCTGGCCTCTACATGCGCACAGCACCCAGAGATCCACACAAAAAGGAAGACAGGAAGAGAAAAAGAAAGAGAAAGAATATGGGTCCCACTGGGAACCTAACGTGGCATGTTCTCCATTCTTACGAAGTCAGTTGTGGTCTTGTGGGAATGAAGCTTGTAGGTCAGAAGGCCTGCTGTGAGAAGGCCGCCCAGTCCTTATGAATGGCTTTCCCAAGTAGAGCCATGGTAGCAGGTTTCTAAGGCTCCGTGCTGTCTGTCACCAGCTGTGACAGCTTTGCCTTTTGATGGCCACTTCCTCCCCTTTCCTCCAGCACCAAGTCTCATTCCTTCTTTGCTCCCTTCAAGGTGCCTTGGCCTTCTCCCCCATCACCTTCCTATCGGCTTTCATGCCAGACAGTGTTGAAATGATCTGAATTAAGAAGTACATATTAGCTGGGCAAGGATAATGTATGGCTGTAATGCCAGCATTCAGGAGGCAGAAACAGGGGGATCTTTATGAGTTTTGAGGGCATCCTGGTCTACATAGTAAATTCCAGGCCAGTCAGGGCTCATAGTAAGACTCTGCTTCAAAACAAAATAAAAAAAAAATCAGAAAGGAAGGAAGGAAGGAAGGAAGGAAGGAAGGAAGGAAGGAAGGAAGGAAGGAAGGAAGGAAGGAAGGAACGAGAGGAGGGAGGGGGACAGAGGGAAGGACAGAGGGACAGGACAAGAAAGAAGGAAACAGAAGTGCACAAAACAATGAAATAGCTTTGAACTTTATGAGAAATGTATCTCAAGTGGAAAAAATGCAATGCCCTAAATAAAACTATTTTATCAGACATAAAAAGAGGGGGGGAGAGAAGGAGAGAGGGAGAAGGAGAGGGAGGGAGGGAGGGAGGGAAGGAGGGAGGGAGGGAGAGACACAGAGAGAGAATGCCTATGAAGTTTCACTGTGCTGGTATAGCACACAGGGGTTGGTGTAGCACCCTGAGATCACATGCTCCTCACACACACTCTGTCCTACTTGCTGGAAGACATTTAAAGCAACGAACCCTGTCTAAGCTTAAGAAGGCCACAGACACCAGATGTGGGCAGATGCTGGGGGATATTTGCCATTGAAAGGGAAGAGTATGTTGGTTAAGATGGAAGGAAGGATAGCCTCTCTCAAATCCCTGGCCAGGCGCTGGCACTGGCACCTCAGGTCCTACCTGAAGCCAGCACCCCTCCCACGCCCCTGGATGGAGTTTGCTCTCACTCCTGTCTTCTGACCAGTCTCTTCCTCCTCAGTTCCATAGTGCTCATGGTATCAAAGGGCAGATGCATCACCAGAGGCCCATGGACCAGGGTGCTGGAAAAACTTGGGGCAGACAAAGGTCTCAAGTTGAAAGGTAAGTCTGGGTGGGGTTTAGTGACCTCAGAACCAGGGCAGATGGGGTGGAGATGCCACTATCCTGGCTGCATGTAGGACATTGCTTCCCACAAGGCTTGGGTACAACCCCTGAACCCTCAACATGGTCAGTGGTCTCCTGGCCTGGTACCACGTACTTACCATGCCTGGACTAAAGCACATTCATTTCTCCATAGGACCAGACACTGGCAGAGGGCTGCTAGAGCTATTTGCCCCTATACTCCTCAAGTGGCCCTTTATTCAATGAAAGCATCATCAGAAACTGCCTTTGTCTGACTATTCAGCCTGGCCAAAGGTCTGCATCCTCTTCACAAGTCCAGATGATGCCTGCTTTTGTAGAATCTTTTACAGTTTGAAAATTCTTTCTTGTCTTCTAAGATAGGAAAAGAAGAGAGAATTAAGTCCCAGAGACTTGTTTATGGTCATACAAGTCTTCTGCGATGAAACCCAGCCCAGACTTCCAGGATCTGCTGGATAAATCTAGCTGGTTATAAATATCGACGTGATGCTTGTTAGTCATAGATTGTTCAGAGCAAGGCCCCAGGGAGGTATAAATGAGAGAGAGCAGATGTGTGGATGGTGGTGAGCATGACAGCTACCGTTTGATGCCAGGCCTGCACCTTGTTGAACTTCCTTCAGTTATCTGTGCATTTACAAATAACTTGTGCAGCAAGGATAGCTCCCTCCACAGAAGAGGGAGAAATCTACAGAGACATAGTGAGGTGCTTTCTTCAGCTAGGCTATGGACCCCTGCCTCCCTGAACCAGGCCAGGCCTATCTGTGTCCTGATTATGATGAACACCAAAACTAGCAGCCTGGCATGCAGATATTTATCCCAGGTAGCCAGAGAGAAATCCAAAAAGATGCAAGCCTTTCACAGCAGCCAGTAGAGAAAGAGGATCAAGGTCCTTTCCTGCAAACCCCAGGGCTATTTGGGGGCTTCTATGTGTTAAATTAAGATACTGTTGCCAAAGTCTCAGATATACGATGATAAATATCAAGTGGTACTTGTCCAGAGGTGATAGATGTGCACTGGCCCCCAGCCTGGGCCGCTCCTGAGTATGGACGTGAACCGCCGAGTCACTGAAGTACAGGGCAGAGCCAGAGCATGCAGCATGGAAGTGTAAGGTCTGGACTTCTGCTCAGACCCATATTGTGTGTCATTGTGTGTCCCTCCTAGAGCTGCAAAGTTGCAGCGCCTAGGCTGAAATCTTGAAGACAAATAAATGCCACCATTTCACAGGAGGGATCATAGGATCTAGCTGACTTTCTGGTGAGTCAGCTAGAAAGCAGGCAGGAGTCCTACTAGCGCTCTTCCCTCCGAAGTCCCCCTGTCCCGTGTTGTGCATAGCTCGCCTGTTACATACAGAACCTTTACCCTACTGAGGTGGACATGAGGCTCAAGAGTGCTACCCACCAACCCCAAACAAAAAGATACCCAATCCCAGCTCCAGCTGGGCTGAGAGCTTACTCTAGGGAGCCAGAGCTCAATGCCACTAGGTAGGGATTGCCCTCTGGGGACAGAGGATGCTGAAGCGGAGTACTAAGGCATGGCTTGCAGCAGTTCTCTGATAGCTTCATTGTTTTCACCCTCTTGATTCCTCACTTTACAGAAAAGATGGCATTCGTCGGCTTCAAAGGCAGTTTCCGACCCATCTGGGTGACTCTGGAGACAGAGGACCATAAGGCCAAAATCTTCCAAGTGGTGCCCATCCCTGTGGTGAGAAAGAAGAAACTGTAAGGAGAATTGTCACTTGGTACCACCCCAGGCTGGACCCCTACAGCAGCCGGGGTCAGGATGGCTACGTCCCCCAGTTCTCAGCTCTGCTGGGCTAAGGGACAGATATCAGAGACCTTGGTGCTGCCGCCTGCCCCTACTCAAATCTACCTGCAGCCCCTGGGCAGTGTTGGCCGATGCTACAACCTCCTCTTGGGTGCTTCTCTCCTAACTGTGCCTCATCAGTAGGCATGGGGACCATACAAAGAGACCTGGGTTGTGCTGGCAGCAAAGGGCCACTTGGGCAGGAGTCTGAGCCCACCTAGGAGATGGTCTGGATAATGGGACCACTCACAAATTTCCACAGTCACTTTCAGATACATTAAGTGGCAGATGGAGGGGATGCTTCTTTATTCCTGTAAGTGAGGGTACAGCTTCCTGGGTTTAGGAGCTGGCATACAGAAAGAGCTGCCCAGCATGGCAGACCGCACTGGGGAGGAGATGGAACCCTGTCTATAGGGATCCTTTTTCAAGAGACTTCAGCTGGTACATTGGGACAGGGACTACTAGGTGGCTCCTGTTGGCCCTTCCTGAGATTGCAGAACTCTACTGTGTTTTGCTCTGTGTCTGGAGCCCATCAGTAGAAGTAATCATTGTAGCTGACATCTCCACTGAGTGCCCTGGATACAGAAAATGGAGAGGTGAGTGCTCACACCTGGGGGTCAGCTGGTGACAGGGAGCCAGGTCCCAGCGCACTTTGATGCTGGGTTGAGAGAACAGACGTGGTTTGGAGGAGGGGAACCTCACCACATCTAGGAACAGGAGGAAGGCTTCTTCTGGGAGGTGATGGTCCTGGCAGGAGTCAAGGACAGAGATGATGGAGAGAGAAGAGGTGGCCTCCGGCATGGCTCAGAGGTGAAGGCTTTCCTGACACCACCTGCAGCGTGTGAGTCATGCTAGGTCACCTCTTGCCCTACGTGGCTGACCCACTTGTGATAGAGAAGCAGGGTCTGCGGAGAGAAACGGACTGAGTCACGATACACAGAACCTTGTTCAGACTGGTCTCCAGCTGTCCCCCTCTGACTCTGCGAGAGGGTGGAGTGAAGTTCACAGACCTGAGGCCCTCCCATGGGTCTCCAGTGCACATCGGCTAGGAGCTGAGCAGAAGACTCCGAGAAATCTGAGCATGCTCACACTACAATGAACCTGGGGTGTCAGAGATGGAAAGGACCTTGGGGGCCCTCGAGGGCAATCTAGTCCAGCATTTTGTACCTACATCTGAGAAAAATGGTACTCGAACCACACAGCCCGGTCATCACCCACTGCCACACCACACTGCCTCAGTGGCTAGCCTGGGGTGTCCGGTATTCCCAAGTAGCTTTTGGAAGGAAGCATATCCCCTGGAATGGGGAGGAGACTCCAGAATATAATGGTCTTTTGCAAAGGGCTTTTCCCTCTTGCCCCTCAGTACACACTGCCCACTCTCCTCTGCGCATCAGCCCTGCACTTTCTTTACACTGCCAGCCACACATGGGCATGGGCTACTCATGGCTGTGGAATTCTCTTGGTGCCACCTTATTCCACAGTGGTGCTGGTATGCCCAATGGATAGCTTCGGGATATGCCAATGCGCTTCTACTGGGCTGATTGGCTCTTTGTGGGAATCTGCGAGTGGTTGGCCCCAGTGCAAGGTCTTTGAGCAAATAGCTTCTTCAATGCCCAGATGAGTGGAAACTATCCATGTTCAATATTCTTCTGAGACATCAGGGTTTCTCTGTGTTTCATGAATGGGATTGGTCCCCTTTCCTCCACAACCACACTCTTTTTTAGAAAGAAGACTTATCTTTGGTCCCCCTCTGTCCAGTGGTGTCAAGGAGCCTTAGTCCCAGGGTCCACTCTCCAGGTTGAGCCAACTCCCAGGGGGTCTTTCCCACTGACTGGGTCTTTCAGCTGCTGGGAGGTGGCTGTAGGACCATGCCTTTTAAGACATAGTGGCCTCAGTTGCCCGCGTCAGAGGAATGACCTCTTTTGGGGAGATGAGTGGAGGGGGAGGGGATAAACGTGACCTCATGTTTTTCTTGTTTAAGTTTCATTGACTTTTCAAGGCGAGGGTCTCACACTGTGAACCACTTAAGACTCGATCACTTTTAGGTGGCCATGAATGTTGAATGTCTTTGGCTCAGTTCACTTCAGCAAATGCCTATTGGAAAGTTCGCCAGGCTGTACATATGCTGAGCAGTACAGGGTTCTGTACAGAAAGGGTTCTTTCCTAAACTATTCACCAACGGTCAGTGTGCAAGCATTTTCTGGTAGCGCAAAAGTCTTTCTTGCTTAGAAAGTTGCTCTTGTCCTGTCTGTTCATCAGCATTGCCATTGAGTCAGGGGCTTTGATTGAAAGGCTCATCTGTCCTGCTGGCTTAATAGCTGGCCCTTTCTTGTGAATTAGATGCAAAGCATGTTTTGTATGTAAATGTTCCTTAAAGGTGTCACCGTGAACAAAGGTATATTTTCTATTTATTTATTATATATTCACTTCAAGAAGTCACTGTCAGAGAAGTGAAGAGTCATCTTAAATATTATATTAGAGGATGTCCTTTTGACCACCGGGAGGAGGTGTGCCCAGAGCCAAGGACATCAGCTCTGGTTTGGAAAAATCCTGCTGTACCATATTAAACATACAAAGGATGTCATTGTCTTGTCTGCTTGTTTCATTTTCTGGTATAGTGGGTCTCATTGTTAAACCAGTCATCTAGAGAAAATAAGATAAAAGTCACCTGAGTTTGCCCCACTTGGTCCCTGGTCTTGTTCCTAAGAGCTGCTTGGGTATCAGAATCCCACCTCCCTCCATCCCATAGGAGTACTGGGAAGAGCAGATAGAAAGATCCACTAGCAGAGAAGATGCTTTTCATGTGACCAGGCAACACAGCGCCTGGCTCATCCTCAAGTCCCTAAGCCATCCTGATGCTCTCAATCCCACCCTTCCAACTGGGGAATCTAGGGAAAGTATCAGGGTCAGGGCTAGACGACCAACTGTCCTTCTTTCCAGATTCTGACCAGATGACAAACTCTGGGACTGAAAGGAACAGGGGCATAAAGATAGAGAAACAGTCCAACCTGAGCTCCAGACAGGGATGGGGATAGAGGTGGGAGGGGCTTGGGAGACAGTGAAGGAGACAAGGGATGGGGATAGGGGTGGGAGGGGCTTGGGAGACAGTGAAGGAGACAAGGGATGGGGATAGGGGTGGGAGGGGCTTGGGAGACAGTGAAGGAGGCAAGGGATGGGGATAGGGGTGGGAGGGGCTTGGGAGACAGTGAAGGAGACAAGGGATGGGGATAGGGGTGGGAGGGGCTTGGGAGACAGTGAAGGAGACAAGTGATGGGGATAGGGGTGGGAGGGGCTTGGGAGACAGTGAAGGAGGCAAGGGATGGGGATAGGGGTGGGAGGGGCTTGGGAGACAGTGAAGGAGACAAGGGATGGGGATAGGGGTGGGAGGGGCTTGGGAGACAGTGAAGGAGACACAGCCATCAGAGCAGAGGGAGGTGGTCTAGACCACTGTAGATACTACCAATTTAAGAACAATTTAAATATAGTTCCATATCTGCACTGGCCACACTGTAGATGTTCCACATCTGTAGCAGTCTAGTGACCACCATTGTGGACTGCACAGATATAAAACATGACCTTGATACTTTCCAGAAAGCTGCTGATACTTACACAGTGGTATTGTAAAACTCTATGCCCCTAGTGTAGGCAATGCAGTGTGAGTACAGGTGTATACAGTTCACTTAAGGGAACTAGCACCAGGTTAGTGGTATTAAGCTGTTGGTGGTATTAATTAGATGATCTAGCCCTGGATTTACTATATAAACAATACAGTGGACAGCATAGGACCCAAGACTTATGGAAATGTCATCATTAAGTCTGAGGGTTATGTCTGTAATCCCAGCGTTGAGGAGGGTGAAGCTAGAAGATTGTGAGTTGGAGAATAGGCTGCACTACAGACAGCTTACCTATAGTTGCCTCTACAGTACCTCCTGGTTGTTCCTGGAGACTATGTCAGGAGCAACAAAATATCCCCAGGATCCACTCTGGTCATGTGTTGCTTCTTTTACTTTGAATCCTGGGAGCTGCATGTTCCTGTTTTAGGCCCATGAGATGGTCCAATGTGTAAAGGTGTTTACCACAAAACCCATGGGGGAAGAAGAGAAGCAACTTCTGAAAGTTGTGCTCTGACCTCTACACATACACTATCACGTAGACATGCACACATACAGACACATAGAGACACATACATACACAGATATTCAGACACACAAGTACAAACATACACACATACAGACCCGCAGACATACATGCAGATACACATCCATACATACACATACATACACAGATACCCAGAGACACACAGATACACATACACACTATAATAAATAAATTTTATTTTTTAAAAATAGACCTAGTCTGAAGAAAAGAAAGGAGACAGAAGAGCAGGGAAAACAGGGACGCAGGGGAGCAGAGGAGAGAATTCAGCATCAGGAAGCAATCACATTTGTACTATGCCAGACACCGTGGACAAAAAGCAGCATGAAAGAGTAAAATATGCCAGGGCATGCCCAGGGAGGGGTGTAGCAAGATTCTTTAACTAGAGAGGAATTTTTGTCATCTAGAATCATCAGGAAGGCCAATGGGCTGGGCAGGGATACCAGAGTTCACCTAGGAGTTATGTAGGACAAAAAAAGGGGCCTTTGCAGTCCTGCCAGGGTTTGAAGACTTGAGGACATCTGAGCAGATAACATGTTACCTTGCAAGAGGGAAGGTGGGAAGGTAGACAGGGCCAAATGAATAGTGGAGCTGGTGATGAGGGGAGAATCCATGGGATTTATCAGCCAATTCTGTCCTGTTTCTCTCTCCCTCACTTTAGTAGGGGATTAACTGAGATAGTTTACTATTTATCAAACAGTTGGTAAGAGAGAAGTAGGAGTGTTCGTGTCAAATTAAAGACTTTGACAGCAAGCTATCAAAATTTGCATGGGATTTGGAAATTACTAGAGTATTGTAAATATGACATTATAACACTAGCAAGTAGTTTTATATCGTTTGGCTTTTTTAGAAGATAATGTGAAACACATTTTCATTTTTTTAATTGATACACTTTTTCCCTTATCAATTTGACTATCCTATAACTGTACAAATAAGTGCCCAGCCAGTCAGAAACAAAGACACCTGAGGGAACTATAGAGAGGCCTTTGGCAGTCTACCATGCCCACATGGACCCAAAGAAGCAATATGGTTGGATACAGAGAACCTGTGGTTGCTTCTGATACAGTCACCAGGCCCCCAAGAAGAGCAAAGGTAGAGGCATTGTTTACCACTGTTTACATGGAGCTGGGAGGCGGGCTGACTGGCTGGCTGGAGGTGTACTTGATGCCACCAGCCTGGGGGAAGAGGTGACAGCAGGAGAGGCTCCCTGGAAGGAGCAGGATGTACTGATGAAGGTTCAGAAGGACATTGCCTCCTGACGACCCCAAGATACAGCCCAGAGATAAAAAGGGCAGGGAAGTGGGGGAACTTCCTGCAGTCTGGAAGGGTTCAGTGAGGGTGAATCGCTTGGGGAGACATGGCCTGGCATTAAGTCAGGAAGCTAGGAGCTAAGGGCATCTGCTGAAATGTATTGGCGAGCCAACCAAAGAGCTCAGAAGAGTCTGTCCTCATTACTAACAGGATATCTTGTCTCAGAGAACGCCCGCCCGCATCTCCGTCCCTACTACTTACTTACCTCCTGTCACCAGATAAACCCCAAGTGTACAGAACTTGTCTTTCCCCTCCCACCTCTCATTTCTTCTGGACTTATGGGTCTCTGTGTCTCTTCCACCTGGTAAACCCACTCCCCCCACTCTCTCCCACTTTGCTCATGAGAATCACTCTGTGTGGTTCCACAAAGCACCCCAGCCCAGTCCTAGGCCCAGAATCCAGAGGTTCACAGCTTCTGTGAGCTGTCCTTTACCCCTTCACCCCAAGTGGTGGCCTCCTGCAAACGGGCCATCTGCCTTTCTTATCTAAGGGAGCTGTTCCACAGACAGCTGGGGGGGGGGGGTGTTGACTAGATTTCCCTTTTGCTACTACCAGTGACTTCCAGGATCCTACTAGCTCCTCAGGTCCCCACCTCAGGTCCCCACCCTGCAAGCTGGGAAAGAAGGAGGCTTCCTACTTTCCTCACAGCAGGAAAAGGAATGGGATATGAGAGAGGAGGGGTGGATCCTGAAGAAGAGAGGTTTCCATGACCACAGACTGGGTTAAGGGTGAGAGAGAGAATAGAGGAGCAGGAAGAGATGCTTCCCTGCTCCCAGAAAACCCCAAGAGCATCTATCAGAATGGAAAATGCTTTCCAGAGAGCTCCCAGAGCTCTGGTTGTAGCCACTGCTTAGCACCAGTGTCAGGGATGCAAGCTCTTGGGGCTGAGCATTTAGCTCCACAGAAGAACCCTTGACCTGGGTTTGGTCCCCTGCACTGAGGAAAAAGAAATTCAAACTCTCAGCACCCTCTGCCATGGGCACAAAACATGCCGCATTATGTTTTATTTGATTTAAAAGATTTCTCTGAGAAGATGGCTTGCTCTGGAAAGTGCTTATGTGTGGCCAGGAGAACCTGAATGCAGATTCCAGCACCCTGTGAAGGCAGATGCTAGAACTGAACAAATGGCTTAGCTCTCGAAGAGGATTTGCACTTGTTTTGCAGCAGCCACATTGGGTGGTCCACAATAGCGCATAACTCTAGCTCCACGACATCTGATGCCCTCTTCTGGCCTCTGTAGGCACTAGCACCCGAACATACATATACAGATATAGACACAGCACAGGCATAGGCACACAAATAATCAAAAAGAAAATAACACTCAGAGGATTGAAGAGATGGTTCAGTGGTTAAGTATACGCTGCCAAAGAACCAGAGTGCAGATTCCAGTATCCATGTTGGGTGACCTGCAACCACTGGTAACTCCAGCTCAGAAGAGGATTGGGAATGGGTGTCCAATGCCCGCACCCTCCTTTGGCTTCTGAATGTCTACACACATGTAGCACACTGTGATGGCTAGTTTTATATCAATTTGATACAAGATAGAGTCACCAGAGAAAAGGGAACCTCAAATGAGAAAATGCCTCCATAAGATTGAGCCATAGGTAAACCATCTTCTTAATTAGTGATAAATGTGGGAGAGCCCAGCCCATTGTGGGTGGGGCCACCCCAGGCTGGTAGTCCTGGGTTCTATAAGAAATCAGACTGAGCAAGCCATGGGGAGGAGCAAGCCAGTAAGCAGCACTCCTCCATGGCTTCTGCACCAGCTCCTGCCTCCACGTTCCTGGCTGCCTGAGTTCCTGACCTCATTGCTTTTGATGATAAACTGTTCTGTGGAAGTGTGAGTGAAATAAACCCTTTCCTTTCCAAGTTGCTTTTGGTGTTTCATAACAGAAATAGTAACCCTGACTAGAACATATACATATATGTGCAAAAGAATAAATCTATTTCATTATTTAATTATGCACGAGGGTGTGTGTTTAATGTGCACATGAGTACACAAGAGGCACAAGGTTTCAGAGTCCCCTGGGACTGGCGTTATAGGCACTTAATATGGACACTCAATATAAGACACTTAATATGGGTGCTGTGAACTTGGATCCTCTGCAAGCACTGAGTGATCACTCCAACCTCACATGCTGCGTTTTAAATGAGCCCCAGAACAGTTGTGGGCATGGTCAGATGTAATGAGCACGGCTCTGAGAGACTCTTAGAGCCTAGGAAGCAGGCTTGCCGTGAGTGTGATAAGTGGGCTGCCAAGATGACACCAAGGCGAAAGGATCAGAAGCTGTCCAGTTGCTCCCCCACTGCCACCCAGCTCCTGGCTCTCAGGTCTCCAACTCACTAAATTAAGAATGAAAAGGAACCAACTAGTCTTGAAAACAACACACACACACACACACAAAAACCAAAAACAACAACAACAAAACGGTATTAGATACCACTCAGAATAAGAGAAACACATAGGTCTGGTATCCAAGACTTGAGAGGGATGGGTGGCACTTGGGTGCTCATCCTTGAAAGAATAAGGTGATCTCTAAACCAGATGTCACAGTACTAAGAATTCTAGAATGAGGGAGAGGTGTCAGGAGAAGAGCTGGCAGCAAGGCTTGAAGTGTCAGAGATATAGAAAAGCTTTGCAGCTATCAGCCCAGCCTGAGGGCAACCGCAGGGTAGCCAGGAGCTAATGAGAGTCTTCAGAGAGGAAGGCTGGCTTTCTGTAATACACTCCCACGAGCAGAGGCAGGGGAGGGAGCAGGTAGGAGAGGCTGTGCAGATCCTCCAGCTTCCCCATGGGAGGAAAATTCGGTATGTTGTCCTAGACATTGATCAGTCTGTAATTGCAGGGTTAAGAATGCAAACAAAAACTAATGATGATAATTAGTCCTTCTCAGAATAAGATGTCTCCTTCCTAAACCACAGCAGAAGATAAAAGCAAACAAAACCCAGTCTGCTCAGAAAGGGAACAGAAAAGTCACCATGAGAAAATGTAGGTGCCCTCATGGCATGTGGGCAGTGGGCAGAAGAGATGCAACCCCAGCAGTAGCTCCAATAGCACAAAAACAAGCTGTCTTGTCAACAAAGAGCTGGAGCCAACTGGGAAAGGGAATTAAATGATTTGTTTGTGACTGGATTATTACTATGAATGTTTGTTATCATGTCAGCTTTGAGAGACCACTTTTATCTCCCTGTGATTAATCTTCTGTAATTGCAAGAAACTCCATACCTACTGTACACACACACACACACACACACACACACACACACACATACACACACCCACAGGACAAGCTGCAGTTATATTTATATATACACATACATATATGGATATACACTTGCACATACATGTACACATATGCATATAAGTCCATGAGCTTACTGGTCTGGAGGATAGAGGGCATGAGAAAAGAAAACTGAAGACCCATCACACCTGCCTGCTGCCTTGGGTAGGGGAGATCTATAAGGTGCCTCCACTAGGGGTGTCCAAAATAGGCAGAGGTAAGAGCTCCCCTTGGAGCATGGAATGGCCAAGGCCAGCCTCTAGAGAACACACTTCTGCCTTTCAGGGTGAGTAAGGAATCCTATGAGCTCTGCACCCAGGTGGAAGCAAGTCTGGCTACACTGTGTACAAACTTGGAGGACCAGAAGACTGAAGGCTCAAAAGGGGATTCCTGTCTCAAAGCGGCTGTGGATCCTCCAAAGGCAGAAGTTGCAGGAGGAAGGGGTTCCTTGACTGGAAAATCTTGGCTGAGATTACAGTAAGTAAGCGGTAGGTAGCTTACAATGGTCTAAATCTAAATAAGTCTAAATGACAGTGAGTCGACAAAACGCTTGCCACAATTCTGAACACTTAGAAGCACTTTACAGCATGTGACACTGAAGACTTCCTAAGCTTTTTCTCCATTCTCCCCTGTGTGCCCAGACCATCAGCAATAGAGAAGGATATGGGAGCAGAGGAGGAAAGCAATGGAGAAAGAGAGTCACTGTCTTAGTCTCTGTGTGAGGTCAGGAGGCCAGGGCAGTAGAGAGCAGGAGAAATGGATGGGCAGAAGGAAGCCCTGGGCTGTACCACTTCTGTTTCCGTAGAGTAAATCCTTTCACCATAGGAAGCACAAGATATAATGGCTGAACAGTCAGATTGCAAAATCCCGGCTTAACAACTGTTTACAAGCTGGCACTAGCTGGCCAGTCACCAGGAAAGCTTGAGTTAACAGAGGTGTTATGCTTGAGCACAGCTTAAGAAAACTCGGGATATCTTCCTGTGCCTATCAGATCAGCCCATGCAGCCAAGAGACCACACAAACCACGGGGCACTGCAAGAATTCACACTAGGAAAGAACTAAGTCTCAAAGATGGGATTCTGCTTGTGTATGTGTGTTAGTGTGGTTTGGGTTTGCATATAGCCTAGGCTGGGTGTAAACTCAGTTTGTAGCTAAGGATAACCTTGAGCTCCTGATCCTCCTGCCCTACCTTCCAAGTGCTGGGATTACAGGTGTGCACCATCACAGCAAACTCTATGTGCATCTTTTACCTAGATTGGCTTTTCTCCCTCTTCTAAAGTGAAATACTCAATATTTAGTTGAATGGTGATAACTTCTGGGATAGAGCAATGGCTAATCTTGGTTGTTAATTTGACTATACAAGGAATTAACTAAAACCCAAGCAGCTTGGCACACTTGTGCAGGATTTTTCTTGATTGGATTATGTGAGGTGGAAGACATACCCTAAATCTGGATTACTTGACTTCAAAGGACCCACCCTAAATCTGGACCACACCTTCTAGTGGGTAGTCTACATACAAGGACAGGAAAGAAGGAAGCTGCACCCTCTAGCACTTGCCCTCACTCTCACCAGCATCTCTCCTGACTCATTCTTTGAATGGTGTTAGAACTGAGGTCTTTGGGGTTCCAATGTAGACTGAAAACTGGCGTCTCTCTTAGACCTCTCTGGAATTTCAGCTCCAGATTGGCACTGCTGAGACACCTGGTCTTGTGGACTGAGCAACTAGTAGTATGTAACATGTCAGTTGTTTAGTCCACTAGACTAGCGTGTGTGTGTGTGTGTGTGTGTGTGTGTGTGTGTGTGTGTGTGTGTGTTCATTCTGTCAGTTTTGTTCCTTAGAGACCCAGACTAACACAGATGGGGAATATCCTCCTAAACACGGTATCAATGGTGCCTACCACCAACACTGGCTGCGGCAGAACGAATGAGGTGGCCCAGTGGTTAAGGACACGTGCTGCTCTTCCTCCAGAGGCCTTGAGTTTGGGTCCCAGCATCCATGTCAGGCAGCTCAGAACCGTCTCTTAACTCCAACTTCATGATGCACATACTCACATGCTGACAAACATCTATACAAAATTTGTAAATGATGCATTTATTTTAAAAAAACTAGGTGATACAACTATGTTAAATTATTGACATTAAATAATACTGAAAATAAATTCACAGAGGAAATGAGTTAAAATGTATATCACGGGTAGGAGAGGAGTGCTTTGAATGCCTGTTGCTGATTGTCCCCATACCACTTCTCTTACCCTAGTATTTTATTCAGCTCCTTGGTGTATTATGAAATATCTGAGGCAGTGCACATCTTTGGACCTAAGTTATATCACCTTGGGATAAATTCCTAGATAAGTAATTAGGAGGACAAAGAAAAAGACTGTTTTCTAGAACATTGGTTTATAATGCTAAATTCAATCTAAATGGCCTATTTCTACTTTTCAAAGACTTTTGTCCTGGAAACACTTTAAATGAATACATAAAAATGACTCACTACAATCCACAGACCCCAAGAAGCCAAATCACAAGGAGGACCCAAGGAATGATGGTTGAATTTTTCTCAGAGGGGGGAAATAAAATATATATCATAGGTGGATGGATGGAGAGAACTGGGTAGGAGAGCAGATGGGGAGGAACCAGGCAACAGAGAGCAGGGGAGAGAGAATAGAAATCTGCAATGGGCAGTGGGGGAGGGGCATCTCTAGAATGTGCTAAAGACCTGGGATGGGGAGGTCCAAGGTGTCTATGGGGGCAGCTCCAGCTGAACCTCCCAGCAGTGGGGGACATGAATCCTGAAGTGACTACTTCCTGTCGTCAGGCAGGGCTCCCCACGGAGGGATAAGGATAACAACTGACCCACAAAAAGGAACCTTCCACACAAAATTTGTTCTGCCTACAAGATGTTCGGAGACAACGAACAGAGACAGAAAGAATGGCCAACTAATGACTGCTCCAAACTGAGTCCCATTCCACGGGCAAGAACCAACCCTAACATTATTAATGATACCTTGATTGGCTTGCAGACAGGAGTCTAGCATAATTGTCCTCTAAGAGGCACTGCCCAGAAGCCAATGAAAAGAGTTGAGAAACCCACAACCGAACATTAGATTGAGCTCGGAGAGTCTTATAGGAAAGCTGGGGAAAAGACTGGGTATCCAAAGAAGACAGGGGCTCCCCAGGACGACCAGCAGAGTCAACTAACCTGCACCCTTGGGGAGCTTCCAGGGATTGAACCATCAATCAAAGAGCAATCAAGGGCTGGACCTAGACACAAATGCAACAGATCCACAGCATGGTTTTCACGCGGGTTCCCCAAAAATTCAAGCAGTGTCTGCTCTGGAATCTGTCTTCTGCCTGTGGATCCAGTTCCTCTAATGGGGCTGTCTGGTCTGGTCTCAGTGGGAGAGGCTATGCCTAGTCCTGCAGAGACTTGATGTGAGGGGAGGGAGGGAAGGAGAGAGAGAGGGTGGGTGAGGATGGAAGTAATGGAGGGGGCTTCCCTTCTTAGAGAAGGAGAGAATGTGGGGAGGGTCGGTGTGAGGGGGTACTGGGAAGAGAGGTGGGGCTAATATTGGGATGTAAGGTGAATAAATAAATTTTAAAATTATTTTAAAAGTAAAGAAAAATAATAAATGTAATAGAACCAGAAAAAAAAATACTGTGAATCACCGTGGGTGATGGGTGTCCCGACGTCAGCTTTAATAGTCACCAGTATTTCAATGGTCACTTGACGCTTCAACTGGGAGGGGTGCTGATTTAACCAGTCTCTGATCACTGTTTGGACTATTTCATGATGTGCATGACCACAATAAATAAAATAAAATAGTACACCGTGTGCTCTTTTCCTAAGTCCTTTGTGTCACTGAAGCAGGTTCTTTGGAGCCAAAATTTGCATGCTGATACCGCTCCTCTACAATACTGAACTGCTCTGCAGGAAAGTTGCTCCAAATGGTTCTTCTAACACCGCTGTCCAGGAGGGTCTAGTTCTTAGTTTTTTCAACGTGTTTATTTTCTAGTTCTTTTTACAACCCACTTGTTTAATAGTTTAATAGATGCATCTCACTGTTCTTTCCAACTATATCTTGTAATTACAGAAGACACGGACACACATAAAGTTTTAACACATTTGCCCTCATGTGAACTGGCCACTTCTGATGAGTTTAGTGGTTTACTTGTTTGTTTTGCTTTCTTTCTTCCTTAAATCTTACTTCTTGGTAGGAAATATTTCTATACGCAAAATATAGTGTCTAACAGTCCTAGCTACATGGGAAGTGGAAACAGGAGGTGAAAACAGGTTCACGAGCTTGAAATCAGCCTGGGCAATCTAGTGAGACCTGTCTCAGGAAACAGGAAGAGGGGGAGGGAAACACTGGCTAGAGGTGGAACTTTAGGGAATTGACTAGAGCAAGCCATTAGGATGCAATCTCCACAGTCTGTGACTGGTTTGTAAGGCCTTTTGAGGAAAGAGACCAAACAGGCCCAGGTGCAGCGTTTTTCTAACAGGTTTGTAATAACACACAGCTCGTCACATGGTCTGGAAGTCACAGAATATTCCAGACTGAAAGAGTTCTGCTGACCCAGTGTTCCTCACATTAGGGATGGTCACTGTGGAACACACACACACACACACACACACACACACACTCTCACTTACATGCACATTTATACACGCATACCCACTCACACAAGGTGTTATTAATCTGTGGTGGAGAAAAAAATGCTCTTACCAAAGCAACTTAGGGAAGAAAGGGATGAAGGCAGAGGCACGAAGAAGACAGATCCCATTTCATGAGAGGAAGGTAGGAAATAGGGTAAGGCGCTCAAAGCCCACCCCAGGGACATCCTTCCTCTGGTGAGCTTCCATCCACATCCTAAATGCTCCATATTGTTGGCAAACACCACCAACATCTTGGACCAAATATGCGACCTGTGGGAGGCATCTCTCATTCAGTCCACCATATATATACATTGTACTCATAAGCACCCATATATACCCTCATGTACACTCATAAACCCTCATGCATGCGTGCATACATTTTCTCAGATATGTACAGTCAGCTCTCTCACATCACCTCAGGCTGGGCTCCATCTCAACCTGGTGCTCATGCCTTGGTGCTTACCCCTTGGTGCTTGTCCCTTGGTGCTCACGCCTTGGTGCTCGTCCCTTGGTGCTCGTCCCGTGGTGCTCGTTCCTTGGTGCTCATCCCTGCTTCATGCTGGTCTTGGTGGTGGCTGTTCTGGGAGATCCCCTCCCCACACATGCCTGGCACAGACTCTCATGAGCTGGCATCTCAGCTCTGCCTCTCTGCCCCTCTCTGTCTCAGCTGGGTGGCAGTTGGTAGGAAATTTCCCTTGGCCTCCCTGGAAGACCCCCTCTCCTGAGGGCTGCCCAGCCCTGTTCCCAGCAGTCACCATGCACTCTAGTAGACTGATTTGATCCAGGCCTCTTCTTACATCCCATTGCCTCCGCCCAGAGCTTGGCGCCTCCTCCCCCTTGGCTGGGCATCCCCAAACACTAAGCAAGTAGGCTCAGCAAGGAGCTCGGCTGGAGAGATGGCTCAGTGGTCACGAGCACTGACTGCTTTTGCAGAGAACCCAAGTTCTGTTCCTAGTGCCCTCCTGGTGGCTCACAAGTTTGTAATTCCAGTTACGGGTGCACCGCACCGATGCCTTCTTCTGACTTCTGTGGGCCTCAGGCAGGAAAAACATTCATACACATAAAATAAAAAGAAACCTGGCAAACTCCTCCGTGGTAGGCTTGGATAAACTCCAGCTGAAACCCAGAGAGGGGACAAGTTCTGGCCCAGAAAGCCTTGTGATGTATACTGTCAAGACAGGGCGTTCCTTCCTTATCCTGCAAGGGTTCAACCCAGGAATACAGCTCTCGGGGGATTCACAATGAAGGTCTGCCCTAGAGGATGCAGGGACCTGCTTGCATTGGGATGAGGGGACCCTTCGTGCCATTTTTTTTTCTGAGATATAAATCTCGAGCCCAGAGGGACCAGTTATCCCTGCTCATAGAAGAGGTTAATCTGTAGAGATCTGGTGATGACCACCATGCCATTAATGGAACCACTCACACAATAGGCAGGGACCTTTCCCATCAATCATTAATTGAAAAAAGTACCCTATAGCCTGATGTTATACAGGCATTTTCTCGTTGAGGTTCCCTCCTCTCAGATAACTCTAGCTTGTGTCAAGTTGACATAAAATCAGCCAGCACACCCTTCAAAGGAAATTCTGCAGAGGGAAGGCTATGACTGGGAAATTTAAATTGAATTTAACCCTGTAAGCCTCTGTATATATACCTATCATAAACAACAACAACAAAAAGCCGGGCAGTGGTGGCGCATACCTTTAATCCCAGCACTCGGGAGGCAGAGGCAGGTGGATTTCTGAGTTTGAGGCCAGCCTGGTCTACAGAGTGAGTTCCAGGACAGCCAGGGCTACACAGAGAAACCATGTTTCAAAAACACCAAAACAACAACAAAAAACCAAACCAAACCAAACCAAACAAAACATGGAAAGCTGTCTTAGTCAATGTTTTATTGCTATGAAGAGACACCATGACCATGGCAATTCTTATAAGAGAAAGAATTTAAGTGGGGCTGGCTTACAGTTTCAGAGAGTTAGTCCATTATAGTCATGGCGGGAAGCATGGTGTCATGTAGGCAGACATGGTGCTGGAGAAGGAACTGAGAGCTCCACATCTGGACCTCCAGGCAGCAGGAAGAGAACCAGACAGTAGGCCCAGCTTGGGTCAAGCCCCACCTCAGCGACACACTTCCTCCAGCAAAGCCACGCTAGTAAGTAGTTGGTCCTCTCCTTCTACCTAGGGAATCTTGCGGTCAAACTCAGGTTATTAGGTTTGGTGTGCCAGGTTTCTGTGTTCACCAAACAGTCTCCCTAACCTACATTAACATATGTTACATTACAGGATGCATAGGGGTCAAATGATCACTTATATTTCAAAGAGAAATTGAGGCACAGGGGTGTATTTTCACAAGACACCAGTATGGCTGAGCGATGAGTAATAACTGAAGAATTCTCATCAAAGGACCTTACTGAAAAAAGCCAAAAGAGCTGGAGAAAGAGCAAGGCACAGCCGGTCTCTGCTGCCCCCTAGTGGGTACCACTCAAATTTCAAATCGATTCCCCAATGGGAAGGCTATCTTGAGATAGACAGCAAAGGACTTCCCAGGAGCTGTCTTGTTTTTCAGGACCATACAGAGAGAGAACGTAAAGTTTTACATTATTGCACAGGAGCCTTTTTTCTTTCTTTTCTTTTTCTTTTTTTTGAAATGAGATTTCAAATGGCCTTGACCCCACACCTCTCTCGTTTCAGCCTCTCGAGCGCATGCAGCACGCCACCAGAAGATTTTTGGTGCATTTCTCCCTATGGAGTCCTGACAAATGGAGCTCAACTACACAATGTGAGATGCACCAATGCATGCGTGTTGTTAGCCAGCCTAGTTTACAAAGTAAGTTCCGGGTTAGCCAATTCTGCCTCAAAGCAAAAATACAGATCTATAGTGAGATACTGCCTAAAAAACAAAAACAAAAAAATAAAATAAAAAACAACCCCCCAAACACACACACACACACACACACACACAACCTTGCTTTCTCAGTCCAACCCTTGGGGTATCCACAGAAAAGAGAAAGAGAGAGAGAGAGAGAGAGAGAGAGAGAGAGAGAGAGAGAGAAGGAGGAAGGGAGGGAGGGAGAAAGAGAATAAAAGTAAATTATTTCATAGGAAGAACTGATTTCTAAAATTAAAATTTTTATTTTGTTTTGTTTTGAGACAGGGATTCTCTGTGTAACAGACCCAATTGCCCTGGAACTCAGCCTGTAGACTTGGCTAGCCTCCAACTCACAAAGATCTTGCCTGCCTCTGTCTCTAGAGCACTGAGGTTAAAGGGTTTGTGCCACCACACCCAGCTATAAATATTTTATTACATTTATTTATTGGTGTGGTAAGGGGAGGGTACACATGCATCATGGCAGTCATGTGAAAACAGGCTAGCTGGATGGAGCCGGTTCCTTCTTCCCATCAGGTGGGTTCTAAGGATCAAATCTAGGTGGTTCAGTTGGCAGCAACACAGTGGGCATGAAATCTCATTCACTGAGGCTTACAAATTAAGATAAGCTAACTTTGTGCCTGGCACATAAGTGATCTATAACAATATGTGGAGTTCTTTTGTTTTTGTTTTTGGTGAGTTAACAGTACGGCCTGGTCCCACTGAGCACCTGGATTTATGGGTCCACTCTGTAGAAATCAGAAACGCAGAACCTTCTCCAAACTTGTCTTGTGGATCTTGAACTCTTAGAACGTAATGACAACACACAAGCCAGGTCAGTCTGGAAGCCTGCCCAACAAACATCTCTGGGCCTCCCATCCAGCTGTCCATCACCACTGAACTACTGAATCAGTCCCTGGCTGAGGAGGATCTGACGTGCCGACCCCATGTCAGGACACCCCAGGGGTCGGGTGTTCAACTCAGTCTCCATGACCATCCAGCAAATGGGTGGGCTGGCGGGATGACAGGAACCTTGGGCTGCTGCAAATGTTCAAGAAAGGGACAGACAGGCGAATGCTTTGAGGTATCTACCAGAGATGACTACTCAGACCTGAGTTTAAGACAACAGAAGTCTTTATCAGCCTGCCAGTAACTACCCTGGGTGTTCAGAATCCCACTGTAGCCCTAAGCCTTTTTTCAGGCTGAGCTTTTTTTTTTTTTTCCTTTTTTTAACAATATACTTTTTATCAAGCTTATAAATTTAAACAAATAATCTGAAGCATTTTACCCAATGAGATACAATTTAGTATGTACAAAAAAAATTAGGAGGGAGAAGGGCTGGGAAGGCAAGTTTGCAGTCCCTGGATTGTTGGTGGCTGAAACCCAGAGGGACTCTAGGCAAACCTTACCTTCTCACAAGATGTGTGGAGCTGAGGACACAGACAGGGTGATCAGAGGCTACAACGATGCTGGTTTCATGAGTTGGAACCAAAGCAGGACAAGGTATCTGGCCTCAGGGTGAATGTTGACACACAAAAACTTTATACTGGGTTGACATACTTCAGATAACAAGAACAGTTAGCCAGAAGCAGAATCACAGAAACCAAGAAGCAAGGTTAGCCCATTTAGAGGTTTTCCCAGAACCATGGGCTTTGAGGGATTAGGTGTTTATTCTCATTTTGGTAGGTGATACTGTCTACATGCTGAGTTTTACAGCCTGAATGGTACTTCCATCATGGAGTGGGGTGTGCTAAGGTCTGGGGCCTTGTTACAGAGACAGGATTGATCTGACTCAAGTGCTTCTGCAGAGTCTTCCCTGAAGTCATATCTAGTACTATTTTCTCCATGATGTCATCTGTAAAATACTAAGTAAATTATGGTATAGTACAAGGACAGAGATGCTATAGCCACTAGGCATAAAGCCTAGGCTGGGAGATGGAAACAGGACAAATGAAATTCTATTTCTTCTATGATAATAATGACATCAATCTGAAAATAATGCTTAGAGATAATGCCCCCCCCCACACACACCTCCCTGAAATCTTTATCAAGTGAGAAAGATGTCTTGAAAGAAGAAGCTCTTGTTTTATTTTGAGGTGAAATAGTATGGACTCCAGAACTGACTTGACACCCCCACCCCCAACCCCCACCCCCCCACCCCCCCCATTGCTGGGAATGACTCTGACTTGCTGATTTTTCTGTCTTCATCTCCCAAGTGTTGGATTACAGCTGTTCATCATCGTACCCAGAGTCTTTGATCATCTGTTCTTATCTTGTTAATTATTATTGTGTGATGGCATGCTCTCTCTCTCTCTCTCTCTCTCTCTCTTTCTCTCTCTCTCTCTCTCTCTCTCTCTCTCTCTCTCTCACACACACACACACACACACACACACACACGTACCATAATATAGTCGGGCAGTGGTGGCGGCGCACGCCTGTAATCCCAGCACTTGGGAGGCAGAAGCAGGCAGATTTCTGAGTTCGAGGCCAGCCTGGTCTACAGAGTGAGTTCCAGGACAGCCAGGGCTACACAGAGAAACTCTGGCTAGAAACAAAACAAAACAAAACAAAACAAAACAAAAGTACCATAATATGCAGAGGTCAACAAACACTTCTGAGGAGGAGTTTGCCCTGTCGTTCTACTGTGAGAACGGGGATGACACTCAGTTTTCTTTGCTTGTGTGCTCGGTCATTTGGCTTGGTTTGCTCTTTTTCAGGGTTTCACCAAACGCTTTCACCTGTTGAGAAATCAACTCAGCCCAGGTTGTTCTTTTGAACAGCTTTTTACTGTTGCCGCGACTTTATTTATTTATTTATTTATTTAGAGTTCAAGCTAGCCTTGAACTTGCAGTGATCCTCCCATTTCAGACCGTACAAGCAAGAGCTACCATAACCTGCTTTGTGATACTATCCTAGTAAAAATCAAGGTTTCAGATGGGTATGGTAAGGACTTATAACAAGACCCTGTTTTAAAAACTAACAAACAAAAACAAATGAAATCAAGATTTCAATTGTTATTCTAAGAAACCTGGGAATTCAGAGAATGTGAAGTTTTATCTCAAGGAATCGGCAAGAACCGTTTTGGCATTCCAGGAAAATCCAATGTGTCTTCTTCCTCCGAGCCCTCCGATTCCATTGACATCACAGCAACAGGAGGCAGGTGTGACTGCTTACTGCATCCATTTCTTACACTGACCTACTCAGAAAAAGTGATTTTTTAAAAAAATAAATGTTATATGGGGAGGGATTTTGTAACTTGAAATTTTCTCCATTTTCCCTTCTGTTTAAAACTACATAAAGTCAGATGTGGTAGTACACACCTTTAATCCCAGCACACTGAAGGTCTGGTCTGGTCTACATAGAGCCTTCCAGGCCAGACAGGTCTATACGGTAAGACCCTGTTGGAAGGAAGGAAGGAAGGAAGGAAGGAAGGAAGGAAGGAAGGAAGGAAGGAAGGAAGGAAGGAAGGAAGGAAGAACACAAGTGCTCTCAAAGAGGACTGGCTTGGCCGGGCAGTAGTCTCACATACCTTTAATCCCAGCACTTGGGAGGCAGAGGCAGGTGGATCTCTGGGTTTGAGGCCAGTCTGGTCTCCAGAGCCAGTTCCAGAACAGCCAGGGCTACACAGAGAACCCTGTCATAGAGATAAGTAAGTATATAAATAAATAAATACCACGTAAACTGTGTTTTATATATAAAACAAATTATAGTTTTTAAGTTTTTCAATTTATTGTAGTGTATTTTAGTTTTGCCTGTACCATTTGCAAGCCTGGTGTCCACAAAAGCTAGAAGAGGATGTCATGTCCCCTGGAATTGGAGTTACTGACGGTTATGAGCTATCATGTGAGTGCTGGGGATTGACCTGCATCCTCTGGAAAAGCAGTAAGTACTCTTCCGCACCCATCGAGCCATCTCTCTAGCCTCCTTGAGAAGCTGTTTAAAGGACTGCAGGTTAAACTAGCAGATTAGCCCCGCCCACGACCCTATGTCTTACAGCCTTTCACTGGTTGTGCTGAACCATTTATATCAGCTTGACACAAGCTCTAGTTATCTGAAAGGAAGGAACCTTGATTAAGAAAATGCCTCCAAGAGGGCTGGGATTGAGAATGGAAATCCGTGCAGGGCATCTCTGGGACCAGATGGAGGCCTGGGACTTGGAGTATACAGGGAGTCTGTGGGGGTGATCCTAACTGAGATTCCTACCAGAGGGAGATATAGACACTCAAGTGGCCATCTTCTGTAGCCAAGCCAGGATTTCCAGAGGAGGGAGAAGCACTTCAATCCGCCCATAAAACCTTCAACCCAAAATTTGTCTCACCTACAAGATGTGCAGGAATAAAGATGGGGCAGAGACTGGGGAAAACAGCTAACCAACGACTGTCTCAACCTGAGACCCATCCCACGTGAGAGAGCCGACCCCTGTCTGCATTCATGATACTCTGCTGTGCTTGCAGACAAGAACCTAGCGTAACTGTCTCCTGAGAGGCTTCACTCAGCAGCAGATGGAGGCAGATGCCACCAGGGCATTTTCTTAATTAGTGACTGATGGGGGAGGCCTAGCCCAGCCCATTGTGGGTGGGGCCACCCCAGGCTGGGAGTCCTGGGTTCTAAGCCAGTAAGCAGCACCCCTCCATGGCCTCTGCATCAGCTCCTGCCTCCAGGTTCCTGCCCTGCTTGAGTTCCTGTCCTGACTGGCTTCAGTGATGGACTATGATGTGGAGGTGTAAGCCATATAACCCCTCCCCCCACACTTGCTTTTGGTCATGTTGTTCCATCGCAGCAATAGAAACCCTAAGATACTGTTCTTTATTAACAGGTTGATTTTTTCTCATTAAAAGCTTTTTAATGTTAATTTTCAAACTTCTGCATCAAATTTTTATTTTGATTACTGGATTTGTGACAACCCCAGGTTGTCTACCCATGGAAAGTTCTTTATTTCCTATACCTCAGTCTTGACCAGGTCACCACATACACACCCACACACATTTTCTTTCTCCATGTAAATGTCCATGTTTATGTAAGCCAGAAGTGTCATCCTCAGGAATACTGTCTACCAGTTTCTTTTGGAGATAGGGTCCCTCACTGGCAGGAGGCTCACCACTGATTAGACTACACTGGCTAGGCAGGGAGCCCCAAGGAGTCTCCATCTCTGCCTCCCCAACGTTGGGATTCCTTCACTGGAACAACTGGATTCCTCCACACCTGATATTTTCAAGTAGGTTTTAGGGGAACTCAGGTCCTTGTGCTTGTAATTACTTTATCAACTGAGCCACCCTGCCCTCATCTGTACCCCCAAAAGCCACAAATTATGAGGCCTTTCCTTTTGCAGGATGTGGAAGTGAAAACCAGATCAGTAATGCGGAGAACATGCATCCTTTCCCAACAAAGAAGTCCAGGTTCACAGCTACAGGGGTGGAGCTCAGAAGTCCAGGCAGCTTCTCCCCATCCTGGGAGGAAGACCCTAGCTAAGCCACTTCCTGAAAGCCCAGGGGGCCAAGGCCACCTGCCATACCAGACCAAGATCGATGTCCTCTGAACTTTTCTCTTCTCACCGTTCAGTTCTGAGAAAGCAGCATCCAACACTAGAACACATCTTCCCAGTTCAGAGGAGGGAGGGAGGTCCAGGAGAACTCCCTGAGAATCAGAAGGCAGGTATAGGCTCAAGGTAGAAGAAAAGCTGTATCTATTCAAGAATGAATGAAAGAGAAGAGAAATAGGTGTGGCGCCTACCCAAACATTTTGGAATGAGACCACAAAACACCACAGCAAGCCAAAGCTACAAATACATATTTTAAATAGACAAAGCCTCATTATTCTAGGCTGGCCTCAAACTTTCTATTTAGTTAAGGATGACATTGAACTTCTGATCCTCCTGCCTCTGCCTCCTAGGCACACAAACCTGGTGTGATGATGACACATGGTGTGAACTTACTTTAGGCCTCTGTGCATCCTAGCAAGCATTTTACTAAGCCATGTCCTCTAGCAAGCACTACCGACTAAGCCATGTCACCAGTCTCAATACAGACAAATATTCTATCAGGAAAAAAACATAAGTCAAGATGAGGAATCTCCATTTGTGTTTCTCTGAGTTGGAGAACTTAAAAAACTAGGTTTTTAAATCAAATAGCTCAAAGATGTGATTTAAAACTGATGGAGATTTAAAAGTCATTTCAAAGACAGGCATGTCATGTCATCACACCAGCATTTGGGAAGCTGAAGTAAGAGGGGCCCTGTGAATTAGAGGCCTGAACTATATAGCAAGCTCCAAGTTCCAGGCTAGCCTGGGTCAGAGAATAAATTCCTGTCTTATAGATATGATAGGTAGGTAGGTAGGTAGGTAGGTAGGTAGATAGATAGATAGACAGACAGACAGGTAGATAGATAGATAGATAGATAGATAGATAGATAGATAGATAGAGGTAGAGATATATAGTCCAATGCTTGTAAACCAACTATTTGAGGAGTTGAGACAAGAGGCTTTTCAGTTGGAGTTAGCCTGAGCTCCATAGAAAAACCTTGTCTCAAAGTAACAAAATAAAACAAACAAAAAAAAAATCGCTGTGCAAAATCTGTACAGAAAACTACAAATAGGCAAACAAATAAAAAGATAAAAGATAAAAGATAAAATAAAAAGATAAAAGGTGAATGACCCCGAAGGCCTACCTTCATCAATAGCATCTGATATCTTAAAGAGTGTCTGTCCTGTTGCCACAGTAAAGAGAAACTTCCTGCAGAAGTCTACAATGTCATGGTTAAGTGTCACCAGGAGGCATCTCTGGCAGGGGGGCTTTGTCCCCTCATCTGTCACTGAGGCATCTGTGAAGTGTGGTTTTGAATCCTCACCTTTCCTCTGTCTCCAATATGCCTCACTGTAGACCCAGGAACACTGATTCAAGCAACTGTAGATTAAAAACTGTGAGGCAACATTAACCTCCCTTTAAACTGGTTTTCTCTGGCCTTTTGCCTTAGCAATAAAATGCTAACAAGTGTAGGTTCTGTGGAGTTTCTGGGGCCTCTACTAGAAACTTGGTTGGAATTTGACTTTGGGCTAGGATAAGGAAGTAAGTTCAGGCAGGAATTTGATTTTGGGCTAGGACAGGGAAGTAGACCCAGATAAGAATATTTACATTTGGGCTAAAACAAAGCTCAAGGTAAACCTAGGAGAGGGAAGACCGTTTATCTAGGTCATCTAGATAAACCCCTAGAAGCCAAGATCTTTATTGCCTAGTTTGTTCCTTGACTATTTGTGCCTATTGCCTTGTCTATTACTTAACCTAGAACTGACCTTACTATTTGTATGTACTTAAAATGTTATAAAAGCAGACTGGGAAAAAATTAACCCGCCTCAGCCTCAGCACTGGCTGGAGTCCTGTTACAGTTTTGTCTGTCTTTTTCTTTTCAGTCCTCATACCCTCCCTTGAGGTTGACTGACTGTGAGCTGTCTTGGTCAATGTTCACCTTGACAAGTGGCTAATTCCTATGTCTCCAGCATGCACATGTGCGTGTGTGGTGTGTGTACACACACACAAAACCAATAGAAACACTAAAAAGTACAACAGAGCTGTCACACACCAGAGAACTCAAGGATGAAGGAAGTCCTAAAACACACTTATCTAACGAAAATGTTATACAAATCTCTTAGACCACTCAACAGTCTTAACTGAAAGTGTGGCTTATGAACTTGCAGACTGGCAAGGCTGTGTGCCGTAAGGCTCAGCTGAAAGGCCAGTGGTGGAAACCCTGTAGTCCAACTCCCAGATGCCTGTGCAGGCGACACTCATAACCTTAACAGCACTGGCTGCTCCTGCAGAGGACCCTGACTCAGTTCCCAACATCCAACACGATAGTTCACAACTGTTTATGACTGGTTCTACAGCAGTGGTTCTCAACCTTGTTAATGCTGCGACCTTTTAATACAGTTGCTCATGTTGGGGTGACCCCCCAACCATAAAATTATTTTCATTGCTACTTCATAACTATAATCTTGCTACTGTTAGGAATTGTAAAGAGCTGTGGTTTCGGATGGTCTTAGACACTTGCGAAAGGGACCTTCAACTCACACAAAGGGGGCATGTCCTATATATGGAGACTGCTATTCTAGGGGGACCTGATGCTGTCTGGCCTTACCTGGCACTGCAGGCATAACACTCTTCTTTTTTAGAGGCTTTGCTTTTAAACTGTTTGAAATGCCACATGTGATGGACAAGGCTGTCAAGGACCAGAGATCTGCTGGGAAGCCTCAAGTGACAGGGCCATCAGGAGCAGCTATTTAGCAATGCATACCAAATGTTAAATTTTACACTGTAAACAACTTACCCTTCAAATGTAAAAAGCTCACCAATAAGAAAATGTCCAGAGGGGCTGGGTAAGGTGGGCTTCCTTTTTATCCCAAACCTCAAAGACAGAGAGGCAGGTGGATCTCCAGTGAGGCTAGTCTGGTCTTCATAGGGTGTTCCAAGCCAAAAGAAAAACCAACATCCAAACATTGACTTAGGTAATAGGTTATTTCTGTTGCTGTTAGAGGTAGTGTTTTGCTTATTTCGTCTCATTTTGAGTGTCTCGTGTTACGATCTGATCTGGAACTTCTGATCTCACTTCTGCTTCCTCAGTGTTGGGCTTACAGGTAAGTTTGGGTGTTAAAGCACTTTTAGGGATACATAATTTGGGGGAGGGCTACTTTGGAGCATATTTCAGAAATTTCAGCACATCCATCCCAAAGACTTACAGCTCCCCCTATCCCACCACCTCAAAATCTTTAGATGTCCTTTGAAATTCCCTAGGAAATTCAGAGAGGGGATGTGCAGGGGATCTGTTTAGAAACGCTAATAACTAGCTCAATACTAGGACCAATTCCCAGTGCAAGAGCTTCCTGGTGCACTCCCGTGGCTCTCCCCATGGACAGATGGCTAGCCAAGGAGCAGATTGTTCTCACTTGAGAGAGAGCGAAAAGCCATGGTCCCAGGGGACACTGGACTGAAGCGGCTGTGCTGTCCAGATGCCCCTGCAGTTGCTGTAACAGGGGCCAGTCCTCCTGAGAACACAAGAATATAGTGCAATGTTGGTAGTGTTAGCCCGTATCTTTTCTGCTAGCAATTTTATGTAGGAGGCTGAGAGGGCTCCTTTTAAGAAAAGACAGTACACCAAGAATTATGACTAGTTTCTTTTGTATTCAGTCCTTCTTGTTTTGTGGGTTTTTTTTGGGGGCGGGGGGATGGGGAGCATAGGGAGTGTGAGTTTCAGATGTAGCTGAGGCTACCCTGAAACTGTAACCTTACCTGGCTGATTCTCCCACCTCTCCTTCCCAAACCGGCTTTTCCTCCTTGGTACCACTATAAGGAATCTATAGTTTGTGTACAAATGACTTCAGTGTACTTTAATTCTACTTGATTTGACTCATAAAAAGCAGCAGTAGGCTTCTTGTGCTTTAGAAACTTGAACCCAAGAATTTAAAGGAATGTAAGAATACTTGGTAGTGTAGGTACTGTTAAAAATCAGAGAAGATAAATAGATTCATCTGGACTTCAAACCCTTGAATTGCAATAAAAGGAGTCTTAATGTGCTAATTTAGTTTCTAGTAGCACATAAGTGGTGAGGAAACTGTTCATCACAGCTCAGCATACACAGCCAGCAATCAGAAACAACAGGAGGCAGGAAGTTAAGACTGGTCCAAGCCTCCCGGTCTGTAAACCTGAGACTGTAAACCTGAGCCCACAGATACCAAAAGGATGGGCCTGTCCCAGCTTCTCCTTGACTGGCAGCACCCTCAAACAGGACAGCAGCAGATCATCAAAAGTTACAATGTGAGGACCAAGAAAAGCTTCTTTCTGAAGAGGCTCAGCAGGTTGTGTGCAGGACACTCTGAGCTGGGGAGGGAGATGTGGTCCACTAAGAGAAACATGAATGGAAACCAACCAGAGGACAGAATATACCCATCACTGGAAGCCGGTAAATGTACTTTATTTTTGAAAAACCAATCAACAGTAGCTTCACTGGGACAAAGTACTGGCAGCAGGGTAGGGCAATTCTTCACACTGTAACACTTTCTAGCTGGGTATGTGTGCACGTACTATTT
The DNA here is from genome assembly GCF_947179515.1 of Apodemus sylvaticus. Taxonomy (NCBI): domain Eukaryota; kingdom Metazoa; phylum Chordata; class Mammalia; order Rodentia; family Muridae; genus Apodemus; species Apodemus sylvaticus. Next base: position 124,390,271 of record NC_067472.1, read on the forward strand.
TGAATTTAAAACCACAACTGAGGTTTTAAAGAATGTTAAATTCTTAAAAATGCATCCTCATAGAAATGTTCTTTTAGATAAGCTTCAATCTATGAACAGCAAAATGTGATGCCAACAGTAGCACATCATGAGAGTAGCGTACAAAAGCACAAGTGTAGGCACTTTATCAAAGAAAACCACCTCGAAATACCGTAGATGAGGTCCACTCCTATGGAAGATTCTGCTGGTCCCTCCTCACCAACTTTACAGTTGTCAAGCTATGCAGAACATGATCCCGCAGCTGAAGCATCTTTCTTTCCTCCGTGAGGCACAAGAGCATTCCCTCTACAACCACAGGAAGACTGAGACAAAGGATCCCCTAAAATGCCGAGGATACAAGTCATGTGAAATGAATGACTGACTCCTTACGACTTCTGGATGGCACTGTCGTGAATCTGCACGTTCTGCATAATGAGTTTGCTGTCCAGATCCTGGGCGCACAGCGCTGCTCATGACACAGTTATTTATCTTTACTCACTGAACCATCAATGCCTGCTTCAGTCATGCCAAAGGTTCTCAAGGCTTGTCTGACTTGAGCTTGTAACACACAGATACAACAGGCCATGGGACCACAGCAGGTGCAGTGAAGAGGGAGTGGTACTCCGGGATGTGTGTGTGTGTGTGTGTGTGTGTCTCAAGGACTCATGAGATACAAGAGGTACAAAATGTCTATCAAGTTTCCAAGTCAGGTGATGTCATAGACAGCCTAACTTCCGTCCACTACCAATCACAACTCCTGCCTTCACACGTGAAGCCTTTTATACAGTAACTGTGATATTGGCCAGACGGTCACACATAGACCCTTTCTACAGGACATGAGAATGTCATGCTATGCAGTTTCCTGCACCCACCTGCCCCACCAGTGCCAGGGGCCATCTGGTCCTGCCTCCCGGGCGGGAAGCTTGCCACCTGCTAGAGGTCTTCTCTTCTGCTCCCAGCTCGGTTGTCTTCCTTGGAAGCTCGTGGTTTGGAATTTCCCTCCTTCTTTTTACTCTTCTCTGGCTTTGTTTTATTTTTCTCCTTGCTTCCTCCTCCTTTGCCAGGATACGTCTGCCCCTCTAGAGTGACTTCACTACACCTGTCTTGACTGACCAAAAAGTCCTTGATCTCCCAGGCATAGCTCCCATCCCGGAGCATGAAGATGGCGCGGTCTGATCCCACGATGAACCTAGATGGAGAGACCATCAGTTAGCAATGTGAGTGAGGTGCCTGGGGTTGGGGAAGGCTCGGATGCCTACATTTCAATTCCACCTAAATGCAGAACACCACACTTTTCTGCCTTGGGCCAAGTGGCTGATGACTTTAATGTTCACTGAGATCTAAACAAGCATCCTGCTTAGATCAAGACAGAAGCAGATGCCTGATGGTCCTGGAGTACATAAGTGATCCTGTGAAGAGATTACAAAAGACAAACTCCTCAGAGAGCTTTGAGGGACACAGGTGTGCTGCGGAGGGGAGAAATACCCATTTTTATCTTTAACATTCTGAAATGTCATTTCCATCTACATTTTATGGTTTTTGTTTGTTTCCTGAAAAATGTTCTTACATAGCCCAGTATGACTTCGTAAGAGGATGATCTTGAACTTTAGATACTCCTGACTTCATCTCCCAAGAACTGAGTTTACAGGAACATGCCACTCTCTGCATCCAGCCATTTACGTTCTAAAGACTCAAATTGGTTTTGTTAGACCAAAGGCTTTTGATGAGAAAGCTAAAAGCCACTGGCATGGAACAGGTCCTACAAGACTCCTCCTCAAGGGCCCACAAAGATACATGGGAAGCAGACAGAAATCCTTTTTTTTTTAAAGATTTATTTATTATTATTTGTAAGTACACTGTAGCTGTCTTCAGACACTCCAGAAGAGGGCATTAGATCTCATTACAGATGGTTGTGAGCCACCATGTGGTTGCTGGGATTTGAACTCAGGACCTTCAGAAGAACAGTCAGTGCTCTTAACCGCTGAGCCATCTCTCCAGCCCGCAGACAGAAATCCTATCCACCAAGGTTAGAAACAAGCAGCTCAGCATACCCCATGCATTAGTGCCCAGGAAGAAGAAAGCAGTAGCAGACGAAACCAGAAGGCATGATGCTGTGCTCCTAAGCACACCACACCCGTTCTCTTGAGCAGCAGACCATCAGAGAACAGTCACCACCAAGATATTTGATGAAGTTAAAGAAAGCATGATGCTGGGCTGGCCTGTGCATTCTTAGCAACTCCTTTCACTCTATCACTTCCTTATTTCCTCAATCAAGGTATCTGAAGACTTGGGATTTTGGAACTATTGTTAAACAACAACAACAACAACAACAACAACAAAAATAGGCTCTTAAAAAAACAAGACTCAGCTGGGTGGGTAGGGAGGTGAGGGTGGAAAGGATGGATATAGGAGGGGGTACAGGATGGTGAACATGATCAAAAATATACTGTATAAAATATATATAAAGTAGAATCTTTCACATTTTAAGATTTCAAAATTGAACACAGACTTGTTCCCATTGGTTATTTATTAACAACCTGTTATGACCACATGTGTCACCACGGCTACACCATGAACTGTGGAGCTGTAACTCATCCTTCAAAGAGACTAAGCAATACAATTTTTATTCTGATGAAGCAAAAGTTAAAGAGATAAAGACAAACCAAATTTCCAAGACAAGATATTAAAACAAACACATACTGATTTTGGCCAATAAACAAACAAGCAAACCAATGTTTCACGAAAAAAAAATTAAGTAAAAGAATTCATAGACAGGAAAGGTCTAAGGCCCTTGGGAAGACCACCAAAAGAGATACCTGCTTCAACCCCAGAAAAATCCCCAGCACAATCCCGGTGAGGTGGCACAAAGCTGTAATCCCAGCTAAAGAGGCAGAGGCAAGAGGATCTTTTTAAGGACTGAGGATTGAGGCCAGTTGGACTAAATGGCCAGAGCTACAGTGAAAAACACTATCTTAAAAAAGAAATCAAAGAAAAACCCCAAATGCCCACAAAAATACCTAGCATAGCTTGGGGTCTTTACCTCTGAACATCATAGTTGGCGTTGAACAGGCTACCCTGCCACAGGCTGGTGATTTCCTCTGTCTCCTTCTCAGTGGGGTTCCCCGAGACTGTGACAAACATCATCAGAGTCTTCCCTTTCTTTGTCATTTTCAAGATGCTCTCAGGTTTGCCTGGGTCTAGCTTGGTGAAGTCGATAGGTGCCGAGGGTCTCTTGTGTTCTGGAAGGTCTCCTTCTTCTATGTCATCATCTTTCTGTCAGGAGAGAGGGAGCATTAACCTTATCAGAGATGCTCTCTGTACTCGCACAGGCTCTGCCCAGGATGTCTGAGGCAGGGACACACCACCAAACTACTACACAAACAAATCTTCAAGGATATCCCCCTAGACAATACTTAGCTTTCCTGTGTCACATAGCTTTGTAAATGTTTTTATTCCCAATTTGTTATCAATTTAGATCATAAAAAACAGTCACATTCTGATGTGGTTATAGATGCTACCTAGCAATGAAAATCAAATACACATACAATAGATATCAAACACAGGTGTAATAGCTGAGGTCCGTACTCTCAGTGACTCCCAGTGATCTCAAGGAGATAGAGATTTCAAGGCCAACTTAAGCAAATTAGCAAGCTCTTACCTACACCATGGCCTGGGGATGTGTCTTAGAGGTAGAGTACATGACAAGCATGTGTGAGGCCTTGAGGTAAATCTCCAACACCACTAAGACAATTTTCTTTTTTTAAAATAACATATGCCAGGCATAAAAGAAAGACTACAATCCCATTTATTGAAGGTATCAAGAACAAGTAAAATAATGTGGGGTGACAGGAATTAGAACACTGATTGCTTCTGGGAGGATATGAGATGGATCTGACTTAGAAAGAACATGAAGGAACCTTCTTGTGTGACATGGTCTGCAATCCCAGGACTCACTCAGTTCTGTATTCCAGTAAAGGGTAGGTTATGAGTGACAGAGTGCATGTCTAGCAACCCCAGAGTCCTGGGTCCTTGCTCCCAGCAGAGCAAAACAAATTCCTCATGTTGCACCCTTAAAACCCACAATTCTCCTAGAGAGATGGCTTACTGGCTAAGAGCACCGACTGCTCTTCCAGAGGGCCTGAGTTCTATTCCCAGCAATCTCATGGTGTTATAAAAACCCCACAACTCATTGCATGCAAATGTTCAATCCCAGGTGCCAGGCTTATTCTATGTAGTAGTGTGTCCTAGCAATCCTAAAAATACCATCCGTGAATTCTAGGAAGGAACAAAGGTGTAGACATGCTAAGGGTGCAGAGCAGATTTCTCACTTGGGGGAGATAAATCGTGGAAGCAGAAGAAGGCACCTTGTGAGTACAGGTACTTGGATGAACAGATAGATTAAAAATAGTATAGCGTAGGTTTCTTGAAGGAAAGCCTAATCACTGTAAGAAAAACAAAAAGCAAAGCCTTAAATATCTTTTCCGCCTCAGAAAGAATTGTTCATATAACACGGCAGAGTGACATGGACACCAACCCGAAGCAGTTCAGGGGCCAAATCTGGAATATGAACATCAAAATAATAGTGAAGATTTATAATTCCCCAAGTCCATACTGACATAAAGAAAGAAAATGATGCAGCCGGGCGGTGGTGGCGCACGCCTGTAATCCCAGCACTCTGGGAGGCAGAGGCAGGTGGATTTCTGAGTTTGAGGCCAGCCTGGTCTACAGAGTGAGTTCCAGGATAGCCAGGAACTCTGTCTCGAAAAAAAACAAATCTAAAAAACCAAAAAAAAAAAAAAAAGAAAAAAAAAAAAAAGAATATCAGCAGACTATCAATAAATTGCTAATAAGTAGAATAAATAATAAATGGAAAGAATATACACAACAGACAGAAATAAAAATCCCAGAAGGGGCCGTTAAGTTAGCTCGGTGGGCAAGGAAGGCGCTTGCCTTGGCACATGTGATGGCCTGAGTTTAATCCCCAAGGGCCACATGATGAAAGGAAAGAAATGACCACCCACATCCAACTTGTTCTCTGGCCTTCACATGCATGCCAAGACACACGCATAGACACAGAGATCTCTACTAGACCAAATTCACAAGTGTATTTGTATTAAATGCAGGGAATGTTCATTTCTTGGTCTCTGCTGTTCAGCTCAGTACCCGCATCTCTCTAACAGACTCTTCTAGCATACTCTCCTGTCCTGTCTAAAGTCAAACCTCCTCCCTGCAACCTTCGGACAGTCCCACATAACACTTTCTAAGATCCAAGCATTTTTGTTTCTGTTTACTAAGACTATTTCCTACCCACTTGTTCTGACAGACGTCTAGTCCATTTCTGAGACCTCCTCTTCCTCAGGGTCTGAGTACTGGCCACAGCTAGGCTTCTCAAAAGGTAAGGTCGAAAGGCATCGTTTACTAGAGTCCAAAAAGAACAGTTGGAAATTGAAAGGAGTCATGCACACTCGAGTCTACTCTAATTTTTCTTTGCTTTTTTGGGGGGACAGAATCTCACAGTAAAGCCCAAACTAGTTTGAAATTTACTATGTAGCTCAGTTTAACTAGCCTCCTCCAACTAGTCTCATAAGTGCTGGAATTACACCTATGCACTACCACGGCCCCACTATAATTCTTCTGTCGGGTACAGATAACATGAAAACAGGAGTTTCCCTTTTCAAGTCAAATCCAGCAGGTGGATATTTTAAACTTATGCCCAAAAGTCTTTCCCCCTTCCAACAATATAGAGTTAGCTACAAGTTAAAACATCAGCATTGGAAACAGACCCTGAAAAGTTCTCTTGCAGAGAACATGGTGAGTGCAGTTACCTGTGTGATTCCTTCCCATCAGCTGTACAAATCAAATACAACAGTACAATCAAGGGCTTCGGTGTCCTTTTTTGATCAGGAGTTGTCCCTTAGAACCTTTTGCACACCCCAAATGCAATCAAGTAACAGATCAGAATTCGGCCTCTCACAAAACAAGCCCACTACTCCCATCAATGAAAAACCTGAGTTCCATATATGATAAACCTTAGCTCTCTCTACCAGCAACATAAATCCACCCACGAGATTACAAAAGTCCCAGCAGGAACATACAGCAAAAGAAGTCGGAAACACTTTATATTCGGAAAAATCTCTATCAAAGCTAAAAAATAAAGAAAGAAAGAAAGAAAGAAAGAAAGAAAGAAAGAAAGAAAGAAAGAAAGAAAGAAAGAAAAGAAAAGAAAAAAAAAGTTGAGATACCACCTTCAGAACCCATTCCCTCCAGAACAGGAGGAAGGAGGGAACGCTCTTCAGGAGCGCTTGCTCCCTGTTTGTGGTTCACTGACCACCAAGATCAATGTAGAGACCCCCGCGACACAGCAAGGAAAGTAGGGCTTGACTGGTGAGAGTCCAAGTCCTGACTGGAGTGGCTGGTAGCGGAGGACACTGGGCAAGAGGCCTGAGCCGTGGTGGAATTAAGGGAGACGCGGGAGGTCAATGGATACTGGGAGACAATTCAACAAGGACCCTGAGAGGGCAGCGAGAGGGATCGGGGACAAAAGTCAGAAGGCCAAATGTCCGAGAGGGTAAGGGCTAGGAGAAAAGGGATCTGTATGAGGAAATGCTCAGTAGTATGCGCGCGACACAGACCTCCCACTGCTCCAGAAGTCGCGCCATGTCGGCATCGTTGTAATCGCGGATATCCTTCTTTTTCCGTGGAGGTGGGGTGGCCTCGCCCGGAGTGTCTGCCGCGTAGGCTTCAGGAGGAGGGAGCAACAGAAGGTCCGATGCACACAGAAACAGTAGAACCGCGCACAGCCACCTGGAGGCAGCCATGTTAGCCGCCAGCGTAAACGGACTGCCCAGCGTACGCACTCTGAGCCTGCGCAGACAGCGTGCGGAGTCCCGGCTCCAGGTCCTCGCCCCGACCCCGCCCCGCCTTCGGATCCAGCCCCTAAGCGTGTTCTGCGCAGAACTAAATCCAGTCCTCGACCTTGTCCCACCCTGGCGGACTCCCAAAGGCTCCGCCTCCCAGGAGTCCGTAGCCTACCGAACCCTGCCTCGTCCTAGTTCCTCCAGTCCCGACCTCAAACGGTAGCTCCGTCCCTCCCCTTGGCTCCGCCCCACAACTGACTTCCCTTGGGGCTCCCAACCTCAGGCTCCTCCCCATCATCGAGCCTTTCACCACTTGATTCCGCCCCTCAGCTAAGGCTTCCTGGCTCCGCCCCTAGGGTCCCGCCTCCTCACCAGACTCCGCCCCATAGCTCCAGAGCTCACCTGGCTGGGGACCAAGGGTTCCTCTTCTTGGGTCCGCCCATTGTTAGGCTCCGCCCCACGAGCTCCTCCCCTTGGCCTGGCCAAGCAATCTGCCCTGGCTGGGTCCTGCCAGCCTGTGTTTTTTCTGTTTTGGAATCTTGTTAGAAGTCAGCCCTTTTGTCTCTCAGTAGCCGGGTCTGAAAGTTCCTTCAGGGTCTCAGAGACAGAGTCCTCGAAGCTTATGAAATGAATGAGAATGGGAGATGTGCAAACTGCCTTGACCCTGAGGCCCTTTACAGGGTGTGGACGTCAACTGCACTCCCTAGTAATTTCCTGCGAACAAACCACCAGAAAAAGCTAAAGTCAGGACAACTTTTCTCGAAGGCTGTAAATATAGGATCTATTGTTATTCTGCTCCACAGATGATTTTTGACCCACCAGTCTTTCAATATCACTGTCAATTAAACTGAAAAAAATTATTTGATAACCATTTTTTATTGTTTAAAATGGTTCCAGTCTCTTCTGATTTCCATCTACCACTGTGGCTCTAATCTGTAGGACAAAATCACCCTAATTTTGACCACTAAGCTTTTCAAATATAAAATACTTGGGGTCAGAGATACTTTAAAGTTCCCTAAGCTTTAAGTGGCAGATCTGATTTCTTTAAAATTTCAAATTATAAGACATGAAACCTTGGTGTAGTAGGAAAATATTTGAAAAATATAGTTTAAGTACTGACCCGAAGGTGTCACATACTGCATACCATTCATCTCACAAGTGTGAAAGTATCTCCAGACTGGGCTTTCAATGTTTACATCAGCATACTCTATTCTAAGCATACTTGGGTGCTTGAGTGCTTCATCCCTTGACTGCTTTTTAGTTTGGGGGTATTTTTTGTCTTGTTTGTTTGTTTTTCCAAGACTGAGTTTCCCTGGCTAACCTGGAACTCAGTCTGTAGATCAAGCTGACCTAGAACTCAGAGATCTGCCTGACTCTGCCTCCCAAGTGCTGGGTTAGAGGCATGTGATACTGCCACCAGTATATAGGATTCTTCACTACTACATCAGTGTTTTGTTTTTGTTTCCTCACTCGTGGTTATTATTTCTATTTCCCCTGTCTTTTTTCCTCTATGCTTGGGATAGACAGAGTTAATAGGTTTCATATAGTGCAAATCCTTTACAAAATGTCTAAGTAAAAGTCTTTCTGGGCTATCTAGCCTTCTTTCTCATATGGCCCTATCACACAGGTCTGGAGTTTCCATCCTCAAGGTCATCAAAAGTTCCAGGATGTCTACTGGTACTCCAGCCATCAGGTGACATTCCTCAAAGGAACTGGGGAATCAGGCAAGCTGAGGGAAGAGCATCCTATTCGGGAACTGTGCACAGCATTTCCGGTCTTACTGAGTTACCTCTCTGGGAAGCGTTGGGGAGTAATCACTTAGCTGCATTTGCTTCCATCACAATCTAATTTAGGCTTGTTGGGAAAAGCATAAAGCGGAGGTTAAGAAAAGAGTTAACTGGCAACGTGTGCCTTACTGACCTTCACTCTAAGGTCAGATGCAGTGTGCATTTATTCCCACTGTAGTGAAGTGGCTGATTTTTTCCATATTCATGCATGGATATGAATAAACACAAGGACATTTTCTGTTGACATTGTGCAGAATCAACTCATACGGAGGAAAAAAAGAGGACCTTTTTTTTCTTTTCTGAAATCATAGGGGAAATGTCATGAGCCGTCTCCCAAGGGCGCACTGCTCCACCCAGCGGCTTGGAGCTCTGTCCTGGCACAGTCATGCTAAAAAACACGCACAGCTGTGGCAGATCATGTGCTCTGCAGGGCGGGGTCACCCTGGTCATTCATTCTGCCAACTGCCAAGGTAAGGCTAAAAAAAAAATGCTGTTTTTTTTTGGCCCGAAATATCTAGTTACTGAAAATAAAAAGTTTCTTTTCTTTCTCCCTCTCTTTTTTTCTTTTTAAATATTGTACCACAATTGTTAAAACAAGTCAGAAGTTCCAGGGCTACTGACTGTCGTCTGAGGAGGAAGCACATCTGGCTCCTACTCCATTCATCTGAAAACATCTGGAGCAACTCCATTTTCAACATTTGATACACTAAGTATATTTTGGTGTTTTGGAACCCTGAAGAACCTCATTTGCCTAACCATTTACTGTTGGGCAGGTGAGACATTGGCAGGAAGGTGAACCTGAAGTCCTTGGTGTCATATAGAAAGGTTTGCAATAGCAGAGGGGCTAAGCTATCTACAGTACATCCTACTGATTCCAGGTCAGGAACTAAAGGGATCATGCCATGGTAAATGTATGTACTTATTGTGTGTGTGTGTGTGAGAGAGAGAGAGAGAAAGAGAAAGAGAGAGAGAGAGAGAGAGAGAGAGAGAGAGAGAGAGAGAGAGAGAGAGAGAAAGAGAGAGATATTTATGTGAAGGCCAGGTTAATAGCTAGTGTCTCCCTTCATTGATTTCCCCTTAATAATACCTTGAAGCAGGTCATTTTCTTTCAACCCGGAGTTTACCATTTCTACTACTCTGGCTAGCTAGCTTACTACAGAGATTCCCTTTTCTGTCTCCTTGAGGGCTGGCCCACCCAGCTTTATGTGGATCCCAGGAATCCAAACTTTGGTCCCCACGCTTGCTCAGCAAGTGCTTTACTCTCTGAGCCATCTCCCCAGATCCTGACCCTGAATTTATTTTAGTCTTGGAACTAGTCAACTGTGGTCAAATACATGGTATAGCCATGGAACAAAAATATGGACCCAGGAATCCAGAACACTTTCTTCCCTGATGCCTTTCATCTACCATGGTACCACCAGTGAGGCTTACAGCATAGGAACACTAGTAGCCATATAGAGAATAGTTTCAGTCTAGAGCCAGGAGAACTCAGAGGGCCCCGGAATCTGAACCACATCTGAGGCAGTGCACTATGGAGCTGGAGAAGAGGGGCCCGATGTAAAACTGTATTCAGTGCCTAAACAAGGGGCCAGGCTCTGGGTTAAATACTCACCCCTAGTGCACCCTAAGTTTAATGAGAACATGATCCTGGGTTCATGCTGGCCTATGTCCTCCACAGCTAAGGAGGAAGAGCAACACCTTCTAGCACTATCTGAAACCTTGCATGTACAATATACAAAACCTGAAGTGACACCATCATCAATGAGGCCTAGGACCTGGTAGGAACCAAACATTAACCCTTTAAGAATCAAATTGTGGGAAGGTCTGAGGAATGGATGCTATTAACACTGTCTGATGACTATGCAAGGCACTCAGATGTAGGGGAGCAAAGATATTTCCTCTGTTCTTCACAGGTTAACCAAATTGTAGAGGGAGCTAAGTCAGTAGTCCCAAACAGCATGGCAACGGCCTCCACTAGGTTCTGCGGACAGCACAGTAGAAACAAGGGACTGACATGCCCTAGTGTGTCTACAGGTCCAGAGAAGCTCTGTGTGAGGCAGCAACAGCCCGAGTTAATCTCTAAGTGCTGACGACCAGGTATCCTGGCCAGGAATGATTAGCGTTAGCTACCTATGGTCCCTAAATCCTGGGAGTCATCTTTTCTCCCACTGGCCTTACCATGGTGCCAGTGAGGTTTATAGCAGTAGTAACATCGCAGGATTCCCTGGAAAACAATAGGAGGAAATCCCCACTCCCCTAGATACTGGAAGCCGAATGCTCAGGCATTTGTGCCAGTGCCTTCACTGGGCCTGTGCACAGCTTCCTTGCTCACTACAGAACCAACAAAGAAGGTGAGAAACTGAAGGCCAAAGTCTTGCCACAAGTGTGTTACTGGACAGGATCAGGATGTGCCGGAGGGCTAGAGAATATACCAAGTATGGAGGGTAAATCCATGGTAATTCTGCACCCTAGCCAATAAGGGGCTCTTTCTTATGTATCAACTGTGATGAAAAACAGGCATGGGACTGCATCCTTCAGTTGCAATTGTCCTTCTCCGGGAGAAGTGTTACTTGTTGTTGATGATGATTTTAGGCTAGTCCTGGTTTGTTTTAAACTCCTTACATAGCTGGCAGATGATCTGGAACTCCTGATCCTGCTGGCTCTGCCTCCCAAGTGCTAGTGTGTGACACTACACCTGGCCAAAGAACAAGAATGAACCATGATGTCTGCAAACGTGTAAGAAAGATCACCTGAGATCACTGTCCACCTGTGAGCACAAACATAAAACCAAGTCAAACGTTAAGCTATGGCCAAGACTGCTCCTTACCAACCACTGGGTGGCACTGTGTACCACAGACAGCTTGGTTGCCAGTCCATGAATTCCGGGGTTGTACCATGAAACTTCAGTATGAATGTCCAAAGTACATACAAGTGAATATTATTTCCTATAAAATGGACATTGTGATGCATTGTAGCACTGATTAACCTCAATGACCTTATGCTTAATGAAATAAGACAGGCACAAAAGAGCAGAAGACTTCAAATAATCAAGTTCACGGATGAAGCTGGTGATGGCCAGAGACTAGGAGAATGGAGAGATGCTATTTCACAGGTAGAGTGTCAGGGAAGATGAAAGGTCTCTGAAGGTGGATGGTGCTGGGCACAGTCCCCCCTCACCATCCCTACCCATCCAGCAGTTACAGCAGGTGAGAAGGAACAGGGATCTTAGATTTGGTTTCCACTGCTTGGGCTTGCAGGTCACCTCGATTTCCCATGCACTGATCAGAATGCATAAGTCTGCCCAACTTGACCAAAACAACCGTAGTGTGCAGTACTTGCTATGCTGTCCATTCTGTCCTGTGCTTTCACTGAACTGGGAGCTCTTGTTGTGAACCTGCCCTTCCTGGACTCTAATCTTCATAGGCAAAGGCTGCCTACCACAGTCTATGATGTAAGCTCAGTGCCTTGAACTAGGGCTGGCACATGGCAGATAGGCAGTGTTTGAGCTGTAAGTGAACAATGGCAGGGGAAACGAAGAAAGAACCTGGGAAGATCAGGTTAGGAAGACTGGCGCTATCTAAGACATGAAGCCTTGGTGGCAGGCACCATTGCCTGCTGAGCTAGCCTGCCGGCCCCTCTTAGGTTCTTAGAATTAAGGAAACTATTCTTTAGGACTAACTGCGATTCCTGGGTTACCATGGAAGAAGTAGCCCCACAGAATCACTTCTTGTTAAGAGAGCCATCAGTTTTACTAGCTTCAGTTTGCAGACAGTTGGTTCACCTACAATCTAGAGAATCTGCAGGGGCTTTTGTTGTTGTTGTTATGAGTGCGGTGACTATCCAGGTTTTTATCTGTTCTGTAAACTACTGGGGGTGTGGACGATAAATCTGAGGTCATCCAACTTATAAATAACATTTATAGCAGGCTTAAAAATGTAGACATGGAGGTCCTAGGAAGAGACAGAAAAGCAAACATTTCCATTGGCCGAGCACACACGGGCTGTGCTGGGCACCAGCAGACTTCAGGGCTGTTGAGAGGAGAGTGTTTTGCTGGGAGGAGGCCCAGGTGTTCCAGGAGTTTCTGGCAGACAAGGCCTGCACAAAGAAACGGGGTGGCTGTAGCCGGTGGGGGTGGGGGACTATCTCTTCTAGCCATCTGCTATGGTCAAGAGCTTGGGGGGGGGGTCACTTAGTCCACCTGGCCACAAGGCCTTAAGGCCTAGGCTTACAATCACAAGGATTGAGACCCTGAGGGCGGAGGATCAGAAGTACAAAGCCAGGCTGCACAAGTTAATCAGTTAAATTAATAAATAAAAAGAACAGTAGCTCAAGGTCCTACGTTTAATCCCTAGTTACAGGGCAGGGGGCCGTCTGGGGCCACCAGTTTCCCAGCCTGTAACCCAGAGATAACAGTGTTTACCTCCAGAGACAGGCTCTTTACTTAACAATGGCTGCTATTATTTCATTATATAGATGGAGTCAGGAAAGGGGGAATCAAGGCACAGGAGAATTCTAGCCAGCAGGAACCGAGGTCAGCATACACTACCTGACTTGGAGAGAGAACTTTTATCCACTACTACTAACCAGCTGAGTGAAAGACCAATCCCAGGGAGTGTCTATCTCTGAGCTCCACTAGCTGTCTGGACTTGAGCGTGGCCAGCGCTCTTTTTCACAGCTTTTCGGAAACCCACCCACAGGAGAGGGTCGAACACAACAAAGGGTGGAGGAGGGCTTGCAAAAGTCATCGAATCTCAGAGGTGATTGGGATCCGGAGGCGGTGGGGAGAACCAGGGAATAGTGAGTGGCATCCTTCCCAAGCAAGCAAAACAGATCACCTTTTACACTAGCTCCCTCGGCGGGGAGGAAGCATCGAGTCCGGGGGCAGGCTGAGAGCTTACGTAAGGCCACTAGCGGCTGCGCCCCGGTGTCCCCAGGGTGTGCACAGCGCTTGGGCGCGGAGCGAGGGCGGGCCTTCCACCACCACACACGCTTCCCAGCCTCTCCGGATGCAGGGACCACCGGCCCCAGGGCCGCAGCGTCGGGGCTGGGCGCGGCGTCCTCCCACGGCCCCCAGCTTCCCGGGGGAGGAGCAGCGCATCGCGCAAGCATCCGGGATCGGCGGAGGGGGCGGGAGGAAGGGCGAGAGGAGGAAGCGGGATTTAAACGAAAGGCGGTGACGCCACACAAAAGATTCCTATAGGCTCCGGGGAGGTTACGGACGAGGTGGCGGCGGCGAGCCGGGGGCGAGGCGGACGCGAGGAGGCAAAAGCCGCAACCGTGCGCGGGCAGGCGGGTGTCCTCTGGCCTGCGATCTCCGCCCTTCCTTTCAGTTGCTCGGAGGTCGCTCGGAAGTTGCTGGTTGACAAACATGGCAGGAGTCCGGGCCCCGGTCGGCCTCTGCGACGCCGGGCTCACCTTCTGAGCCGACCACCCTGGGGCGTCGGATGCGCGGGGGCCCGCGGGCTCTGCGGGGAAACAGAGATGGGATCTCCACGACAGCCGGTCGCCGGTCGCAGGCCATTCAGGCGGGGAGGGCGTGCCGCCGCGGCGCCGGGCCGCGCACTCTGAACCGCCAGGCGGGAAGGCGCGGCCGCCCAGCACCCTGCGTTGCAGCCTCCCGCCCGACTGACTCCGCGCGGCCGCCACAGAGCCAGCCACGCCCTCGGCCCTGTGGCCGCCCAGCGCCCTAAGAGCCGGAGCAGGAGATGCGGCCGCGCGCCCCCGGGCGTCTGCTCCGGCCGCCGTCGCCAGCAAGGACCGTCTGGCGGGGTCGCCGCCCCTGAAGCCCACGTGCGCTGCTGAGGCGGATCGCCGCAGCGCAGCGGCTGACAGCAAAGCCTGCCGGGGCCGCCGCCCGCGCTCCTCTAGGAGCAGAGGATTTTGATTTCAAAGGAAGGAAGGAAGGAAGGACAACTCCCAGCCTCCCTGTCCCGCCCTCTCCGCTCCGGCGGCCCGGCCGGCCATGCCCAGGAAGGTGGCGACAGCCCAGCATTGGGGACTTTTCTGGTAGGCTCGTGAAGAGGGGCGCGGACTAAGAGTCTGCCGTGCCCCGGCTCACGGTTCCCGCGAGCTACACAGCGCCCCCGAAGAGCTTGCCGCGGGCTTGGGCCCGCCCCGCGACGCCCGGCCACCGGCCGCCGCCACCCGGATCTCTGTGCCCGCCGCGGTGGGTGGCATGATGGTGCGCGGAAGGCAGCGCGGCCCTGGCCAGCTGAGTCGCGGCGGCGGTGGTAGCGGGCTCCCCAGCGGCATGCCAGTGCCCCCTGGGCGCGATGGCTAGCGGCAGCGCCGGGAAGCCCACTGGCGAGGCGGCTTCTCCGGCTCCTGGGAGCGCCGTCGGCGGGGCCAGCTCGCAGCCGCGGAAGAGGCTGGTGTCCATCTGTGATCACTGCAAGGGCAAGATGCAGCTGGTGGCCGACCTGCTGCTGCTGTCGAGCGAGGCGCGGCCGGTGCTCTTCGAAGGCCCCGCCTCCCCTGGCGCTGGTGCGGAGTCCTTCGAGCAGTGCCGGGACACCATCATCGCGCGCACTAAGGGGCTGTCCATTCTCACCCACGACGTGCAGAGCCAGCTCAACATGGGCCGCTTCGGAGAGGCGGGGGACAGTCTCGTGGAACTGGGTGACTTGGTGGTGTCGCTGACCGAGTGTTCTGCACATGCGGCCTACCTGGCAGCCGTTGCCACGCCGGGCGCTCAACCTGCCCAGCCAGGCCTTGTGGACCGCTACCGTGTGACACGCTGCCGCCACGAGGTGGAGCAAGGCTGCGCTGTGCTGCGAGCCACCCCACTGGCAGACATGACCCCGCAGCTGCTGTTGGAGGTGTCGCAGGGCCTGTCTCGAAACCTCAAGTTCCTGACGGATGCGTGCGCCCTGGCCAGTGACAAGTCACGGGACCGCTTCTCGCGCGAACAGTTCAAGCTGGGCGTCAAGTGCATGAGCACCAGTGCCTCGGCGCTCTTAGCATGTGTGCGCGAAGTGAAGGCGGCACCCAGCGAGCTGGCCCGCAGTCGCTGCGCGCTCTTCAGTGGGCCCTTGGTGCAGGCGGTGAGCGCTTTGGTGGGCTTTGCCACCGAGCCTCAGTTCCTGGGTCGCGCAGCTGCTGTGAGCACTGAGGGCAAGGCGGTGCAGACCGCCATCCTGGGAGGTGCCATGAGTGTGGTGTCGGCCTGCGTGCTCTTGACCCAGTGCCTCAGGGATCTGGCGCAGCACCCAGATGGGAGCGCCAAGATGTCGGACCACAGGGAGAGGCTGAGGAACTCGGCCTGTGCCGTGTCTGAAGGCTGCACCCTGCTATCTCAGGCTTTAAGGGAAAGGTCTTCACCCAGGACTTTACCGCCAGTGAATTCCAATTCTGTGAATTAGCACTCCCCCACCCCACCCCCACCTAAGCCCCCATACCCGTTTCCACCCCCGGCTAAAGGAAGACACTTAACTCCTCCCCTCTCCATTTATACCAAAGAAACCATAGGTGACCCCCTCCCCCACGTTAAATGCTCAAGAGGAATTTTCCAGAAGGCAGGGCCATGCACTCAACTTGTACTCAGAGGGCCCGGGTGTCTACCAGCTCACTATAGGGACTCAGACTCAGAAATCCTGGCTGCAGGATTACCCTTATACACTCAGCCCCTCAACTCAGTTATCAATCGGGCAGGAAAGAGGTCATGGGTTCATTTCTTTCTTCTTTTTAATTAAATGAAAGGTTACCTCAGTTTTCACTCCTTTAGACATGGATGTAGCTACCTTTTTGTATGTCGTTATTTTTGTTGCATTAGAGTATACATGGTGTGAAAAGAGTATGACTTTGCCATATGATTTGCAAGTGGGGGGAAAGCTACTGTGAGCGTGTGTTTTATTTTTTAAATTACACTATAGAGTGATTTTTCCCCCCAATGTCAAGTTTTTACCCTGCATGTACTGGAGTATTTATTTCATCTATTAAATTGTTATGTTTCTCAGATGGCTTTTTGCAATTACTGTATTTTCGCTAACTGTGCTTGAGGCCTGTCATCGGTGGGGAGGAGCTGTGGGAGAAAAGGTTTACTTCAGTCAGCAAGTGAATCCCCAGTGCCCAACCTTTTCCACTGTTCCCTCAAGTATTCTTCCTCTGAGCATCCTTGCACCCTAGAGAGACAAATGTATGTGATCTATTTTTAAAGGCAAGCGAAATGTGATTGGATTGTATAGTGCGTGGGGGAGGGCTGCTCGCGGGGGACTTCCCTCTAGCTTTTCTGGCAAGTAATCTAGCTCTCTTTGTCCTTCATTTCTGTATCGCCATGAGCCACACCGTTCAGGCTTGCCGAAGTCTGATTAGTATTCGGCCTGCCATTTTCAGATTAAAGTACTTCCTAATGCTGTGTGGGATGCTGCCTTGCCAGCTCACAGGATTTTGCATGGGAGTTAACAGCACTGTGTATCAACTGAGTGCCTTTAGCATCTTCGGTGGCTAGGCCTAACTCAGAAATCTCTATGGCTTTATAGAAGGTTCTAGGCAGTTTGATAGAGGAGGCTATCTTCTGGAGATACTTTCTAGATACTTTAAGAACTTTCTAGAGCGTAATTATCAGTGAAGGGCTTGTTTTTATGACCTTGATTCAAATGGTTGGGTTTGTATTGAAAGAATATTTTGTTGATTGAAATTATGTCCATGTAGTTTGGCTTTTCAGTAGCTATATAAAGGATTTTGGGATGGGCTCTTTAAGGGAGTTTATGGTTTGCTGAAGACATTGAATAGTTTCTTATTAAAAAGAACGACAAACTTATCTACAGCCTTGAAACCTGGGAGAGCCACAAACACAGAAACTCCTATAGGCTCCGTATCATTTGCATTTTCAGGGGGATTTATTGTGCTTAAACCTTTGCAGTGCCCATGTCTGTGAAAAGTTTTCACCATAAAATATTAGTGAAGAAAGCCATGTGGCTGACTTGCTTGAGTGGCTGTATTTATTGCAAGAATATGAAATTTAACTTGTAAAATCAATTTTTCCCACACTTTCTAAAAAACAGTTAAAGTAACATGGTGTATGCATCTTATTTCCAGTGGTCAGGGAAAAGCTGGCTGTGGTGTCTCCCACCTCCAATTCCAATACTGAAGAGGCTGGAATAGAAGCCTTGAGGCCAGCACAGGCTGTCTCAGACAACAAGTATGGATTAGGAATGGAATAACAGACAAAGGAGCAGTGGATTTCTCTAATTAGCTCTTGCAAGAGATCAAGTTTAAAGTAAAATAAGGTGACCTTGAGTATGTCCCTACTCCCTTTTGTTAAGTTTAGATCAGCTTCAGGGAGGTTGGGAAGAGAGATGCCACAAGAAATCCTGTGTACACATGAAAATTGTTTCTATTCGTTGGGTTTACACAAATAATGATAAAGTCTAAATTTTGTATGGTTCCTTTAGTCTGCAGCTCACAGAATAAACTGAAAGGAATTAAGGGCCAGAAACCTGTAATTTTGGTAATTAAGAAAAAAGAATTGTCAGTTTATTCTTGGACTCAACTACTTGAAGAACTAATTTTAAAACTCTGCAAGCCAAAAGGGAAAAAGACTTTCCCTATCTCCTTGCATGACATTAACGAGCTAGTCTCCACATTAAATTTGAAACTGCTCTTTCTCACAAACAAGTAACAGTTGTCTCAGTGCTTGTGTATATGATAGGGGTTGAGTGCGGAATGTTAGAAATCTCTGCCCTTGAGCAGTACAATATTTAATTTCTTTTTTTTTTCTTTGGTTTGTCCAACAGTAGGTGTCTTGAAATTATCTGTCTTTGCAGCAGGTTTTTAGAAGCCAGAGTGAGTGACCCACAGCACCCTTCTGTGTGTCTGCAGTGCCTGGTAAGGGACTTGGATACTTGTCTTTAGCATTCTAACTTCCTTCCATTATATTAGTTGCCAAACTTCTCTTTTAAATAATCCTTGATTTTTTTTTTTTTTTAAGAAGTACATCAACCTATTTCATAATAGGCTGTAATGAGGTCAACAGAGTTACTGGTTCCAGGAACAAAATCAGAATGGCCTCATTTCACTCATCCTTTTTATAAATATGTAAATTAAACTTCACCACCCTAACTTCCAGTCCATTCCTGGGTTCTTCTGACTTTCCAGGTCAAGGTTTGTAAGTCAGACTTATAGCAGAGTCTTTTCTGACCAAGAGATGTCAAGAACTTGCTTAGGAATGCTAAAGAGAAAGACAGAAAAACAGCTAAATTCCCTAAACAAAAGTCATTGTCTCTGACAGTCAGCCCAAGGAAATGGGACAGAACAGGCTTTCAAGCACTACCAGGGGGAAAGATCAAAACAAGACAAGAAGCCTTTCTCTGTCAGTTTAAAGTTTGGACTTGTTCATCCTGAGTTCTTGGTAAGAATGCAAAACTCTCTCCGTCTCTCAGTCTCTCTCTCTCTCTCTCTCTCTCTCTCTCTCTCTCTCTGTGTGTGTGTGTGTGTGTGTGTGTGACTAATTCTGGAAATGTCAGTTAACGGCTGAATGGTGGTTATTTTCACTTTCCTTTTAAAGCTGGTATAGGGATCTGAGATATTTTGCAGTTTGAGACAGCTAATTTTAACAGGGACACCTGTTTTTCTGAATGAATGGGACTGGTGAACAGGCAGAATGGCGGGGGTTGGACAGAGGACCTCCACACTTAGCAACCAAGCAGTGCAGAGACTGAGAGGACTTGGAGAAGAAATCCACAGACTTAGCACCTCTGCCTGTGGCTGCTGCCTGGCTTGACCTTTGGCTCTAGTAACTGAAAGAGTTCTTAAGGAGACCTGGGTTTTAAGGGCAGAAACAGACACTTGTGCTGCAGGCAGATCCTCTCAGAGTCTGCTCGATTATTTACTTTGGGTATCCGTGACTAATTGGTCCAGTTTGCTTAAGCAAAGTTTCCGGGAGTGATCTGCTTCCCCTACAATGATAAAAGGCTCAAAAACTGTAGTTGTCTAGATACAAGGAAAACCCACTGTTAGCATGAGCATCTTTATTGGGGTCAGTTTAACAAAATTGGGGTCAATTTAACAAAGCAGGGAACCCATTAAGGTCAGAGGCATATATGTATTTTGGTTTTGGTTTTTAAATGAAACTATTAAAATGCCCGCAACAAGTTTACATAAGCAAGTAGTGAAATAGTTCCTGTAAGTGGAAGTTATAATGGTCATTCACTGGGCCAAAGGTCAATGGGAGCCAACTAAGACACAGCTGTGAGTGATACCGTGATCTAGACCCAGTACTGCTGTGTGGGCCAGGGACCTTCAGAGTCTGCACTCTTCTGGATGCCACCTCAGCTTTGTTCAATAGAAGCTGGTCTGTGTTGTATCAGGCTCTCAGGTAGCTGATGCATGCCCAGGTTGGAGCCTCCCTGCCCTACAGGGGCAAGTTTCTTTTTATTAGTTTTCCATCTTTAAATCCAGGAGGCTACCTTGTTTCTATGAGCTCCTCCTTTGCTCTGGTGTCCTTTTCTCTTGTACGTTGTGAGATTAAACCTAAGTCTTTGTATGTGGCAAGCAAGTGTTCTGACACTGAGGTATGTCTTCAGGCCCTAAGAACTTTTTTTAGATTGATCTTTGAGGGTGTGTGTCTATGTGTGTGTCTGATATCTGTGTGGATGCAGCTGTGCCCATGCCACAGCTTGCATGTGGAGATCAGAGGACAAGTTTGAGAATTACATCATCAAAATTGTGTAGTAATACTCTGGGAGCCATCTCTTCAGCTTGAGAATTGAGCGCTCTCTCTCTCTCTCTCTCTCTCTCTCTCTCTCTCTCTCTCTCTCTCTCTCTCTCGTGTGTGTGTGTGTGTGTGTGTGTGTGTGTGTGTGTGTGTGAGTGAGTTCTCTTTCCTTTCTTTATGCTTTGGAAATAAAGTGAAACAATACAACATAAATTAGCAAAATGGCTTTATGTTCTTAGATACTGTCTCTTGTCCTAGAAATATCGAGGTGAATTAAAACAAACAACAACAAAAAGCCCCCCCCCCCAAAAGAAAAAGCCGGGCAGTGGTGGTGCACGCCTTTAATCCCAGCACTTGGGAGGCAGAGGCAGGCGGATTTGTGAGTTCGAGGCCAGCCTGGTCTACAGAGTAAGTTCTAGGACAGCCAGGGTTACATAGAGAAACCCTGTCTCAAAAAAACAAAAAGAAAAAAAGAAAAGTCAACCTGTGAGTTCTTTGACTACCCAAGAAAGAATACTTCTGAGTTTATTTACTATTTTGTATAGTTTTTTTTTTTTTTTTAATTTATGGGTATGAGTTTTTGCCTGCATGCATGTCTGTAGCAGGTGCATGCCTGGTGCCTAAGACGGTCAGAAGAGGGCATTGGATCCCTCTTCTGGAACTGGAGTTAGGGATTTCTGTGAGTCACCATGTGGATCTGGGAACCAAACCTGGGTCTCCTGTGAGAGCAGCAAGTGCTCTTAACTGCTGGCCTTTCCCTGGAGCCCTGGCTACTGATTTATAAAGCACACCCACAAGCAGCTTCGGTGCAGACCTATTTCAGCATGTGCTGCAGGAAATCTGTACTGTAGTATATGAAACCCTCAGGAGGTAGGGGCTCTTTAAGGGTCATCAACCTTAAGAACTAGGGTTGCCTTTTAAAAGACTCACACTATTCTTGGGACAGTGGCAGGAGTGGGGCTTGGGACCAGAAGCTGCTACTCCTGTGAACCCATTACTTAGAGGATACACAGGATCTCAGTCATACCCTGGCCCTATTCCCCGCCTAGTGAGGACTGCTCTTTGGCACCTTATCCAGGAAGCCCTATTCACATTCACCCTGGGGCAGTTCTGTGGTAGCATGAGGTAGCATTGACTGAGTCCTGGCTTTGTTTTGAAGGGTGGGAACTGAAGCATTTGCTATCCTTGTCAGTCTCTTTAGTTTACAGACCACTTTCACTCATAATGTGTCCTTAGGGCCTTAGAATACTCTTGGGAGGAGGTAGGTATTACTGTGTCCTTCTTCCAACCATTGTGCCTCTGTTTTCCCATTGTAAAAATTAAAGCAAATATTTACAGTGAACTCCATGAAGCGGAAGACCTCATGATGGCCTCCACAAGACTAGCCCCATCTTCCTCACAGCATCTTCCCCGATGAATGTTAGGTTCACGTCAGTTTTCCTTGACATTCTTGCCTTAACTTGGAGTGCTCTGACACAGCACATGCCTCGGTGCTTTGCTCTCTGTCCTCTAAGAAGTATTCTGTGTAGCTTCAGGCCTCCAATCTAGGCTTTCTGCAATGTTCTATGACTTCAACTCTTTCAACTACCACATTTTGGGTCTTCAGGGAAGACTTAGATGTTAAATAGGAATTTTATAATAATTGAAAAACTGAATCCAGTCCCCATAGTTTTAAACTATGACTTACAGTTAGATTTATAAGATTTATTTTTTATGTGTTCAAATGTATGTGTTTGGTGTGTTTGTCACAAAGGATATGTGAACGTTAGAAGACCACCTTGAGGAATCAGTTTTCTCCTTCCACCTTTGTATGGGATCTGGGCATTGAATCTGGGTCTTCTGGCTTGCTAAGCTTTGTTTGCTGAGTCCACTAACTGACTCTATTCTAAATGTGTAGTACGCATGTATCCAGTTTCAACTAAAGAAAGGACAGAGGAGACTTAGTTAATCCTATTTTAGAGGAAGGAAACTATATTTGGGATGCATCCAACTTCAGTATGTCACTTCCCCAAACGGCTGAAGATGAGGTGTGTTATCTAAGCATAAATCACTTCAGATATTGTTGTAAATAGCCCAAGTTATTAACAGTTAATTCGTTAATTTCGTGTGGCTGTGTATGTGGGTAGGTGATCCCATGACCTTTTACATGTTAAACAAATGCTTTATGACTGAGCTGTAGCCTGCCTAAATTTTAAACGGTAGTTAAGCAAATGCCAATCAAGCAAAATCGTCATTTATCAGTTACCTCGTCTCCTATCAAACAGTTTTCAGGAGGTGGCAAACCTCCAGAAACCGGAGAGCTAACGGAGGAAACACGGGGCAGCTCTGGGGACATATGCCCTTTCCTTTCACCTTTTCTGGTAATCAGCAGATTCCTGTTGTAAAATCAACTGGCAAACAGCCAAATGTGGCAGATACCTGTAATCCTAGCACTTGGGAGATGGAGGCAGGAAGGCCAGGAGTTCAAGGTTACTATCCTGGGCTGCATGAGACTCTATGTCAAAAAACAAACAAAATCCTCTGAGAGAGAGAGAGAGAGAGAGAGAGAGAGAGAGAGAGAGAGAGAGAGAGAGAGAGAGAGAGAGAGAGAGAGAGAGAATATTGAGAATTTGTAATTATGCCAGCATCTTCCTTTGGGTAGAATTTTGGTAAACAGATTTTCCTAAAAGGCTTCCTGGCAGCTATTTCTTCTCATACCATGTTAAACACAAGTATAACTAATTTTCAAAATAGGTAGTTAAAGCTATGAAGTGGTAAGTGACTTTTAAACTAGTACTTGGGAAGCTAGGGCAGGAGGATCAGAAATTCAAGGCCAGTCTCAGTATAGTCTGGGCTAGATGAAACTGCACACACACACACACACACACACACACACACACACACACACACACATGCCACAAAGACAATGAGAAAAAAGTCCCATAAGCACTGGAGAGATGGCTCAGGAGTTCAGAGCACTAGCTGCTCTTCTAGAGGACCTGGTTCAATTCCCAGTACTTACATAGCTGCTCACAACTATTTGTGACTTGTGTTCCTAGAAAATGATGTGTTCTTCTGGCCTTCAAGGACACCAGGCATGCACACAGTATACAGACAAAATACCCATAGACATAGACATAAATAAAATAAAATAAAAACAGTAAAAATCCCAGTGTAGTTCAAATGTTCTATAGAAACAACTGCAATTTACCTTACTATTAAAAAATTTATTTGTGTATGTGCACGTGTGTGTGTGTGTGTGTGTGTGTGTGTGTACATGCTGGCTAACTCCATGAAGAGGACAATGATTAGAGCTACTGGTAGTTGTGAGGACACTGATAGTAGAGTTCAGGGGTACTCAGTAGAGACTCAGGATGTTGACTGTAGACCAAGGATGCTGAAACAACCAGTGGGTGCTGGGAACACCAAGATGATTATCCGGTAGTGTAGTTGATAGAGAGGTAAGGCAGATGACAGGAGAACAACTTAAGCACCTAACCGCTTGCCTATCTCCAGTCCTCATAATCCCTAGTTGGAGTCATAGTGGCTATGATAACCTGACAAAGAGGAGTGGTGCTGGCTGGAACTGATTTGCCCACCTCTGTGTCCAGTGACCACATGTGAGTGGGAATTTCATGGGCCATAGGTACCTTGGAATGAGCCTTGCCCAGGTATCCTTTCTATCCTTTCTGATTTCCGGGTTGTGTCGATGTGAGATGTAAGGCTCTTTGTGTATACTAAGTCTCATCTACAGAAAGTGGAAGAGCTTCCTCTCCACTTGATGCTAGCCCTTTCTTAAGATCAGGAGCTGTGTGGTGCTGGCAGGATGTATTTACCTATGGATAGATCCTAAGTCTGTCTGCCTTTGTAGATCACCAAGAGCTGGGTTGGGACAATAGAAGAGGCATGTGGGTGGGAGGGTGAGGGCTTGCTGGTGGACTGGAAGCCTTCTAAGGTGATTAGCATGTCTTTCGTCTCATCATCCTAGGTACCATCTAGATTTTCATAGAGCTGGTTAATGAAAGCGAGTGGTAGTTGACATTCCACCTTTATATCGCTCAGCTCTCAACCCACACTTTGAGGGACAGAGAGCTCTCAGGTGAGGATGCTCAACTGAAACTGCTTGCCCAGGTCACCAGCTGCTACTTAGGAATAGAAAGATACGAACCATGGGCTGTCTCTGACAGAGCTTAATATTAGGACTTGGCTACATGAGTGAGCGAATTTCTAACATGGAGTCCGTCTGCTCTTTTAGATAATATGCTCAGACCTAGTTATTTCTTCCCCATACAGAGTTTTTCCCTGAGTCTCACACATTCCGTGTGAGCTCCTCCTAGGTGGCTACAGAGCAATGTCCAGAGCTCCTGGTAACTGACTCAGGCAAAATGGATACAGAGAAAGGTGGGTCACCTGCTCTACCACCCCGTGGGTTTTAGAGGATGCCCAAGCAAGAGTGGCTTCTGGTTTGTCCAGGAACCTTTGGGTCTCCGAGATGCAAATGCCTTTGTTGTTCACCCACTCCACAGTTCTTCCCACAATCCTCCCACTGACCTGAGGGCAAAAGCTACACTCCCAGTTAAGACGGTTCCAGAAGGTTGAGTCTCCTAGGTGCCTTGCAAACTACACCTCTGACACTGAGCTAGCTAGCTCCATGAGTTCTTCTGGTCTCTAAACTGTTGCAGTGGCTAAGCTGTTTTTCCTTGGACTATTCACCCCACATCTTTTTCCTCCCCCATTCTTCAGCTCTGGTAAACAACCTCTTCTGTGGGCCTAGACTCATTACACACTCCATCCTCTGCTCTTCCTCGACTCCCAGCTGCACCTGGGTGTCGGAGAGCCTGAGAACCCCCACAGCACTGAACTCATCGCAGGCCTGCACCCCCCCCCCGCCCCCCCAACCAGTTCCGGCTTCCCCACATCTCAGCCTGCTCTTTCCCACTCCCGGAGCGGTGTCTCCCAGCTTCCCCACAGCTCAGCCCTGTGGTGGAGCAGACTCAGACCCACAGATAAGAGTAAACCTTGACCCTACACAAGGTAACTCCCTTCAGCCGAAAATTTTACATATTCATGATCGGCAGCTAGACACTG
This sequence comes from Apodemus sylvaticus, assembly GCF_947179515.1. Lineage (NCBI taxonomy): Eukaryota > Metazoa > Chordata > Mammalia > Rodentia > Muridae > Apodemus > Apodemus sylvaticus. The sequence continues at coordinate 124,415,653 of NC_067472.1, forward strand.
GATGGGGCCCACAGAAAGCAAAGCCAAGCCATTATCACCGCTAAGGCCTCCTTTTCCTCTCTAGCCCAAATCCTGGTGCTAGTAACACAGGCATAAGGCATCCCACGCTCACTCCCATCCGCGCCGTGCCTTTCTTTGGTGGCTTCTCTGCAAAGTTTCTCTCCTGTCACTCTAAATACAAGAGTGCAGATGGCTTGCTGAGTCCAAAGCTGAGGCGCATCCGTGAGTGTCACGGCAAGGGCCTGCACAGGGCTTCGTGGGCCTTCCAGAGGCCGAAGATGTACTTAGGTGGCTGAGCGACTGCTTAGCCTGCTGATATACACCTATAAGCCTAGCACTGGGGAAGTAGGAGGGTCAGGAGTTCAAGGTCATTTTGGGGTACATAATAAATTGGAAACCAGAGCGGGCTACATTAGACCTTTTCTCAGAAAAAAAATATTTAAAAAATTTTTAGTATTATTTTATTGCTTTATGTGTGTGAGTATTTTGCCTGCACGTGTCTCTGTGTATCACATATATACATATCCATGGAAGCCAGAAGAAGTTGGAGCCCCTAGAACTGGAGCTACAAATGGTTGTGAGCTGCTATGTGGGCAATGGGAACGAAACCCGGGTCATTTCTCCAGCCCCCGGAAAATTAAACCTTGTAAGCTCTCCAGGGATTTGAATGAACTCCAAGGAGAAATGAGAGGATTTGGATGGACTGGCCTCTAATGGGGGGGGGGGGTAGAAATGGGGGATGGGGCTATTACATTGATGGTTCCTCTAAGGTCTTGGCTAAACTTGGACTCTGGGCTTTGAGCTGCAGGCCTAGGTGTGCACTTGGTGATGAGACTAGCTCTTCTCCTCAAGGGTCTAGAAGACATTCGGCCACCCTGGGAAGTTGTTTTTTTTCCCACACATCCACTGAGAACCAGACTCCCCGGGGAGCCCTTGAAGCTGGCGTGAGAATTGAGTTCTGGCTTCTAGTCCTGTGATTGTTATAATACAAAAATTACTCATGGCTTTCCATAATCAGGTTCAGGTCATGATAATGTACTTAAATTTGTTTCTGGAGTGAGCAGTGCCCAGTACACACACACACACACACACACACACACTACTCTGCTTCCCAGACCTAGACCTCTCTAAATGGAGGAAGTGACAGACTCAGGGAATAAAAAGTCCAAGTCAGCAGGGAGCTCAGGAAAAGTTTTGGAGCATGGTGAACTATGTCTAGAATCCCACCACCCAGAAGGTTGAGTCAGGAGGATAGCCAGTTTAAGGACAGCCAGGATTATAAAGTAATAACCTTTCTCATTACACCAGTCAACAAACAAAACACACAAGCCTCAGAAGATTCCAGGCCATGAGTACATTTGAGTTAGAGCCTTAGGCTGGCCTGGGACACATGATGTAGACCAGGCTGGCCTTGAACTCACAGAGACCCACTTGCCTCTGCCTCTGGTAGGATTACAGGTAACCACCATGCCTGACAGATGGTCTGCTTTTATTTTTATTTTCAATATTTATTTATTTATTTACTTACTTATTTATTTTATTTTATTCAAGTTTTTCTTACTTATATGCATTTACACCAGTGCATGCCTGATGCCCATGGAGGTCAGATTCCCTGAAACTGGAGTTACAAAAAATTGAAAGGCTACATACTGTGTTGTGCTAGAAATTGAACCTGGGTCCTCTGCAAGAGTGACAAGTGCTCCCTAGCCCCAAGGTGGCTTGTTGTTAAGAATTAGAAAAAACAGGGATTAGAGCCATAATCTAGAATGCTATTCCCCCAGCACTGGGGTTACAATGCACAGGATGTAAAGACAATGTGAAGAGAAGCTGGGGCATCTGTCTTGGGGCATCTTACCCTCTCCCCAAACATCCTCCAGGCTTTCTTTAAAAAAATAAATAAATTAGGACTGTGCCCAGAGCTGATCCTGTGCCACAGCACTCCATATCCAAATTCTTCCAGGAGAGAACTGGTTTCCCAGGAGCAATGACACATAGGCTTGCAGGAGGAACAAGTCACAGTCAGAGACAGCAAGACCAGCTAACACCAGAGATAGCCAGATGGCTAGAGGCAAGGGCAAGAACATTGACAACAGAAACCAAGGCTACTTGGCATCATCAGAAACCAGCTCTCCCAGCACAGAGAGCCCTGGATAACCCAACACACCAGAAAAACAAGCCTCTGATTTAAAATCACATCTCATAATGATGATAGAGGAATTTAAGAAGGGCATAAATATCCCCCTTAAAGAAATACAGGAGAACACAGGTAAACAGGTAGAAGCCCTTAAAGAGGAAACACAAAAATCCCTTAAAGAATTACAGGAAAACACAACCAAACAGGTGAAGGAATTGAACAAAACTATCCAGAATCTAAAAATGGAAATAAAACGATAAAGAAATTACAAAGGGAGACAACCCTGGAGATAGAAAACCTAGGAAAGAGATCAGGAATCATACATGCAAGCATCACCACCAGAATACAAGAGATAGAAGAGAGAATTTCAGGTGCAGAAGATACCATAGAAAACATTAACACAACAGTCAAAGGAAATGCAAAATGCAAAGAGCTCCTAACTCAACACACCCAGGAAATCCATGACACAATGAGAAGACCAAACTTAAGGATAATAGATATAGAAGAGAGTGAAGATTCCCAACTTAAAGGGCCAGTATATATCTTCAACAAAATTATAGAAGAAAACTTCCCTAACCTAAAGAAAGAGATGCCCATGAACATACAAGAAGCCTACAGAACTCTAAATGGACTGGACCAAAAAAGAAATTCCTTCTGTCACATAATGGTCAAAACACCAAATGCACAAAACAAAGAAAGAATATTAAAAGCAGTAAAGGAAAAAGGTCAAGCAACATACAAAGGCAGACCTATCAGAATTACACCAGACTTCTCATCAGAGACTATGAAAGCTAGAAAATCCTGGGCAGATGTAATACAGACCCTAAGAGAACACAAATGCCAGGATACTACACCCAGCAAAACTCTCAATTACCATAGGTGGAGAAAGCAAGATATTCCATGTCAATAACAAATCTACACAATATCTTTCCACAATTCCAGCACTACAAAGGATAACAGATGGAAAACACCAACACAAGGAGGGAAACTACACCCTAGAAAAACCAAGAAAGTAATTCTTCTTTCAACAAATCCAAAAGAAGATAGACACACAAACATAAAAATAACATCAAAAAATAACAGGAAGCAACAATCACTATTCTTTAATATATCTTAACATCAATGGACTCAATTCCTCAATAAAAAGACATAGAAAAACAGACTGGATAAGTAAACAGGACCCAGCATTTTGCTGCATACAGTATCAAAGGCAAACACTACCTCAGAGTAAAGGGCTGGAAAACAATTTTCCAAGCAAATGCTCCCAAAAACCAAACTGGAATAGCCATTCTAATATCGAATAAAATCAGCTATCAACCAAAAGTTATCAAAAAGGATAAGGAAGGACACTTCATAGTCATCAAAGGAAAAATCTACCAAGAAGCACTCTCAATTCTGAACATATATGCTCCAAATACAAGGGCATCAACATTTATAAAAGAAACTTTACTAAAGCTCAAAGCGCACATTGCATCTCACCCAATAATAGTGGGAGACTTCAACACCCCACTCTCATCAATGGACAGATCATGGAAACACAAACTAAACAGAGACACAGAAGTTATGGACCAAATGGATTTAACAAATATCTATAGAACATTCCATCCTAAATCAAAAGAATATACCTTCTTCTTAGCACTTCATGGTACCTTCCCCAAAACTGACCATAAAATCAGTTGCAAATCAGAGCTCAATAAATATAAGAAGATTGAAATAATTCCATGCCTCCTAACAGATCACTCTGGACTAAGGCTGGTCTTCAATAGCAACAAAAACAACAGAAAGCCCACATACACATGGAAGCTGAACAATGCTCTACTCAATGATAACTTGGTCAAGGAAGAAATAAAGAAATTAAAGACTCTTTTGAATTTAATGAAAATGAAGGCACAACAAACCCAAACTTATGGGGCACAATGAAAGCAGTGCTAAGAGGAAAACTCAGCTCTGAGTGCCTCCAAAAAGAAACTGGAAAGAGCATACCCTAGCAGCTGGACAGCACACCTGAAAGCTCTGCAACAAAAAGAAGCAAATATACCCAAGAGGAGTAGAAGGCAGGAAATAATCAAACTCAGGGCTGAAATCAATCAAGTAGAAACAAAAAGAACTATACAAAGAATCAACCAAACTAAGAGTTGGTTCTTTGAGAAAATCAACAAGATAGAAGAACCCTTAGCCATACTAACCAGAGGTCACAGTGACAGTATCCAAATTAACAAAATCATAAATGAAAAGAAAGATATAACAACAGAAACTGAGGAAATTAAAAAAAAAAACCATCAGATCCTACTACAAAAGCCTATATTCAACAAAACTGGAAAATCTGGATGAAATGGACAATTTTCTAGACACATACCAAATATCAAAGTTAAGTCAGGATCAGATAAACCATCAAAACAGTACCATAACCCCTAAAAAAAATAGAAGTAGTCATTAAAATTCTCCCAAGCAAAAAAAAAAAAAAAAAAAAAAAAAAAAAAGCCCAAGACCAGATGGTTTTAGTGCAGAATTCTATCAGACCTTCAAAGAAGACCTAATACCAATACTCTTCAAACTATTCCACAAAATAGAAACAGAAGGAACACTACCCAATTCATTCTATGAAGCCACAGTCACTTTGCATATTCTCCCTTGGAGATGGAACAGTTTTTGTCTAATCAGGAACCTGTCACAATTTCCTTTTATAGAGGACTTCATAAGAGATTTTTTAATGTCCAAATAGATTTTAAAAATAGGTTGAGTGCATATTACTTTTAGCCTCAGAAGATATTACGTATATTTAAGAGGCATTTAACTATTATAAATTATTTTGATAACTTAAAAGTGTCAATACTGAGTTGTATATTTTAAAGTAAATTTTATTAGTTTAGTAAAAAAAAATTAACACACACACACACACACACACACACACACACACACACACGCGCGCACAGGCTTACACCTTTAATCCCAGTACTTAAGAGGCAAAGGCAGGCCGATCGATCTCAGAGTTAGAGGCTAGTCTGTTTTACAGAGTGAGTTCCAAATCTGCCAGAGCTACACAGAGAAACTCTGTTTTGAAAGAACAACAAAAACAAAACCGAAATTTTATTTGTGTATTTTGTGTATACACACTTGTGCACTTGTGTTTGTGTGTGTGTGTGTGTCTGTGAGAGCATCATGGTACACACGTGATGGTCAGAAAATACCTTTGGGAGTCTCTCCTGCTTCCCAAATGGATCATGGAGATTGGACTCTGGGCAACTCAGGCTTGGCAACAAACACTTTCAACCCACTGGCATGTTTGTTTTATCTTGGTTTTTGAAGAAACTTAGACTCAGAAACTCACCACTCTTTAAAAGAAGTTAGGAGGCATTTGATAGGGAACATTGATTTATTTACAGTTTGCCCAAAGTATAGAAAGGGAGACTCCTGAGCTCCCTGGCTTTTCTCCGCAGTGATAGAATTTTATAGAAACAATGAAGGGAAGCCAGGAAATGCGCATGTTAATTGGCTGTCGGAATTGGGGTCTCTTCCTATCCCTTCCCCCAGCATTCTGTGGAAATTTAACTCTTTAGGCTTCTTTGTTTCAAAAGTTTGACTGCCAAAAAGGAAAGGGAACACTTGATTGTTTTTTTTTTTTGTTTTGTTTTTTTTTGGAATATCTCTTCAGCTGGGGCCACTGTGCTAGAATGATCTGATCTGTTGTCTGAGGTTTGGTGTAGCTGTTGCCATCTGAAGTCATAGCAAGTCCTGGTTGCCACGTGAGACTACCCTCACTAGGCTCACTAACATTCCAGAAAGGAAAGAGGGTGTCTTATCAGTCCCTGCCACCCCAAAGATATAAAGAGTTAACAATTGTTGTCAGGGAGAGGGGCAGGGGGTAGGGAGACTTTCTGATGGTATAGCTAACTGTCCTTAAACAATCCCAATTAAACTCATGAGCTCACTAGGCTGGATTTAGATTTGTTTGCTGCATCCTGGCCCTCCCTACCTGGAGTGAATAGAAATGGACTCTCCAGGGAAAGTTATTCATCAGTGTCCTAGGCTCTGGACATCCATGCACAGCATCCAAAGGCCAGGCCACCTAGCTAATCAGCTGCCTCTCATTTTCCTGAGGGAAGCCCAAACTTATCTCCATGCCTCACTCTTGTCACAGGGCTGGCTGGATATCTGGGTATTCAGGGCTCCTTCCCTCAGCAGACTGAATATACATTTAGGCTGACAGTTTCTGGAAACTTCCTTGAGGCTGAGCACCAGTCATGCAAATGCATCATTCCTTACTGGAATGAGAACAGGAATATAACCCCCTTCCCGGTACTGACTACAATCACCTCAAGTCCTACAAGGCTCAGGGATGCCCGGGGTGGGGTTTTGTTTGGTTGTTTGGTTGTTTGAGGCAGGGTCTCTCTATGTAGCCTTGGGTGTCCTGGAACTTGCTGTGGTCACCCTGCTGGGCTTGACATCAGAGATCACCTGTCTCTGCCTCTCAAATGTTGTTATTAAAGGCTTGCACTCCTTTGCTGGGCAAATCTGTTTATTATTTTTAATTTTTTTTATTTTTTTGCAGGAGTAACATAGATTGGGGCAGAAATCTCTCTCCAGTGTCCCTTGAATCATCACCTCCTTGGTATTGGTGTTTATCTATTTATTTATTCATTTATTTACTCATTTATTTATTTAAAGATTTGTTTATTTATTTTATGTATATGACTACACCATAACTGTACAGATGGTTGTGAGCCATCATGTGGTTGCTGGGAATTGAACTCAGGACTTGTGCTCACTCTGGGCCTTACTCACTCCAGCCCAAAGATTTATTTATTATTATATGTAAGTACACTGTAGCTGTCTTCAGACACACCAGAAGAGGGCATCAGATCTCATTATGGATGGTTGAAAACCGCCATGTGGATGCTGGGCTTTGAACTCAGGACCTTCAGAAGAGCAGTCAGTGCTCTTAACCACTGAGACATTTCTTCAGCCTTCCCCTCAACACCCCCACCCTCATTTATTTCTTTGAACATCAGTTTTGAGTCTTTGCTAGTCCCTGTCCACTCCACCACCCCCAGCAGAAGGAAGATGTCACACTAGTGTCCCAGATAATCTATACAGCCCATACTTGAAATTGTCAAAAAAATTATTGAAATTTTTGTTGGTGGTTTATTCTCAGGGAGATAACATTTATGTGCCCTTTTAGAAGGGAATGAAGGTCATGATGGTGTTGTGTGACTTTTCCTGGGGGCACATGAACAGATTGTCTGTTCACCCCAGACGGAGAATTTGATGGCAGACCAAAAAAATAAAACAAAAAAAACCCCAAAAAGCAAGCAAACAAACAAACAAAAAAACAATTGTAGCCAAGCCTAGTTTGGTAAACCAATGATTTTATGAGTTTATGAGCTTACTTACAGGAGCACAATGAAGGGTTACTTTATAGAGTGTTGGTGACTCCAAAATAGTGTCATCACTGAAAAGTCCCACCTCAGCAATGATGACCTCATGCAAACTGCATCATGAAATCTTACCTTCAGTTAATCTTGCATCTCTTAAACACTGAGAACTTCCCAAGATCATGTGCAACTGGGAGGGATAGAAAGAGAGGTGACAGGCTGGAGAGATGGCTCAGAGGTTAAGAGCACTGACTGCTCTCCCAAAGGTCCTGAGTTCAAATCCCAGCATCCACATGGTGGCTCACAACCACCTCATAATGAGATCTGATGCCCTCTTCTGGTGTGTCTGAAGACAGCTACAGTGTACTTACATATAATAAATAAATAAATAAATCTTTGGGTCGGAGCATATTTGCGTCCTTTTGTTCTAGAGCTTTCATGTGTGCTGTTAATCTGTTAGTATATGCTCTTTCCAGTTTCTTTTTGGAAACACTCAGAGCTGCTTTCATTGTGTCTCATAAGTTTTGGTATGTTGTGCCTTCATTTTCATTAAATTCTAAAGAGTCTTTAATTTCTTTATTTCTCCCTTGGTCGAGTGAGTTATTAGTGAGTAGAGCATTGTTTAGTTTCCATAAGTATGAGGGCTTTCGGTTGTTTTTGCTGCTATTGTAGAGCAGCCTTAGTCTGCAATGAACTGATAGGATGCATGGGATAATTTCAATCTTCTTATATCTGTTGAGGCCTGATATGTGACTGATTACATGGTCAGTTTCAGAGAAGGTACCATGAGGTGCTGAGGAGGTATATTCTTTTGGTTTAGGATGAAATGGTATATAGATATCTCTTAAATCCATTTGGTCCATAACTTCTGTTAGTTTTAATGTATCTCTGTCTAGTTTGTATTTCCATGATCTGTCCATTGATGAGAGTGGGGTGTTGAAGTCTCCCACTATTATTGTGTGGGGTGCAATGTGTGTTGAGCTTTAGTAAAGTTTCTTTTATGAATGTTGCCCTTGCATTTGGAACATAGATGTTCAGATTTGAGAGTTATTTTGGTAGATTTTTCCTTTGATGACTATGAAGTGTCTCTCCTTATCCCTTTTTATAATTTTTGTTTGACAATTGATTTTATTCAATATTATAATGGCTATTCCAGTTTGTTTCTTGGGACCATTTGCTTGGAAAATTGTTTTCCAGCCCTTTACTCTGAGGTAGTATTTGCCTTTGAGACTGAAGTGTGTTTCCTGTATGCAGCAAAATGTTGTGTCCTCTTTATATATCCAGTCTGTTAGTCTATGTCTTTTTATTGGGGAACTGAGTCAGTTGATGTTAAGAGATAATAAGGAATAGTAATTGTTGCTTCCTGTTATTTTTGATGTTATTTTTATGTTTGTGCTGCTATCTTCTTTTGGGTCTGTTGAAAGAAGATTACTTTCTTGGTTTTTCTAGGGTGTAGTTTCCCTCCTTGTGTTGGTGTTTTCTATCTATTATCCTTTGTAGTGCTGGAATTGTAGAAACATATTGTGTAAATTTGTTTTTGTCATGGAATATCTTGGTTTCTTTAGAGAGAGAGAGAGAGAGAGAGAGAGAGAGAGAGAGAGAGAGAGATAAATAGATAGAGAGAGAGAGATATGACTGCAATTCCAGTGAATTCTATGATCTTCCCCCCTTTGCCCTATCAGGAAATAGTAACAGTCCCATACATTTGCTATAGATCTAGTATCTCATTGTGTTCTGCTTATGTGTTGTCATGGTTACTGGGCCAGGCATTCCATATGTCACCCCAACAATCTGGGCTCCATGATGGTGAAGGGGTTGTAGCAGACTTTGTGTGTGTGTGTGTGTGTGTGTGTGTGTGTGTGTTATGTTTGGGGCAGGGGGATAGGTTTACTCCAACAGCTGGGAATGGTAAAACAGGGTTAGCTGGGCATATAGCTTCTGATGCTGTGAGATGCTGTGAGCATATATTCACAACCATGGACCCTAGCTTGGTTATTTTTCTTAATACTGAAGATTTGGGAAATAGTGCCTTCTGTAAAGATGAGCTAGGTGACCGGTGAAGCCTGCCTCGTACTGACATAAATAAAGAAGCAAAAGAATTTGTAGGATGCAACTCCAGGCTGCTTTAGGTGACAGCAATGCTCAGAAGCTTTACCTTCTGGTACAATTTGGAAGCCTTCAGATGTTACATAATGTTCTGGGGAATAGGGAGTTGGCCTCAATTGTCACCCAGAACAGTGGTTCCAAGATGTTGGCTGATGATCAGAGCATATCCATGACAAAGATCTCATGTCTGGGCTAAATGGAAAAGAACATTGTGAAATGTCAGCGACTACTTATAATGTATTCAAGTGCCTTCACAGACTCCTTATTCTAAGAGTGTACCCTTTCCCCATCTTTCGTGAGAGGTTATCTCACAGAAATAGTGGCAGTAGTTGTCATTTGTAAAATTTCTCTTCCATTAGAAAAACCTTATTTTGGTGTATCTTGCATCTAAAGGAATCTATCACTCTACTCAGAAATCCTAAAGTCTGAGAACCATCAACCTTACGGGTCCATGAAAATATTCAGAGTCCTAGGTTTGTCCCTTTTGGTGTATGTTTGCGTTGGTGCTATTGCGCTGACAGTGCTGAGGATCAGTCCCCCATCAGTAACCTGTGGGGTGCCCGGCCCTCTTAGGGGACCCTCCCTCAGGCAAAGGGGAGCCTTGGCTATGACATAAGAAAAGAATTTCAAGTTGAATCAGGGTGAGGTAAAGTTAGTTTACTGTAAAGATGATAGTATACAGTTTTGTGAAGTGATAATTTTGGTTTCTTTAGAAATCCAGTTATGTTATATGAATATGTTTTTGTTTTAATCATAGGTGTGGGATATGGGGCTGCTTCTGATTGTCCACGGCAGCTGCCTGTGATTTGTCTCATTCTCTGGGAGGGGAGTGATTTTGCCAGTTGAAGATCATTACATTTGGAATTCTGATCTTCAGAGGGTATAAAAGTGCCACAGCCTGAGGTGCTGCGGGGATTACTACTGCCCCTGTTGCTGGTGGTGTCTGTTTTTGCAGTTTGTCAAGTGGTCATGAGCAAAGACAGAAGAAGAAATTGGATATCCTGACCCAGAAGGTCAAACTTGCCCCAAGGAACTCAATACCCCTGATCAGCAGGGGAGATCAACACCTACTTTCCCCTCTGACCTTTCTTGCTTAACTAATGTTGGAGGGCTGGGAGGGATTGGGGTGGAGAAGAGTGATAGATATACAAACAGAATAAAGTAACCAAAAAATATGGTTATACTTTAGATTTAAGTTTGGGGTCGGTGGATGGGGTATTTAGGAAAACTATAATACACGCCCATACCTGAGCACAGGCCACTCCAGAGAGTTACCTTGGGTATCTTTATAATGGCTAGATATGACTCCAAGTAATCCTAAGTTACATTGTTTAAAAATTATTCTTTACAGTATTGTAATGATTAAGTCGAGTTTAAACATTCAGTAAGAGGGGGCGGGCCTTGAGAAATATCTCAATGAAGTGTTTGACATGTGACATGAAGGCCTCTTGCAAAAAGGCTAGGCATGTGATCTCAGCATGGAGGGAGGAAGAAATAGGAGGCACCCTTGGGGTTGTTGGCTAGCCAGCCTAGCCCAGTGAGTGAGTTCTAGGTTGCAATAAGAGTCCTTGTCTCAAAAACTGAGGTGGACAGAAGAATGACACTGGTGGGTGACCCATGACCTTTATGTGCACGCATCTCTTCACATATACACGAACATGCACACATACCCATATCCCCACACAAATAGATGATAAAATTATGTTTAAATGGCTTATTGATATGTTTTCTTAAAGAAGTTCCTTTTGTAAATTAATTTAGAAGGTGTCTTTATGAAGTATGTTGCTTGGGTTTAGGGCTGAGAGCAGATGATTAGCACAGTGCAAGAGGAGGACATGAGTAATGTGGCCCTACCTTGTCTGCAATGTCTGTTTGAAGACAAACACTGTCTCTGTAGGTCTGTTTGCCAGTTACATTGAAGTTGTTAACCCTCATTCAGCCTGACGCATTAGCTAGGTATCTGGGCCGCAGGCTTCGTTCCCTTCCCATGGTCCCTTAAATTTCTCTGCCTTTCTACCTTGCCTTGTTGTCACTGTTTTTATGGATTTTTACACATATATGAAAGTTTATTCATACACATGTGTACCTACATGTGTTTATATTCATCATGTGTATGCAGGTTTTTGAAGAAGCTAGAAGAAGACACTGTATTTCCTGGCACTGGAATGTCAGGTAGCAGCTGTGAGCTGCCTGATGTGGGTGCTGGGAGCTGAACCCAGGCCTTCTGCAAGAGCACAAACCATGCTTAACTGTGGAGCCAGCTTTCCAGTCCCACCAGCAGTGTTTTAAAACATAATTTCAAAGGTGAATCTAAGCAAAGAATCATTTCTGAAGGTCTGAAATGTCACACTTAGCAACTTGTTTTACAAATAATTTTGTGACCTTTTTCCTTGATATTTTCTCATTTTTGTCAACAAGAATTTAATGAAGATGCAGTTAAAATATAGGCTGGGAAGATGGCTCAGTGGATGGGTTAAGTGCTCATTGTACAAACATGAGGACATGCATTTGAATCTTGGGCATTCACATAAAAGTCTAGTAGTAGTCTGCAGGGAAAGGGAAGAGATGAGGGATCCTAGGGGCCTACTGGCCAGTCAATCTAGCTAAGATGGTGGGCTCCCAGTCTGGTGGAGACCCTGTCTCCAAACATAAGGTGGAAAGTTATTGAGAAAGACACTGACCATCAACCTCTGGCCTTCACTGTGCAAGCATACATAGGTGAGCTTACCTATATGCACATAGGTATACACGCAGACACCACCAACATGCAAAAACACAATTCTGAAGGTGCCCTCGGCAACACTGGTGGCGGTGTCCTCGTCTTCCTTCCCGGGAGGTGAGATGTTGGGACTAAGCCACTTAGAGTCTCAGAGGACAACAGAAACCTACTAAGCATGCTGGCCAATGAGATCATGGCCCTTTGTGACACTGTCACCAACTGCCTGGTGCAGCCTGTGGACTGCCAAGATGCTATTCGTGCAATATGAGTGTGTAGCTAAAATGTAGAAGAACCACTGAGGTGCAAAAAAGTCTACTGAGAAGTTGTTTTTAAGTATTTGGCAACACAAGGGGTGGTCGAACCTCTAACTACTGAAAAAACACAATCTTATCCAGTATGTAAAAGGTTGCTGGGAAGAACAGTCACCACAACTGAAGGAGACAGCAGAGCCAGTTACAAAGCAGGAGGACATCCAGCTCTTTGAGCAGCAGGCAAAGGAAGATAAAGAAGCTGAAAAGGTTGACTTTCATCACTTAGAAGAATTCTGTCACTGGTTCTTTGAACTTCTTAATTCTCAGAATCCTTTTCTGAGACCACCTCAAGATGAATGGGGCCCACAGCACTTCTGGTATGATGCCAAGCTTAGGTTTTATTATAAGAACAAAACATGACAGTCTACCACAGAGCAGAAAGTGTGAGCCTTCGATTACTGCCTTTAGTAAAAGAGGAATTTCTTTTGCTCAGTCCTAACCTTGATTTTTAAGGACTAAAATGTGTGTCTTCTCCTCATGGATTAGTTATGGTTGGAGTTGCAGGGACTGTACACTGAGGAAATTCTTGTTTGGGTATATTTGAACAAATTTTTGGACTTATCTATAGCTCTTTTGTGGAAAATACTTGGAAAATCAAGTTTATCAATCTGAGAATCGTTGGAGGAAGTTCCCTGGCCCCTGGATCATCACTGAAACCATCTGTGACATTTGAACAGAGTGATCTAGAGGCCTTTTATAATGCAATCACTTTGTGTAATAGCCCTGAAGTAAGACCTAAGGTAAGGCAGATATTGGCTAGTGGGACAGGAGACCAGGTTTTACATAGTAGAGATGAGGCATTGTTGAACAAAAGGGAAATGAATTTGCCTAACCCTGTAAAGCATTGAGCACTGTACCTCAGCCTGAAGAAGGTGCAGAAACCCAAGCCACTGCTGACGTGAGAATTGGCACATTTTAGCTTACATACCTTTTTGGACTTCAGACTAATATGAATACTTGCCTATTTCTACCTGAGTTACAGCAAATGTTCTGAAAATTTATCGCGGTCCACAATAAATCCCACTTTAGATGCTGTAAGACAAAACCACAATTTCAGTATGAATTCCTGCATGAATATACTGCAATGCACTTAGTCCTTACCTCATAGATTTCTTGGCTGTTTACTGAATAGTTAATAGGTAGCACTTATTAATAGTGATGGGATGTGTATCACTATTCCTAGTTAGGAGCAACTTTTAAAAGAGAGTCACCTGTTCTGGACAGAGGCAGTTGTTTGCTCTAAATGACAGATATTTATGAAGTATAAGGCATTGATTGGCAAATCATTAAATGTGTTCTTGCCTTAAGTAGTTTGGAGTCTAGGTGGGGAATAAGAGTTCCAGTCAGAAAGAGAGACAGAGACAGAGAGACAAAGAGAGAGGGGGGGAAGGAGAGAGAGAGACAGAGAGAGACAGACAGACAGAGAGAGAGAGAGAGATTTTTCTTTTGAGTACTGACTGTCCCAGCTGAGACCTGCTTTGTAGTACCTGATCTTCTAGATCAAGAACATCAGGAACTTAGTGTTCTCTGAACAACCTTGAGGAAGCTGTTGTCCCCAGGTCTCAGGATTCTCATCTTTAAATGAGGTCACTGGACTAGGTCACTTTGAGTGACACTACTCATGACCTTTAAATAGCTGAAATGTTCTGGGGAAGCACAAATGTGCACTTTCCTTTTTTAGGTATCTAATTATGTCTTACAATCTGGGACAGCTTCAGAAACTCCAGAGGCATTAGGGACTCGGGGTCCATTTCTGTCCCGGGACTCCAGGCTGGCACTTTTATGCCAAGTTAGTGATGATGAAGCGGAGCTTGAGTTTACAGCAAGATGTGCTGAGAAAACTCTTTATGATTTTAATGAGTGTTTTTAAGAGACAAGGTCTCGTGTAGCCCAGGTTAGCCTGGAACTCACTCAGTAGTCAAGACTGGGCTTGAACTCCTGACCCCTTCTCCTTTAAGTGCTAGGATCACAGGTGTTTGGCACCATGCCTGGCTCTGGGGAAGAGAATTTTTTTTTTAAGTGAGGAACAATTTCTTTGGGATTACAAGTGAGTATTGCTGCTGACAATATTACTGTCAATAGCTATGTCTGAGGCACCTCCAAACCCATCCATGCATTATTAAAACCCTGTAAGGCATTTTCATCGCTGTTTTACAGATGGAGAACTTGAAACTCAAAGAGGAGAGCAATGTAAGCTCCCTAATGGGTGATGCCCAGGGAAAACAAGACTGTGGCCAAAAGTCCAAAGAAAAACAAGATAAAACAGTTCCTGCCTTTCAAGTGTAGAGGCTGAGGTCAAGAAGGGTCATTGTGATAGTAGGAGCTTTCCTAGTAGATGCTGTTTTTCATTCAATTCAGTTATTATTGTGTGATTCTGTGTGTGTGTGTGTAGCACATGGGTGGAGTCAGAAAATAACTTTTACATCGTTGCTTTTTTGCTTCCAAGGTGGAGGCTGGAGATTGAACTCAGGTTGTCTGACTCAGATGGGAAGAGCTCCCTACCCCTTCCCAGCCACCTCCATGACACAGGTGCCTGGTTTTAAGGCGACAGCCCCTTTAGGCCCTTTCCTCTGCTCTCCCTTGTTCTTGTTGACATTGTCCAGAGGTGCAACAATCACTTCCTTTTCTCTACCGATTAAAGAATCAAAAGACAGGAAACATTTAAAAGTCAAGCGGAGCCAAAATATATTTAAATAGGACGATTTTATTCAAGTTTTAAAGAAAAAATCCTCAGGGCAGACAAGATGTTAATCTCAACAGATGCCCAGAGGAAGAGAATGGGGAAAAGATGGGGAGGAAGGGAGCCATGTCCCGGTCAGCCAAGCCAGCCAGCCTGGAAGTCAGCCACACGGTGCACAAGCAGCCACGTAGCGCGGGAAGGGAGGTGTTAGAGAAATAATATGAAATGAACACAAAACATACCTGGCCAGGACTCAAAAGAGACAGAATAGAGAAAAAGAAAAAGAAAACTTTTCTGAGTTAGGTGAACAGATCCAGCAGAACCTCACGGAAGCTTGCAGGAACTATGCTACTGGACAGAAATTCTGGGAAGGCAAAGTACAGTAGCTCACTACATGCAGAACTGTTCCATTTATCTCTTCAGCATGGTTTAAGGTGAGCTCCTTCCTGAGAGGTGGTACCTTAACTGACACTCCAACTAGATGAACTTGTTCATGTTTTTGGTAATTTAGAATGTTAGGTCTTCATCCAGGTCAGAGTTTTTTGTTTTTGTTTTTTGAATTTTGTTTTTCTTGACCAGAAGGAACCAGTTTCCCCATAATGGGTCTTTACTGCTCCTGTGTCACTATGATGCTAAAATATTTTTAACTCCAGACATAAACTCCATCTTATCCCCTAAGGATACAGTTAGTCATATACAGCGTCGACTCATAAAAGAGTGCAGAAAGTTAGTAGTTTGGAAACTTGGGTACATCTTACTATTGAAACATGTTCTAAAAGTGCTGTTTAGGATCCTCAGACAACTCCTAGATCTTCATCCCTCAAATATATTAGAGTGTAGTACAGGAAAATGTCATCGTGTGGGCATCAAGAACAGGGGCAGTGGAAATGGCCAGACAGCAGTGAAGAATTCTTGGAACTCACCATCCTTTGCCCAGTCTCTTCCCAATAAAACCTATGCCAATGTGATGCTGAGATCCAGGTGTTCTCCAAGACTGTATCCTATTGTAGCCTGGGCATTATCAGCCATGGTTTATAGGTGAAATCAACGAGGCCCAGAGGAATCAAGTAACCCCCTCAAGGTCACATGTGATAAGCAATAAAAATGGAATTTGAGTCTGGCCTATGTCATTCCCACAGCCACACTTTTTAAGGATTAAAGCGTAGCTACGGGCAGCCCTAACCAATTGGTGTTCAAACCTGTGAGCCTGGACATTAATCTAATATGTCATTTAAAGAGATAATTAATAGCAAGGGACAGAGAAATGAGATTTTATTCAGTGGGAAGAGGGACAAATAAGAAGATCCAGTGACCTTCAAGTCGATTTGGGTCCTAATTTGAGGTTACGTTTAAATCAATTGTTCTCACCCTTCCTAATGCTGTGACCCTTTAATACAGTTCCTCATGTTGTGGTGACCAACCCCAACCATAAAATTGTTTTGTTGCTACTTAATAACTGTAATATTGTTGTTAATGGTAAATGTCTGATATACAGGATATCTGATATGCAATCCCCTAACGTGGTTGCCACCCACAGGTTGAGAACCACTGGTTTAAATACAGAACAAGAGTTTGCACAGCTGTCTCTTCTCCAGTCTTTCCTCGAAAGATGATCTGATAAATTGTCAAAACATGTGGAATCTTTCCCCCAGGAGACAAGTTCCTCTTCTGGCTGGCATTATGGCTTCCACCTTTCCTTTCCTCCAGCATGGGATTCCTGAAGGAAATTTAATTCTTTTCAGTCCATTGTTTCAATAGTCTGGTAGTTAAAAGGAGGAGCACAGAGTCTGTCTTCGCACCATCACTCACTCCTGTTGTGATCACATGAGGATAACGCCTTTTACTACAAGCCCCTTTTCTAAATTTTCTCATCTGAATGCTTGTATTCTTGAATAAGCTATATCTTTAAGCTACCAACTCTAGCCCCAAGCAGCACATGGCTGGTTTGCCACCAGCCTGTCAACGATTCATGGAGGGGTGTCTGTGACTAAGAGAGGATGCTGGTTATTAGAACCCTCCCTGCCTCATTGCATAAACCCCCCTTTCCTCTTAATTGACCTCTTTTGAGGTTTCAGAACCAGGCTACCATTCCCACATATATAAAAATCAGAAGCATAGATCTTTTTTTTTTTTTTTTTTTTTTTTGATTTTGGTTTTTTCAAGACAGGGTTTCTCTGTGTAGCCCTGGCTGTCCTGGAACTCACTCTGTAGACCAGGCTGGCCTCGAACTCAGAAATCCACCTGCCTCTGCCTCCCAGAGTGCTGGGATTACAGGCGTGCACCACCACCGCCTGGCAGCATAGATCTTTATATGAGAAAGAATATGCAGTATATGTCTTTCTGAGCCCATGTTACTTCACTTAACATAGTTACGACTGCCATCCATTCATTGTCCTGCAAGGCTGGCTTTTTGTTTTGGTTTGTTTTTGTTTTGTTTTGGTTTGTTTTGTTTTCCCTTTCTTGTTTGCATTCATAAACCTCATTTCACTGGCCTTTTTCTGACTTGTCCATGACCACTGTAACTACAGACTGAGGTAGACCAACCCTGCAGGGTCAGAAATGCAGTTGTGACTCTCTAGTTTTTATGCAAATCCCTGCTTGCTTCTGGTAAATGTGCTTCCTTTTCTGTGTGGGCTGCAGCCTGGGCAGTTTCTTCAGTTCCCTGGGCCACCACCCTGCCAGCATTGCCTCATTCCCTCTCCAGTCCTCCAGCAGCCTGACCCGCGGAGTAGGGTGGGGAAGCACCCAGCCCAGGCCAGCAGGCCAGCAACTGTCTGGGCAGTGACTCCAGCTTTGATTTTTCTGAAAAAAAAAAAAAAGAGTTTCATTTTTCTCCAAGAAGCTTTATCCCAGAGAAAGGAGGAGGGACAGGGGCGAGGGAACACAACTCTGGGGTTTCAGCTGACCTTAGTTCTTGTGATTCTGGTTGCTGTCAGTAGCGAATCTCAGGCTTTATTAGCAACTCCACTAAGTGTCTGGAGGAGATGCCCCTGCTGTGCTATTTTAGGCAGTCCCCAGGCAATGGTCTGTGTCTTCTGATGTTTAAGACCAGCTTTGTGGGCCTGAGATGTCTCAGCAGGTGAAGGCTTGCTACCAAGCCCGAGGACCTAGGTTTTATCCCTGGTACCCATATGATGGAAGGAAAGAACTGCTTTCCACAATTGCCTTCTGACCTCCACACTTGAGCTTTGGTGCATGTATACACACACACACACACACACATACACACACACACACACACACACAGATAGATGGATAGATTGATAGATAGATAGATAGATAGATAGATGACAGATAGATGCCTTATTTTTTTTTAAAAGGGCATCATCTATGGTGTCCGGGTGACCTAGGTCTGAGACAGAGAAATTTCTGTATTAGACAGCAGCAGGCAGGTACATGTTGGGAACCTAAGCATGGCTGAGCACCATTCAGAGCACGTCATTCTCTCTCTTTAGTTTCGTTGAATGAACCCAAACATGGAAAGTCAATCGTGGATAGTGTAAACAGGTAAGATGAGTCAGGGGAGAGAAAAACTGGACAAAATCTGATTGAATGACAGTCCCTTCAGGAAGACTGAGCAAGACTGAGGTGACCTGGGGTTTCTCTACTCTGTGGGAATACAGGCAGCAAGGATAAGAGGGAAGTGACACCAAAGAAACTATTTAGTTGAGGAACCTGTCATAGAAGGGTCATGGGGAGGGAGAGTAGATAAAGCCTGTCGTGGGGTTGAAAATGTGTGGGCCAGACAGCAGAACTGGGTGTTATCTTGGACTCAGTGGTGGTAGGTGAGTGGTTAAAAAATTATGGTGGGAGTGGACATTGACACATTGGAAGGAGTGGAGAAGCAGGACAGAAAGCAGAGCCCAGAGATGAGGAGAGGCCTACCAGTCACAGCAGAGAAAAGCCCGCGGTGGTAGATCCCCCAGGAGTCCCCGTGCTGCTCGGAGATCAACAGACTGGTAAGCTTTCTCTTTAAGTCAAATTTTATTTCTTTTTAACAAATTAGAGCTGGGGTCTCATCGGCTCAGACTACCCAGAACTCAGTATGTAGCTGAAGATGACTTTAATGTTCTGGTCTACTTGTCTCAATCTCCTGAGTGCTGGGATTACAGACCTACACCATCACGTCCAGGTCATACAGTGTTGGGGATGGGATGGAAGGTTTGGTTCTTACAACAGGTCTATAAGCATGAGTATTCACCAGGATGCTTCTTCACAGCATGTACGCTCTTATCATCAGAACCAAGACTGGGGTTCTATGGGAACTGCGCATAACCAGCATCACCAGCACCCTTCCCCCAGTGTTCTCCACTTCCCAAGATCTCACTATTTTGACTCCTGACACTTGTGTTCATTAACAATTATTAATGACATTGATTTGGTGGTGGTGGTGGTGAGGATGATGTGTGTGTACACACTCATGGAATTCAGAGGATAACTTATAGGAGTTTGTTCTCTCTTTCCACCACATGGTTCGAGGGATCGAATTCAGGTCTTAAGGTTTTAAAGTTTGATACCAATCACCTTTATCCACTAAGCCATCTTGCCCACCCATCTTTGATTATATTTGTCCATCATGTAGTACATTGTAGAATTCACCCACCTTGTTGAGCATTTTTGAGTCCATCCATTTTCCCCTGGGGCATGGCTTTTCTTGTCCATCCCAGATAGAATACCTACAGACCCAAGAAATGTCTCCAAGGAAGTTCAGCTCGGCAAATGAATGAACCCACTGGGATCACTTAGAAGGACATAGTTAACTCAAAGATATGTATATCAGAAAAACTACCCATCCCATCATGGATGATAACATGGGAAAGCTCTGTCACTGGACTCCCCCTGGACACAGTTCAACCTGCCTTCCACAGCACCCTTCCCCAAACATAGACAAACAAAACAACTCCTGCAGTCAGGACAGGTTTATACACAGTTGACAGTGACAGGAGGGAGCTATGACTGGACCCTCTGGTGAAAGATCTAACCTTCTAGGAAGAAAGGATAGTAGGCTCAGTCTTGTGAGAGAGGATCTGAGTGATTTCAGTTGCTCTGAGTCAAGGCAGTAATGATTACATCATAACTGGAGAAGGCCACTGCAGTCCCCAACACTTTACAATATCCCAGAGCATAAATGCGGCCCCTTTCATTTTTCTCTGACTAATAGATATTCCAGTTCTCGGTTCAGCACCCCTGAGAGCAGAGCTCCCCCGGGCACCCCTGTGCATGCATGTCCCCGATGCACGTCTCTTGAGTTTGCGCTGGAGGGTAGACTTGTAGGTCACAGGTTATACACATACTTTATGGTTTATGTGACACTGCCAGTGTGGGCATGGGTTTGGGAAACTAAGTTTTAAGTGGGGTTTGGTGGGTGAGCTGATGGCTGCAGCTCCTGATAGGAGAGAAAAGAGTTCCCAGCTAGTATCAGGAAAAAGCTGAAAGAAAGTCTTTCTTGCTTTGGAGACGCAGCTCAAGGTCACTTTCATCACTGAGCAGTTTATTGGAACTGTCAGAAAGAGAACCACACCCCGTTCCAGCCAAGGACTGCCAACAGCCATTTTAGGTTTCCTTGACTCAGTGAGCAATCTCCTAGGCCAAGTTTCTTTGTCCTCCCTGCCCCCTTTCTCAAATATGTGCACAGAGAATTTTTAAAAAATTGTTTTCCGGAAAATGTGGACTTTTCTCTGGATTGATGACATGTTCTACTGTGTGAACCCATCTCTCAAAGTGACCTTTATCACAGAAGGTCATGTAATTATTACCATTTTGCCTTTTGGAAAGCCTGCAGTGGGGGAGGGGCAGGGAGATCAGGCAGTTCCTGCTACAGTTAGGTGGTGGCTGAAGGCTGATGGCTTGCCCCACTCGTCTTGGGTGAAATGACAAACTGGCCAGTGCAGAGAAACGCTGGAAAGAACAGAGTGCAGGGAAAGATGTCCTCTCTCTCAGGGAAGCTTCTGCCAGAGGACCATAAAGGAGTTTCCAGTCTTTTTTCTTTTCTTTTTCTTTTTTTAATCTTAAAATACAAAGCTGTGCTCCATACAGCTGAATACTTATGTAGCCCAGATGTTACTGTGAGGCCCCCCTACCCCACAGGAGCTATATAAAATTAACTCAGAGTCTACCAATTCTAAGGTCTACAAAATCAAGCTTCCTCCTGAGTTCCCTCATAATGCTCAGAGAACTCAAATGACCAAGGCCATGTTGTCATCTAAAGTCACCTGTTGTAGGTCTAGAGATTTTAGCTTTCACATCTCCAGGGAGTTTATTAGAAATATGGGTTCTGGGTCTGGAGAGATGGCTCTGTGGTTAAGAGTCCATACTGCTCTTACAGAGAACCTGAGTTTAGTTCCCAGAACCCATGTTGGGGACTCACAACTATGTGTAATTCCAGCTCCGGGGGAATCTATGCTGTCTTATGGACTCTTACTGAGACCTGTACACACACATGTATACACTCACATATAGACACAAACATACAATTAAACTTAAATAATAAAAATAAAAAGAAATACGGACTCTTAGCCAGGAGTGGTAGGGCACTTCTGTAATCCCAGGAGAGTCAGGAGAGCCAGGAGACCCAGGCAGGAAGATAAACTCAAGGTCTTCTTTAGCTACATTGTAAATTGAAGACAACCTGAGCTAGGTGACATCCTGTCTCAAAAGAGAAAAAGAAAGGGACTGAAAAGAGGGCTCAGTGGTTACAAATACTTGTTGCCCTCCAGAGGATTCAAGTTTGGCTTCCAGAACATTCAGAGGCTCACAAGCATCTGTAACTCCACTTCTGGGAGACCTGAGTCCCTCTTCTTATCTCTGTGGGCACCAGGCACACACAAGGTACACAAACATACATGTAAGTAAAACATACACATACAAAATATAAAAAGAAAAATATGAACTCCCAGTTCCCATCCAGAGTCTGTAGTTGTTGAGTCAGACTTTGCCTGTACCTAGGGAATCCCCACATGATTGCATGAAAGTTTCAATTTGAGAATCATAGCTGCACACCAAGAGATGTGTCTAAGAGATCTTGATTCAACTCCTGGATGAATCATTTATTAAGTGGTTATTTTCAGCATGCCTTACTAAACCTCAATTTCGTGTTTCCTTTATAGGATTAATAGCCACACTTGGTTCTGTAGGAAATAGATGCCGCTGCTGGTGGTGGTGGTGGAGGTGGTGGTGGTGGTGGTGGTGTGTGTGTGTGTGTGTGTGTGTTTGTGTGTGTGTTATTCCATGCAAGCTAGGGAGACAACCTCACTAGTGTTACTCCTTAATAGTTGTACACTTACCCCCACTGGTGTCTCTTATTGACTTGGGCCTTGTTGATTCAATTAGGCTGACTGATCAATAAGTCCAAGGTTCTTCCTGTCTCTGCCCATGTCCCCCAGCACTGGGACTGCAAGCCAGAACCGCCATGCCTGTCTAGTGGAAGCTAAAGTTTGAAGGTGTTCATGGTGCTTGCACCGTCAGACTCTCAGAAGAAGGTTCCTCCCTGGCGTGGACTCACCTAGCTCAGAAGCTATGGAATGGGCTCATCTTCCCATGTCATCACGTGTCTCATGGGAACACATATTTGGAAATAGTGTGTAAGGGATGTTCAGTTGTTTGTCTTTTAGAAGGACATGTGCCAAAATATTCCAAAGCTGGTAGATATGGGTGTGCAGAGCAGTTCATATTTATTTACTGAGTCCTCAGTCTCGGCACTCACCCTTAAGTTGCTCGCCTGAGCACACTACAGCATAACATGTGTGGATGAAATCATTCTAGTACTAATATCACAATATAGATACACACAGCTCTCTGTCACTTTTGTGTTTTCACTGTAATATAGGGATGCAGGCATAGCACGGCAATAGGCTCACCCACTGTAGTAATGAAAGAGGTGAAGCCTTGGAGAATGGCTTATTCTCTTGACTCTAGCCACAGAAGCCTGGTTTGAACTAAGTGTATAAAAGGTTCACAGTGTCCTAGAAGGTGTGTGGGTGTGCAGGGGGGTGGGAGTGGGGAGGGGTGGGCAGGAGCAGAGTGGTAACTGGGCCTTAGGAGAAGTCAAATCCCAGAGAGGTAGATAGTATAATACTTAGTCGTCTATTTGATTAGATTTGAAATCACCTAGGAGATACATTGTAGGAGTGACTTTAAGGTATTTTCAGAGAGGATTAACTGAAGTATGGGTGCAGGGAAAAGAATGGTATGGAATGCCCTGAGTGTGGGCAGTACCATTCCATGGGCTGGGGTCTAACCCTGAATAAAAAGGAATCAAGATAAGCACCATTTCCTGTTCTCTGCTTCCTGGTCAGAAGCAGACAGGTCCCAGCTGGATGCTCTGGCCATTATGAACTCTGCCACGCTCTCCATTCCATACCTGTCTGCACCCACTCAAACTACGGGCTAGGTTCAATTCTCTTCTTAGAATTCAATTCTGCTTCTGTCACATCTGTGTGACAGGCACAGATAGATGCTCAGGACCTTCTTATCTCTCTCCCTGCTTCCTCCAATGTGTCCAACACCTCTTAAAATGAAGAAGGGCGATGGTACAGATTCAAGAGTCATCAGCACAGTGTAGGGAAAGGAAGCTGAGATGTTAGCAATGAGGTTTGGGAATTTTTGAGTGACAAACCCAAAGGCTAAAGTCTCATCAATAGTCAGCAAGAATAGTCAGGCAAATGGGGCAGATTGATCCTGACCCCTCTAGTGATGAACACCTTTGCATAAAGAATATGTAAAGGACCCTAAATGCAACTGTACCTTGGGAAGTGTTACCTTCTTTCCTCCTTTCTTCCTTTCCCTCTTCCTCTTGCTCTGAAGTCCTTTCTATGACACACGCTATCTTCCAACTCATAAACCTCTGTCTCAGCCTGCTCTGTGCTGGAGTTATAGGTGTATACCACCACACTTGGTGTTGTATTCTTTGGACTAATATCAAATACTATATTAAGACATTATTGAGAATAGCCCACTCCATATTGGTTTCATATAAGTAATTTTCAGTTATTGTTTCTGACTGTGCAAAGTTCTTTTCCACATCTAGCAATGTGGTTGCAAGTTCAGTGGGTTTCCTTGGTAAATATTACCACAAACTTGGTCTCTGCATGTCTCAGGAATCCTGTCTTTAAGGTGGGGTCACCAAGCTATCTCTCTACCCAATTTTTCCTGGGTCCAAAGACCCAGATCCTTGCTTTCACAGATGTGGTCTGCCACTCTATCCAGGGTTTCCAGGCTCTGTGTCACATGTGAACTCCATGGGTGTCTAGTTCCACTGCAGCCTGACTGTGAGTCTCCCGTGGGACTGAGTCTATGTTTCTAAGAGCTTCTAAGGTTGAAGAAGCAGCTGGAGCAGAGACCCTGCTTGGAGCAGAAGGCAAGCCTCCTTCATGTCTTTGTCCCCTAGCAGTACTTGTCATTTACGTGCCATCTGTCTTAGTTCCCATTCTAGGTCCACATTGTTATCGTTCCATTGTCCTCATGGGCTGCCTTCCTCAAATCATATTTTACTTGGCTGACTCAAATGTTAAGAATAAAGTTAGAATGGCAATAGATTCTCAACAATGGTGCCAATAAATGAAGACGAGAAAGGCTGGGAGAACCTTGAGCAGGAAACATAGATTTTAAAAAGGGATAGGCCATGCTAGCTCTAACGCCTATGTAGCTGAAGATGACCTTGAACTACTGATCTTTCTGCCTTTGTTTCTCAAGTGATGATATTGCTGGCATACATTAGCATTAGGGATAGACATGGGGAAGACTCAGTCAAATGCTTGCCTCACAAGCACAAGGACCTGAGTTCAATTCCTAGGATCCACACAAAAAAGGTGGATATGTGGCGCACAATTGTAATCCCAGCTATGGGGAGATGAGAGGTGAGGACAGATCCCCGGAAGCTCCTTGGCCAGCTAGCCTAGTCTATTAGGTGAAATTCTAGGCCAATGAGATACCTTGTCTCAAACAAAAGTGTAAGGTACTTGAGGATCCTTGAGGAAACTCCAGGCATAGTGAAGGTCCTCTGACCTCCCCATACCCATGTGCACATACATACACATGCACATGGATATGTGCATATGCATACCTACAGCGCACACACACACACAAGAGAGAGAGAGAGAGAGAGAGAGAGAGAGAGAGAGAGAGAGAGAGAGAGAGAGTGAGAGAGGTTTGATTATAGAGCTGGAAGGTTCCAGGGATTCTATACACTATACAGAACTGTACAGTTCTATACAGATCTAAGAGATTCCTTGTGTAACTGTGACTCAGCCTATGGAATGAACATCACATGCTCACTCATTGTCCTTCTCTAAACCTGTGGGCACAGCAAATTCTGACCAACAGCTTGTGAATGGGGATGAGGCCTAGGGAAAATGCTGAACTCATCAGAAGGCGGTTGCACTGACTAAGAAAGCCACATGTCCTTGTGGTACAGGATCGGACAATAAGCCCTCTTCTATTTTGCTGAGTCACTGATCAAAATTTAAACAATTGTGTCTTGTTGCTCTAAGCATTTCTTACTGTAGCCAAAACTGCCTTATACTGACCAATGTTCTTTAGAGTGGGAGACAGTTGGTGGCTCATAAAAGCCATGCTAGACTCCAGACCAGCCTGCAGCAGCCCCTACTCTCATAGATATCAGCAGGCACCCTACTGAGAATGTTTTCTGTGAATCCACAGCTACCCAGGTGCCAGGGTTTCTCCCCTGGGGAAATGAGTTTACAGAAGGTGTTGGTGGCTACACATCCACAGGGAAGCTAGAGATCCTAACTGCAGACTTGTGCTGTGAAACTATCCTCTTCCTCAGAGAGTTCTATGAAGAGACCAAGTCTCCACTGAGGTTTCTCCAGGATGCTGTCTCCCTATGGCATGGCTCAGAACTCTGCCACTCTGTCTGTTTGTGATCTTAACACCTCCTCAAATAGACTCCTTACAAAAGTCTATCTCCGTATTCACTTTGAAGCCTGGAGCTGAGCGGCCTTTTCATCTGGGTGCAGGAGTCAATTCTGTATAAAGAAGCGCTGCATTCAGAAACAGAATCGCAAAGGAGCAGAGGCCCAGGGCAAGTGCTGATCTCACCGAAAGACAGACCTGCCATTCAGAGGGAGCCTTGTGAAATTACCATGGGATAAGAAGGGAGCAAAAGTGAAAGAGCCCCACCTCAGAACAAAAGAACTGAAGAGCTGACTGACCCACACAGGGAACCCTGTTTAAGACAGTTAGGCAGTGTGCTCTGTCTAAGCAGTTAAGGCACCAGCAGGGTTCTGCAACTCAGGAACATTCATTGAATGAATGAAGACAGAAGTGGGGGCGGGGGTAGGGAGAGTGTCTGACATTTTCAATTGGATTCCCAGTCTCTAGGCCTTGATGAATTAACAGGGTCCTGAGAGGAAGTGCAGCAGCAAAAGCAGAAACTTCTAGAAGTCCAGGGTAGTGGGAGAGGGAGGAATCCTGCTAGAGTGGGCCAGTGAGTTGGGCTGTCTTGTTAAAGGGAGGAGGGGATGGGGTGGGTGTGTGGACCACCTCTCGATAGTGAATTAATTTTAGCTCCTAGCACATTTCTGGAAGAGTCTGGTTTCCATTTTTTCCTTTCCTAGAAATAAGTCTATTAAGTTGATAGCTTATGAACAAATGGGAATAAGGCAAACATTGGGAGTCTACTGGACTTAAAATTTTTTAGCAATTTATTTTTGTGAGGACTTACTAAATGCCAGTCAGGGCACTGGGTGGATTAGCTCAGTCATCAGTCATCACCTTTTGAGCAGGGCAACCCCAGTAGACAACTTTTATAGTTGTGACTATGCGTTTTTTTTAATTGATATTAGCTGATATCAGTGTTCAGAGTACACCTCGGGGTGGGGGGCAGTGTCCCTTTCAGGCTGTGTCCCTGGAAAAAAAATTGAGCAGAAACTCATGGTTGCTGCAGAAGCTGAGGTAGTTTATCAGAGGGTTGTACACTTCTGGGGAAGAAAGGAGCAAACCAGACTAAAAAATGGTACATGCTGTAGTTCAAAAGAATGAACCTTTCATATCACACAACAGGAGTCTTGGGCTCATTTACAGGGCATAGGCTTTTGTAAGCATACCCTATCTGTTATATGCAATTCTACATAAAACTTCATGTGTCACACATCTCATTAGCATTTTCAATATTCACCGTATCTTATACCATAACAAGCCACAGGTTATTCTCAGACACAGCGCCTCTGTGCCTCCATCAAGAGCATGAGCCATTTTTAGTTGTCCTTTTAGTCTAGAAGGGAGTTTCTAGTCTTTTTCTCTGGGGTGGTGGTTTGAATAGGACTGGCCCCCATAGGCTCATGTATTTGAAAGCCTGGTCATTATGGAGTGGCACTACTTGAGAGGGCTTAGGAGGTGTGGTTTTGTTGGAGGAAATAAGTTACCATGGATGGACTTTGGAGTTTCAAAAGCCCAAGCCAGCCCCAGTGTCTCTCCCTTCCTACTGCCTGTGGATCTAGATTACAAATAGATTTTCCCATGAAGTGGATGTTTCTGGATGTGCCATGTGATACAGACTCACGTGGTGTTTTGCTGAGGCAAGACCCATGGGTGGACGTGATGTTTGGAGAGCATATAAACAGGACTCAATGGACAGCGACTGCACACTCGCATAGCTAGCCTTGCAATGCTTTGTTGGTCTTGAGTCTTCACTGATCTTCACTCTGTTGTTGAGAAAGGCTTGGCAGAGAGCTGGCATTCTGACTGGACCTGCTAGTCACGAGTCCTGCTGACTCGTGTCAATTTGTCAGAGGCCCGGCGGTTTTTGCTGGATCTTGCTACTGTTGCTGATTTGTGTTTGGTATCCTGATACTACTGAACTAGACTTCGGGTATCCTGACAAACAGAGATTGGAGTCACCCCAGAGAACTAATACTAAACAGGCCACACCCCCTTGTCCTGTTTACCATATTACCTTTGAACAGTGGGTTATGAAGAGGGTTGAAGCATTTGAGAACCCTTATTAAAAGTAGGTTTTCAAAAATCTAAGCCTACATTTTCATTTCAAAGTAAACAAAAGTCTCTAGCAAGTGTGCCTCTATTTTTGAGTTTTAGTTAAGTCCAGATGTAGTCAAGTTGACAACCAAGAATAGCCATCACATTTGGAAATTCATTTTTTTTTGTATTCTAATTTTGCAAACTTTTCTTTTTCTTTCTTTCTTTTTTTTTTTTTTTGGATTTTTGGATTTGTTTTTTTTTTTTGAGACAAGGTTTCTCTCTATAACTCTGGCTGTCCTGGAACTCACTCTGTAGACCAGGATGGCCTTGAACTTAGAAATCCACCTGCCTCTGCCTCCTAGAGTGCTGGGATTACAGGCATGCGCTACCACCGCCCGGCTTGCAAACTTTTAACAAGGCTCAATTTCTGCTCTATTTTCCTGCTTGATCTGGCTCTAGAACAACTCTGCCTCCTATATAACAGTCATCGCCTCACAGACATTTGCCCCTCACAGACATTTGCCCATGTTCTGTGACTATAATAAAATGCTGGAGATTGGGTAATTTAATAAAGAAAAGATATTGATTTTGCTTATAGCTCTGGAGATCCAAGGGTATGCTGCAGGCATCAGCTGGATTTGAGTGGAGACCTCATGATGTATGTATCAAACTGATCAAGAATGTGTGTGTGTATGTATGTATGTATGTATGTATGTGTGTATGTATGTAGGTGTGTATATGTGTAGGTGTGTGTGTAATCTTGGTAAGCTAGGATGCCTGAAGGCAGAGAAGGTCAGTAATGATCTCCTATGAGGTCCTATCTTTTAAAGGCCCTGTGAGTTCCTAACCTCACTATAGTAGAAATTAGGTTTCTAAACCAAGAATCTTTGAAAAACACATTCAAACCATAACCAGACCATAGTAACCATGATGTCATGGGACTCTTTAACTAGTAAAAGAGCTGCTAAGCAGGAGGAAAAAGAAAGACTGGGCAGAGATTAGGAGCAAAGTGTCTCCGTACGCAGCTATGTGGACCATATTTGTCATCCTCTACCTGTTGGGTCAGAATGATCTCAAAATCAACATATGTGAAGCATGTCTCTTGACCAGGATACACAAAAGAATCTTCAGAGCATGGGCATAGACAGGTAGAAGGTGCTATCATGGACTTGAAGGATATTCACATGAAATAAAAATCAGACACATGTTAGCTCAAAACTGACAATTTCCCTATTGATTCTAGCTTCTCTGTGTTTTTCCTGCCTGTAAGGGAAAGTTTCAATAGGAGAGAGCTGACTATAGGAAGAAAGTCCCTTTGGTGTTCAAAGGAAAGATGGACAAGAGGTAGAATTTGAGGGCCTTGGCCAACTTTCATGCTCCCATATTGTCCCCAGACATTATAGGAGTCTGAATGTTGGGCGGGTGGGGTGGATGGAAGAAATCAAACAGATGCAGACACAGCTATGACAGGATCCTGGTGTATGAGACATCCTGAAATATCCTGGGCTTGGCCTGAAGAACATCCCGGATCTTTAAATTCCTCCCCAGGCTCCCAAAGCCAGCACTGTATGAACTTGGTCATATTTACAAGGTGTGACAATGTTCCAGAGTTCTCAGTGTAGTTGAAAACTTTAATAACTACAGTATGAGTTTAAAGTAGCAAAATAAACTTTAAAAGGACATCATTTAAGAATGAGATTGCTGGCTATGATGTTGCATGCCTTCATACCCAACAATGAAGAAGCAGAGGCATGTGGCTCTCTGTGATTTCCAGGTGAAGATGGCCTACACACCAAGTTCAAGGCCGATCATTGATACTCAGTGAGACTCTGCTTAAAGGGGGGAAAAAGAAAAGAAAAAGAATAGAAAGAAACAATGAAAGAGAACCGAAAATATATTTTATTTACATGTTGAAGTTGTTCACTCGCAACAAAAATGTTAAAAAAATTTTATTTTATGTATCTGGGTGTCTTGCCTGCATACGTATAATGCCCTGTAGAGGCCAGAAAAAGACATTAGATCCCTTAGAACTGTAATTTTGAGTGTTTGTACGCCACCACGTGAAAGCTGGAAATCAAACTTGGGTCCTCTGGAAGAACATACAGTGCTTTCAACAGCAGAGCCATCTTTCTAGCCCCTGGAACAAAACTTAAACTTGCTCCTTCTGCAGATAGTAAATGTTGACCAAATACCCAAACGAATCATTTAGTATATTACTGAAAATTCTCAAAACTGAAGCAAGCGGGCCTGGGGATTTAAGCCAGATCTGAGTACAACCTGGATCCTGTGGCATATGCCTATAACTCCAGCATGAGGGAGGTGGAGATGAAGGATCTCGGGACTTGTTAGCCAGTCAGTTCAGCTGAATTAATGGGCTACAGATTCAGTGAAGGCCCTTTCTTGAATAAAAGCTCATGCACAGTTTATTTCTTTATATTCAGAATTAGTTAGGGTTCCGTACTGCAATGAGTCTGTGTAAAGAGGCGGCCTCCTGCCCTTCCCCGTGGAGGCATGCTGAGGGCTGTGTCTGGAGGCTGTGCAGACAGCATTCAGTTCTGAGACAGAGGGTGGGGGTGTGGGGGAGCTGGGTTGCTTATTAATCACTCCTCAGGACTTTGAACTTTACAACTCTGTAATTACTGCTAAGACTTTATATTTGGACTTTCTGTTTCATTGGCATGTGTTCCCTTTCTGTTTGTTTTATGACTGGGTTTGTCTGGAAGTTTGTTTTAAGAGCCCCGAAGGCCAAGTTTGTTTATTACTATGCCTGCTAGGTGTGTGGTTTTGAAAATGTTACCCCAAAGGAGTATGAACCCCAATGGCCTAGTCTCAGTGAGGCCTGAGCCCTCCGTTACTTGCTCCCTGAAAGCTCTTCAAAGCAAATCCTGGGTCTGAGTTAAGGGGTTTCTTGGGCTTGGGAACCTAGCTTCAATAGAAGAAATGGAACCAATTAGCTTAAGGCTGAGCAGAGGCAAAAGAGAAAGAGAAGGGAAGGACCCTGGGGAGGAGGGGAGGGAGAGGACTGAAGTAGAAGGGTAGTCAGTCACGAGGGCATTAATTACTCTTTCTTTCTCTCTCTCTCTCTCTCTCTCTCTCTCTCTCTCTCTCTCTCTCTCTCTCTCCACTCTCTGTCTGTCTCTCTCTGACTCTGTCTCTTTCTATCTCTCTATCTCTCTGTCTCTCTGTCTCTTTGTCTCTCTGTCTTTCTGTTTCTCTCTCCCTCTCTCTCTCCCTCTCTCTCTCTCTCTCTCTGTGTGTGTGTGTGTGTGTGTGTGTATGTGTGAGAGTATGCGTGCATGCGTTTCCCTCCAGCCACATTTACAATTCCTCTACTTCCTGTCCATTTTCTTCTTTGCTTTGAACCGTCAGCAACCTGGACTTAGTAGACAGAGGCATCTGTCCAGGAGTGAAATAATGGCTGGTCCTTGTCCTGCCAGTTGAGGCTCCTTGGCCTGTCTTCCTAGATGAAGCTTACTGGATGCCCCGAGAGCTGGGGGCTTTCTCCTCTTTGTGCATAACTGGAAGAGAACCCTACATTCTGGAACACAGTCATTTTCCTTCCTTAGCCAGGCTCGGCAATTGGGCAGGGAGAAAAGAACTCTAGAGAGAGGGAGGGATCTGCTGTTCCTTGGAAAGATGCACTCAGCCACAAATGCCCCAGCTGCTGCCCAACAAGGGCAGAGAATCCTGGTGAGCCAAACCAGGGCTTTTGTAAATGCCAGGCCCTTCATTAGTTGTATGTGATACATATGATGAATGTTAGCCTGTTAAAACCTCTGAGATGATTTATAATAAAACTACATTCAGCTTCACCTAAGTTTAACAGACAAACTTAAAAAAAAATACCAATTAACAATCTCATGGGGATCTTCATGTGCTGTGAAACCCAGGTTGAATAGTACAGTTCTGAAATGATTTTTGAGACAAGATCTCACCATGCAGCTTTGTCTGACTTGGAACTCACAATGGAGACCAGGCTAGTTTCAATCTCATTGAGGCCTACTGAGTCACCTCCCACCTTGTGCATTAGGATTGAGGCCTACTGAGTCACCTCCCGCCTTGTGCATTAGGGTAACTTATTCACTTGGAGGTTTGAGAGTGAAGGAGGCAGAGGTGCCTGAGGTGCTGGAAGTGACAAGTAGGGCATTCTTCACCTATGACTGAACTAGACAATCACAATACAAGACAGTAGCCAGGCAGTCACCAGTTAGAGTGGGACAAGGGGGCCTCTCTGGTAAGATCCTTCAGGCACCTAAAAGGAGACCAAAGGAAGGCCTTTCTAGGTCAGGGTGACTTTGGATGATCTCTTAGAGGATCTTCATGTGTTACTGTGACAGGATATCATGTAGTCTAGTCAGGGTTTGCACTTACTTGTAGTCAAAGAAATCTTCGAACTGCCAATCATTCTGTCTTTACCTCCCAAGTGCCTTGGTTGTAGGCATTTATGACCACACCAGATTAGTACAGCGATGAGAAGAGAACACAGCATTTCATACACGTGAGGTATGCATTCTATCAACTGTGTTACATCTGACACCCCAGACATTTATTCTTGAACAAAGAATCAAAGACCAGCAAGCCAAGGCCCAGCATAGTGAAGGGAAATAGCCCAATATCTAATAATACTTGTCTCTCTTACCTACATTTTTATAGCATGTGTCTTTAAGAAATTTCTGCATTTTCAAAATGGTGTGTGTATACGAGGTGTGTGGGTGTAGATGTGTGTATGGTTCACTGACATTTTAGGTTAGACTTCAACACTTTTCCTTTATTTGGGCTCTGTAGCCTTGTTCCCTGACTAATTATTTCTCAGTGAGAGTCCAGCAATCTTAGCATGCTCTACTTCCCCAGTTCTCTTTTTCACACATCCTGTGTTCTTTTGGCAGACTAATTTTTCCAGACCCAGTTCCTCCTTATCTTCCTACTTTCAAGGGCTCTCCTCATGCTCAAAAGACACACCTGTTATCCCAGAGATTGGAAGGAAAAGGCAGGAGAGTTGAGTTTCAGAGTACATAGCAAGATTCTGACTCAAACAACCAAGAGCTGAGGATGTAGCTCAGTGGTGGAGAACTTGGCTGGCATACGCAAGGTCCTGGTTTTATCCCAGCATGAAACAAAGAAAGGATATGTATACTGGTTGGTTTTGTGTGTCAACTTGACACAAGTTAGAGCTATTGTAGAGGAAGGAGCCTCAGTTGAGAAAATGTCTCCATGAAATCCAGCTGTAAGGCATTTTTTTTTTTGGTTTTGGTTTTTTCGAGACAAGGTTTCTCTGTATAGCCTTTGACTGTCCTGGAACTCACTCTATAGACCAGGCTGGCCTCGAACTCAGAAATCTACCTGCCTCTACCTCCTAAATGCTGGGATTAAAGGTGTTCGCCGCCACTGCCTGGCAGGCATTTTCTTAGTCATCATGCAGAAGGGCCCAGCCCATGGTAGACGGTGCCACCTCTATGGTTGTGATCCTGTGTTCTATAAGAAAGCTGGCCGAGCAAGCCATATGAAACAAGCCAGTAAACAGCACTCCTCTGTGGCCTTGGCATCAGCTCCTGCCTCCAGCTTCTTGACCTGCTTGAGTTTCTGTTGTGGCTCCCTCTGATGACGGATTAGGATCTGAATGTGTAAGACAAATAAACCTATTCCTTCCCAGCTTGCCTTTTGGTCATGATATTTCATCACAGTACTTGGAACCCTAAATAATACAGTATGTAAAGCAGGCAGTTCATAGCTAGGGGAATACACTCAGCACCTTCATTAATAGCACAGGGATGGTATATATTATCCCTTCCCCATAGCCCTTGGCTGACCACCCCATCATCAGAAGATGGCCCCAACACGTGTGCATTCCAGACATGAAGCAAAGGGCTTCGTGTGCATTTGTTCTTCCTTTCATGTCATAGAAAGCTTTTCCAGAACACCTCTCTATGGACTTGTGTTTATTCAAAAAACTGTATCACATAAACTGTGTTCTGTGTTTTACAGACATTTCTAACTAGATGGGAGACTAGAGAAACAAGCATTTCTTTCCCCAGTCACTATCACAAAAACAACCCAAGAGCAGAAAATTGGAGTTTTGTGTGGTGAGGGCCACCTCACAGTGTGTAATATAAACAGTGTCTCCAGTAGATTGAGAACCACCTCCATAAGACGGTCACATTCAATTCATTTCAGTCTGGATCCCTAGTTCCTAGGATGGAATTTGATTCTTATTTTTAATCTTACAAAGACAGGGAAGAGTATGTGTCTCTGCTTAAACACTTGTAAAGAGTTAAGAGAAAAAGTTAGAGTTGTCAATATATGGGTGTTTCCCATTCAACCATCACATCTGTGATGCAACCACAGTAGTTAGGGCCCAGCTCTGTAGGTCCCTGTGATTTAGTAGCAAACCATCGACACATAATATTTTTAAAAACTTCTTTGGAGAATAAAAGAAATTGGATGGTGACTATCCCTAATTTGAATTTTTGGGTATTTCTTTGGTTCAATTAATTCCCCTCAGTTAATAAATCTCTTGGTAAGTTGGGACTCATATGGACATCAAGAAGAAAGGCTTCCTGGCACACCTTGAGAAGATAATGAGTCAGACCCCTTCAACTCAAGGAAGATAGCAAACCTGGACACCCCAAAAATGCACTGGAGAAGGAGTCTGAGATGGAGGAAAGGAATGGAATGAGGGATGCTAGCTTCCAGTTCTGTGTCTTACATATCATGGCCTTCAGTAAACTGTTGCCTTCTGAATTATAGAGACCTATTTTTGAGTCAGTGTGGCACTAGGTAAAGACATGGATGGAAAGCATTCAGAACATAGACAGTGCTCGGTTCTCATTATCACACTCTAGGAAGCCTCAATCTCTGATTTTGATTCTCAACATCATTATAAACAAGGGGAAAATGAGAAGGGGAAAAAGGCCCCAAAACATGTAAAGACCACTCTAAAGGTATAAGGGAGATGTCCCAGTGAGTGAGAGCACTGTATGGACAAACCTGAATCTAGATCCTCATCATGTAAAAGTCAGATGTGGCTGAGCGTGCTTGTAACACTAGAGCAGGGACAAGTGTGGGGCTTTATGACGGGTACAGCAGAAATATGAGGATCTCTGGGGCTGGTTAACCAGCCAGCCTAGCAGAAAAGGCAAGGTCTAGGTTCAGTGCGAGACTCTGACTCAAGGAAATAAGGAGGAAGAGTGACAAAGCAGGATACTTTCTACCTACACCCCCTTACCCCAACTCCAACCTCTCCAGACATATGTACACAGAAAAGATTTATCCAAAGTACATTATATGCTCCATAGTGCCTAAACATAACTCTATCTTAGCTTTATATTACATAAAACCTATGTTTTATATCAATTTCTACCACTTGCCTGTTGTTTGGAAGGAAAAGGCTGCTCAAGACATCTGGTCTACCTGGATACCACAGTACAATGGCCAGCACATAGACTAGCTTAGCAAGTATTCTTAGAAATAAGATGTCACAAGCTATCTGCCCACAAAAACCTCCCTTTTTACTATGACCTCTGTCAGATTTGCAGCCTCCCTTTTGACCATTTGAAGTGTTCTGGAAACCCATGAACTGGCATTTTGTTAAACAAGAACTTTCAAGAGACAACTACCCCTTCCCTTCCTGTCCATTCTTGGGCAAGCCAGAAATTCCCAGTTAACAACAGGAAACCAATAGCTCCATGCTATCAGAAGACATTTCCTCTACTGTACAAAACGTCTGAGGAATAATTCCGAACGGGGCTTCACCCATTTCCTGTGAAAGGAGGCAAACCCACCCAACCTTGGCCTGAAGAGCCCTGCCTTTCCAACCTTCAGTGACTCCATGCTTTCTGTATCAAGGAAGGGCCTGCCTTCTCCCTTGTTACATCTGACCTAGTACCCTGTGAGCACTCCCTCTTAGGAGGACTTTTCAGTGTTCTGGCAGAGTATAGACCCTATGGCCGAGTTGTGCCCTTGCTGGAATATATCTCACAGGCAGTCATAATAATAACAATAGCAACAATAACAATTTTAGTAAAAGTCAACTTCCTCTGATAGTCAAGAGGCAACTTGACTATGAGGAATTAATGGCTGGTGGGATCCTTGAAAGTCTAGGGGACAAACCTCCAGCTGTTCCCCTGTTACTGACTTTGTATAGAGAAAAGACCACAGACTTGCTTGGTCTGACTGATCTATTCTCTCTGCTGTTCCAGGACAGGTTTTGAGTTCTCTAAGGCTGTTCAGAGAGAAGAATTTAGCCTTTTCTAGCAATTGTATTCAAGTTTTCACTCAGAATGGAATCATTAAACACTAGAAGGGAACACTGAAGCTTCAGAAAGTAAGGAAGGAACTTCTCCGAAGTTGCAAGGGCTGGAGTTGGTTACAGTGAACAAAGTGCTTTCCATGCATATGCCTGTAACATAGCCCTGGGGAGGTGGAGATAGGAGGATGTCCGGGCTTTGTGGCCAGCTAGCCTTGTCAATTAGCAAGCTTCAGGTTCAGACCCTGTGTCAAAAAACATGGCAGAAAATGATAGAGACCTGTGAATACATATGTGCATATGCACCTACTCACATAAACATATATACAACATACAGACACACAGATACACAGCAATACACACACACACACACACACACACACACACACACACACAAGCTGTCAGGGAATAAATACTATGGTAGAGCCAGGCTAGAATTCAGGCTTCTTCATTTGGGGATTCAGAGTTGCTTCAGAATGAATAGTTTCAATTCCTCTCTTCTAATACTATCTTGAGACTTCTTATCTGTGCTCACCAGCAAGGCAGCAGAAAGGAAAAACTGTTGGGAACTTCTAGTTTCCAGAGAGAATCCCTTCTCCAATCAGTGGCCGGAAGTGCAAGATCAGGGATTGGCCCTGGACTTCCTGGGTTTAACCTTAGGCAGAGCTGCATAATTATGCCACTAGAAAGACCTTGATGAGGGAGAGGGGAAGCACTCTCATCAGGAAGAAGGTGAGCCTGCTATTAGGCAATGAAAGGGTTCATTGTCCTACAGCAGCACCCACAGTCTTGTCAGGCTTAGGTTGGGAACTTTCTGCAGCAGAGACAAGCAGCCGTGTCTGGCAACATCAGCATTTGCCTTGATAATAAGAACATGGAGGCCATAGAAAGCAGTTGACCTAAAGGCATGCAAAAGTGAAGCCTGAGGGTCTGTAAGGTTCCCACAGCAAGAAGGACATGTCCAAGATGTAGGTTATGTAGGCAGCTATGTAGACTCATCTTTTCTCATTCTTCTTGCTACACTGTCGGCAGTTTCTCTTCAGGGCCCTAGGAAGGAGAAGCTCCAGCCATGTTTGGATATGAGCATGTGTGTCAGTCGACTGGCTCTCCACCACCTCAGATCACTAGTGCTTCAGATATCAGCTTTTCAAGAGAGAGGGCATCATGGATCACCATTCCAGAACATGAGGATTTGTGCCCCCTTAGTTTGTGTGGGTGATAAGGCTAAGTACCCCCCCCCCCCCAGTGGCAGAGCAGGTCTGGTCTCATGATCTAGGTCCCACTTTACCGTGAGAGGCACAGTTCTGTTGACCTGAAGATCTCTTGCTGGGCTCCATCTTTTAACATTTCCAATACTCCCCCCCCCCAATAGAGGCTTGGTGCCATGGGGTAGGGATCAAAGCTTTTATCACACAGGACATGAAGATTCAAAGCATAGCAGCCTGCACATACATCTTCTCCATCTTTTCTTTCACTTTTGTTTTCTATTCTCTTTCCTCCTCCTCTGCGTCCTTTTTCTAGGTGTTGTGTGTTTCTGAGACAGGGTCTCATGGATTCTGAGCTCTTTAGCCTCCTCCTCTGAATTTTAAGGATTATAGATTTATGCTACTGTGTCCAGCATCTTCTAGAATTTTTCAACAAGGAATGGGCATCACTGTCTTCACACCTGCCTTTGGTCTTTATATAAAGCCTAGAGATAAACAGCCCCCTGGGAGTTTTCACAGAGAAACACCTTATCTGACCAGCTCCCCACAAGAAACAAAGACCTGTCTATATCTAGGTAATTAGAGAATTCTGGAGGAGATCATCTGATGAAGTCTGAGAACACCAAACCGATCAAGCGAGACAGCCACTGCCCAAACAAAGGCTTACAATCAGCAGGACAAATGCTCAACTTCCTCATCTCTCAGTAGGCTTTGTATTGATCACACCCAGAGCGAAGGCCCAGGGCCAGGGAGAGATGGATGGAACACCCGGGTCAGTCCCCGGGGGCATTTAAATGTGAATGGCTCCTATCACATCTGTTTTTCCATATTGTGGTTTGCTTTAGGCACCTAGCCGATACATAAGCTAAGTGCAGAAGTAACAGCTAATTTCTAAAGCTGGTCCAGGGTTCTGGTC
This sequence comes from Apodemus sylvaticus, assembly GCF_947179515.1. Lineage (NCBI taxonomy): Eukaryota > Metazoa > Chordata > Mammalia > Rodentia > Muridae > Apodemus > Apodemus sylvaticus. The sequence continues at coordinate 124,454,271 of NC_067472.1, forward strand.
TGGGAAAGGTTGCTGAGCTCCTTCAACTAGAATGTATAAGCCCAGTGTGTGCTCAGAGTGGACCCTGTTAATCCATCACTTGGAATTACAAACATATACCATAGAAGTATCACCAGGTGATGGCCATTTGCAGTGGCTCAGATACTTTGTTCCACAGGGGACTAAAGAGGTAAACAAGCCATAGTCCCTGCTCTAGCTTTGAGAAACAATGTGGGCACTTGTAGGTGACTGGAAATTGGTATTGCAGACATACCAGTGGGCACCTGTGAATACAGTCATGTGCCCATTGGCACATGATCTTAGGCATCTCAGACAATCAGCATTCGGAAGGAAGTCAGGGATTCTACCTTGTGGAGTCGATTCTCTAAAAATGGATCTGGCTGCAAGAGATAAGCAGTGGAGGAGGGGAGGAGAGCAGATAGGTCAGACGGTGGCAGCGCCTTATTTTTGGAAGAACTTACACAACACACCAATTCAACAGATGTCCTTACCCCAGATTGGCACCTTGATTTTCCGCCTTTCTGGCCTCCAGAACTGTAAGGAATTATTTCCTCCAGCTAGGCCCCCATCTCCCGTTTTCACTGTCTCCTAGTAATACAGTCATGCTTTGGACCTATCAAGGGAAGGCAGAACCGTTAGGATGTAATCACCTTGTAAAAACCCCAACTCTGAACTCTACTGAACTGGGAGCCAAGCTTCCAGCATGGGCCTTAACTCCATTCCAAACAGAGTGCTGTGGGCAAGGCATCTCTTTCTCCAGTGCCTCCTTGCTGCCTGCCTGCCTGTCTCTCTGCCTGTCTGTCTGTCTGTCTCTGTCTGTCTGTCTCTGTCTCTCTGTCTCTGCATCTCTCTCTCTCTCTCTGTCTGTCTGTCTGTCTGTCTCTCTCTTTCATGTATGGCTTGGAAAGCAAAAGGATAGGAAGGCAAAGAACAGGGATGGGGTTTGGCATTTATGCTGTTTTAAATCTTCCATCTTTTCCCTCTGACACTATTTTTGGAAGTCTGTGATTTTTGAGGTTAAGGAAATATGGTTGTGTAACTTGGTGCAACACATTACCATAAATGCTCCGGGTGATGTTCCCTGAATATATCTAGAATCGGAGGAGAGTTGACTAAGAGAGTGATTGACAGCAATGCCTTTGAGTTATCCTATAATAACTTGAAACAATTTGCTTAGATTAAAATTCAGCCTTCTAGACACAGTATTTCACAAAGTACATTCAATTGCATGTCTTTAAGCCCACTTAGGGCTTAAAAAGACTCAGGGATCTGGAAGGGCAGAACAGAGATGAAGCAATATTGGATGTTTATCAACCCAGACTTTGGGGACCATAGAAAAGCAGGGTTTGGGGACTACAGTTTCAGGGAGAAGTGACTGTGTATCAAGAGCTGTGACAGAGGAAGTTGAAGTGACCCCTCACTGTTTTTGTCTGCTCTGACTTTTTTTCTGGCGGAATGGAGGCAGAACATGGTCCCAGACCAAAAGGAAGACCCTGATGAAGCCCAGGGAAATCAAGGCCTGTGGTGGAGCTGGGGAGGGAGGCCAGTTTCTCCCAGGGCCAGAGTACTGTCAGGATATGAAATCAATAGTCCCAGGGAACATCAACCTGATGAAAATGAAGGCACCAGCAAAGAGCGCCAAGAGGAAGAGAGAGAGCTGAGGGGCCCAGGAAGTTCTGCCGTTAGCTCCATCCCTGCCTTGGCCATGACTCTCTGCTGAGCTGGTTCTGCCCTTTTCTGGACTCATTTGAATTGAGTTTGGAGAGTCTGAAGAACACCCTGACTAATGAAAATATGAACTGTACCTGGAGGGGTGGAGGGTGGGGAGTGGGGAGCTCATAGAAGATGTTAGATAGCTATGAAGGGGCTTAAAAAGAGAGGATTGGGGGGTAAAGGGAGTGTGGCACGGCACTGTGGGGGAAAGGGGTGCCCAGGCAGGCCCTTGTCCAGGTACCTCTTTCCCCGCTGAGGGACCACACACACACAGGCATGGTATAGAATAGAGTTTATTCAGGGTAGGGGATGGGAGTTAGTAGTTGAGAAAGGCAGAGAGAGAGAGAGAGAAAAAGAGAGAGACAGAGAGACAGAGAGAAACACACACACACACACACACACACACACACACACACACAGAGAGAGAGAGAGAGAGAGAGAGAGAGAGAGAGAGAGAGAAGTAGAGGCCGGCCATGACCACGTGGAGAGAGGGGGGAGGAGAGGCCAAGGGGCAGAGAGGTGAGAGTATGTGGGAGAACGGAGAGCAAAGAGGGAGAGGGGGGCAAGTAGCCCCTTTTATAGTGGGCCAGATCTATGGGGCTAGACATACCTGGCTATTGCCAGGTAGGTGTGGGGTGGAGCTTAGACAGAATACCAACAAGCTAAGTATCTTAGTCACATCGGGTACCTTGGCCTCACTTATCTGATTCCGGAAGAATTTAAGCAATTGTTTCTTCACGGAAGATTTTCAAGAAGGTTCTCTGAATTGGAATTCCATTGTGACTCCCATTGCTTTAGTGAACATGGACTCCAATTTTAACTTTTGCTGTGTGAATTTTGCAGACTTGGTTATTAAAGTAAGCCTAAGAAGGGACGTTGACTCAGAGTACCAGGGCAAGAAAGCTGCTTCAGAGGTGCCTGGCGTGGCTGCAGTATCTGGGTTCAGAGACTAGGTGGAGGTTTATCTCAGAGGCATCAGAAGCCATGCTCAGGGACAGGAGCCCATCTTTGTCTCCAGGGCTCGTTGGCTGAAGGATCTCTCCAGTTCTCTCCTTTTAGATGTCTATCGCTCTCATGTGCTTATTCAGTATTTCCTTAGATCTTGGGTCCTGTGGCTAGGAACAGCTCATTTACTGAGATGGTCACCAAGAGACTGGGAAGGAAGGCATGGCTGTGACATCATGAACTGTCAAATATTCTTTTGCTCGAGGAGGGAGATGGGGGATAATTTCTACCATGGTTTGATTTTTCTCACCCAGGCTTCCTGTCATAGGGTCCTGTGGTCACTGATCTCAGGACAGATCAAACAGTTTAAGAAGGTGGAGGGCCATCTCCCTCAGCTCCCTCTTATCTTCTGTGTTAACTGTGGACTGCAGCTATTTCTGCACACCTACTAAGTGCCTTTTATATATGCTTGTGTACATGCTGACTCTCTACTTTTAGCCCTGAAGATTTTATACCATTCCTGCTTTGCAGTAGAAGAAATTGAGGCTAAAGACTGATCCGTATTAACTTCTCACATTGCCTGATGGGAGATAGCAGGATGGGGCTCTGCACAGCTGGTCTCGGGCTTGCCAGTACTCTAGGACAGTTCTCTTCCCCCAGGGAAGTTGATGACTGGACAGATGGCACCAGTGGTTTGGCTTTTAAAAGGCTCAGGTGTCAAGGACTTGGCTGATGGGCTGTGGTTGGATCCTGAGAGCTCTAACCTAATGGATTGATATGCGGATGAGTTCACAGCTGAGTAGGCTATTAGGAGGCTGGGCCTGTTGCAGGAAGTAGGTCATTGTGGGGGTGTGTCTTTAAAGGATACATTCTGTCCCCAGACTCCCTCACCTCTGTGCCCTCCAGTCCTCTCCCTCCCTCCCCTCTTTTCTCTGTACTCTCTGTAGCTCTCCTTGTTCCTCTTTTCTCTCTGTGTCCTATTTCTTAGGTCTCATTCTTTCTCTCACATTGCTAGGGATTGAGAACAGGGTCTTGAGGGCACGGACTGAGTGTTTAACCACTGAGCTACACCATTGTCCTTTGTGAGCTTTTCTTTTCTTTTCTTTTCTCCTTTCTTAAGATTTTACATTTTATTCTGCGTCAATGTGTGCATCTGTGTGAGGGTATTTGCACAAGTATTTAGGTGCTTGCAGAAGCCAGAAGAGAGTATTGGCTCCTCTGGAGCTGTAGTTACAGAAAGCTGTTAACTGCTTAATATTAATGCTGGGAACTAAACTATTGTAAGGGCAATAAGTGATTTAACCACTGAACCATCTTTCCAGCCTCACCTCGATCCGATCCATTTATTTAGGCACAATTTAACTATATAGCCTAGGCTTGCCTCAAATGCCTTGCTTCTGAGTCAGCCCTAGTGTGCCAGGAAGACAGGTGTGTAACCATACATCCTGCCAGCCTGACTTCTTTGTAATGAAAAAAAAGAAGCAAAATAGTAGTAGTAGTAATAATAATAATAATAATAATAAAAATAAAATTAAGAATGAAATGAGCACTGGGCAGTGCTGACTACAGGATTCTATTCCATTGTCTGGTTTACACAAGGGCTTGAATGTGAATTTGCCTTTTGGCCTTCAGCAATCAGTATGAAAATGGCTAGAAAATATTTATGAATAGAAAATAGAAAATATCTATTACTTATAGAATTTGATGTATCTAACAGAAACTTTTTCCTGCTACATAAGTGAAATACAGGGAGCCCTAATACTGAGATGGGAGCTTCCATGGTCAGTTTTGCTGTATGGGCAGAAACATAAGGTAGCACTAAAACCAAGAGAACAGACCCCACAAAGGGCTTTGTTTCCTAGAGACTAAGAACATGGCTAGTGCCATGGGAGATGCTGTATCTGCTTTGGACAATATTTAAATGTTGCAACTAATTTTTTAGCTGCCAGAAAAATAACATTGTATTTACAGAATTCCCCTAATATCTGGGCCTTTGTCCAGTCCATAAAGGATGTTGTATATTCTTGCCAAAGGACTTTGCTCTCCAGGGTGAATATGGGACTTTTCTGTGCTTAATCCTGAAGAACCAGGCAAAGTGGAGCACTCTGGTCTTCTCACCTGTTTGTCTCTGCTTCTCTTTGTTCATGGTGCCAAAGAGTAGGGTGGATGTCCTTGACCTCTGTCCCCGTGTGCACAGCAGCAGACATGGTGGGCTCACGCTTCCCTTTCTGCCTTACATGTTCACAGAACAAAATTCAAACTGTGAGCTATCATTCCAGAGCCAGGGATCAAGCCTTTGGAATGTAAGTGGTCAACAGAAAGCATGCTGGGTTGTAGGAAGTGTAGAAGTTTATGGTGGAGCTTTGGAACTCCGAGGTTAGGTAGCTCTGTGGTGGCTGAGAGGACCAGAGAAGAAGGGTTGGAAGGCCATGAGTGAAGGGTGACCCTGCTCTAAGAGTGGTGAAGTGCTGAAAAGGCCTCTAGGGACAGGAGCCTCCTTTGGTGGTGTTGGCTGCTGTGGATCTGACTTTCCCGAGTGACTTAGCACATCACAGCAGGTCCCTGGCCCAGGCTTGCATAGGCTCAAGAAGTGGCATCAGCTGCCACAGGAAGGCCTTTGACAAGTATGCGCTTAGCTTGAAGTTGCCTTCTCAGACTGAAAGGCTGTGCTGACATTTCCAGCCTCAGTTCCCTTCTGTGAGTCACATTGAAGCCTTAGGTTCAGGAAAACATTCAAGCTGTGCTCCTCCCTCCTTAGTGCAGTAACAGGCTTTCTACTATAGAAGTCAGGTAAGGAAAACGAGAGGGTCTTTAACCTGCCAATCCAAAGAAAATGTAAATAATTTGAGGACCGATTCCTCATTCATTCATTCATACATTTGATTATATAAATACATGCTTTTTGAAATCTTATTTACTTTTGCAATTTTAAACATATACAGTGTACTTTGGTTATACCTCTTCATCACTATCCTATCTTATTCTCGTCTCCTTTGACTAAGTCCCTTCTTCCAACGATTTACCAGCTTGAGGAATACAGATCCCCCTCCCCCCACCCATTTACTACCAATTGGTCCTCAAATATGGGTGTGGCTTCATAAGTTCCTTCCGTACCATGAAGGGACTACTGATGGCCCAGGCTTGTGCAGTGCTAAAGTTGCTGTGAGTTCATGGATGCAATAGCTAAATCATGTCCAGAAGACAGTGTTTCACAGTGCTCCTTTCCATCCTCTGGCCCTACATTTTTTTCCTATCTCTCCTCAACAGGCTCCCTGAGCCTTCTTCAGTAGATATTCTAGTTACTGCTGAACATTCAATAGCTATGTGTTCTCATTACGTTGGCTAGTTGTTTTTGCTTTCAAAGTGGCATGGTCCCACTTTGTGCTGTGACCTACTTTCTTTCTCAGCATAAAACATGCCCACAGATACACTTATGATATTGGAAGCATACTTGGTTGAATATCCTGACTTTTATAATATAGAGTATTTTATACCCCATTATTATCTTACTAGACTTTTAAATATTAATTTTTAGCATGCAAAACAATGGATTTCACTACGAGATTGTCCTCTCTCTCTATTTTTTTGTTTTGCTCATGGGGCCCCTCTGATGTTAGGCTAAAGTTATGCTTTAAGTTTAAATTAGTGTACTTAAGATATATATATTTTGAAATATCTCTAATCTGTAAGCCCCACTTGCCCAAGGACAGATAACTTCTTGGAATGCTGGGGGATTTTGTTCATGTAAGATAACAAGTCATGTGTCTTCACTTCTGTGTAGACAAGGCTGGTTGTCCCAACTGCACAGGATGTGCTCGATCACAGCTAGGTGGGCGGTCCATAGGCAGGAAGTACTTTAAAGTGTGTTCTTTCTTTACCTGGATGAAGGTAGGAAGTACATAGCCTTGTGGGGTTTTGCACTTATAAACACTGGACTAACATTTTTCAATTCATTTTCTTGGAATCCCAGATATGTATCTGACCATTGTCCAGTGTCCAGGCCAGTATTAAAGAAAGCTTGCTTTAAATTCGGGTCACATACTAATGTAGTGGTCTTATTCCCATCCAGTGGGATTAACACTAACTTTCCTCCTCTGTTCTTCCTCCCTACCTTCCTGCTCCCAAATCTCCCTCTCTGCTTCCATATTTTAGAAATATGCCTGTCATAGTTCCTGGTATTCTTTCATGTGGACATAAAACAATCCATCTAAGCATCCCTCTTTGGGAGATCTTAGCTTTTCCAAATATTTCAAAAGTATATGCAACACTGTAGCATTCATTCTTGAATAAACCTTGACTCACATCTTTAATATTTACTTAGTAAACAGAAATGAACAGAGGAAGACACATTCTCCAATACACACACACACACACATTTTAAAACAGGATTTTACTATTTAACTAAACTTGACCCATGCAACTAAAGTGGGTCTCAAACTTGTAATCCTCGGTTTTAGCCTCAGACCCTCAAGTGCTGAGATTACAGGGATGTGCCACTATGTCTAGCTGGAAAATGCATTAAAGGTCAATATTACATATTGACAAGTTGTTTTCTACAAAGATTCAACCAGGTCATATCCTGCTACTAATGAATGATTAATTCTGTCTATCTTTACTAATCTAACCTTACAGTTCGGGTCATTGGTACATATTATTATATCTTGGGAAAATACTTACCAATAGATCAAAAATGCATTTTTAAAATTAGTAGTGGGATGATTTAAAAAAAAACACATTTTCTGTATCAGGAGACTTTGTGTTACTATAGTGAAATACCCAAACCAGATAACTCATGAGAAGAGTTACGTTTTTAGAGGTTCAAGGTTCAATATCCGAGTGTTGCAAGTTCTATGTCTTATGCAACACTCAAAAGGCAATGCTCTGGGGACAGGAGCTGGTATGAAGAAAACCAAGTTATTCAAAGGACTCTGAGAAACTAGGGGGCTACCTTCCCTAAAGACTGTTGTATGGAATGTGGGCTTGTGAAAGCACTTCAGCAGAGAGAAAGGTGTTGTTGAGAGCAATAGGCAGGAAGCCCGTGCAGAGCAGAGTCTCACTCGTACAGGGAGTGTATCTTTTTATGATCGATTCCACCAGAATGCCACAAATGATCTTGATATTCTAGGTCTGGTTTCTCCAATTCTTTAGACAAACAACTTTTCCTCACAGTTATTTAAAAGCTTATGTTAGCTGCTATACAAGACAAAAGAACAGGGAGGGCTTGACATATATTGATGTCATCTGAAGGTCACCAGATGTTCTGGGATCTGTAACATCTAAGGCTTAGCTGTGGGTTTTCTTTAGACTTGAGAAGGCTAGGTGAGAGGAGGGGAGGCAGAAAGTAACTGCTAAAGTTCTCTCTCTAAGGAGCAGCCATTGTTGGTGCTACAGGGATGGAAGGTGGGTTAGGGGTTTGGCCTGACCTCAAGAAAGGGATAGCACCTTGTAGCTGGAGCACATGTAAAAAGTAGTAGTTGCATCTTGGACAGGAACAAGAAAAATGTATGGCAGGGGCAGGCTTTTAGTACACTTCCCAGGGATCCCATGGGCTATGGGGGTCAACTGCTAGACCCCCTCCCAGTCCTACTCCCCACAGCGTTACTGTGTAGACCAAACTCATAGCCAGTCTTACCCTCCTCTGTTTCCTCCAGTCATTTCTGCTGTGAATAAACTATTATTTTTGGCTGTTTTCTTTCTTTCTTTCTTTCTTTCTTTCTTTCTTTCTTTCTTTCTTTCTTTCTTTCTTTCTTTCTTTCTTTCTTTCTTTCTTTCCTTCCTTCCTTCCTTCCTTCCTTCCTTCCTTCCTTCCTTCCTTCCTTCCTTCCTTCCTTCCTTCCTTCTTTCTTTCTTTCTTTCTTTCTTTCTTTCTTTCTTTCTTTCTTTCTTTCTTTCTTTCTTTCTTTCTTTCTTTCTTTCTTAAGATTTATTTTATTTTATGTATATGAGAATACTGTCACTCTATTCAGACACACCGTAAGAGGGCATCAGATCCCATTACAGATGAATGTGAGGCACCATGTGGTTGCTGGGAATTGAACTTGGGTTCTCTGGAAGAGCAGTCAGTGCTCTTAACCACTGAGCCATCTCTTCAGCCCCTTGCCTCTCTTTCTAACCATGGCATTGATTTTTCTAAATTCCTTATGAATTATAAATATCAAATTTACAATGTTTCTTTTCCCTTTCTCCTTTTCTTTCCTTCCCCTCTCTCTTCCCTTCTCTTCGCCTCTCACCCTCTGTCATCATGTAGCCCAGGCTGACCTCAAACTTGTTACACACTTGAAGATGATTTTGAGACCAGGGTCCTATCTACAAGGAGGAATGCCTCCTCATACAGGGAACGAGGACAGGTGGGAAGGAGTCTTGGGATAAAGCGGCTGGAGGTCAACACAAGCCTCAGGATACTGGAAACTCAGAGCCATGCAGGCAGCTTGGAGGTGCTGTCCTGAGAAGGTTGTGGCTAACAGGCCCAGACCTGACCCAAGAGCCCACTTTCCCTTCTGGCTCTGATGGCTGCCGATAGGAGGTTCCCAGCTTGTGCTAGCTCTTTTTGGTCACTTCAGTTAGAATTTGGGAGGAAACATGATTCAGTCAGGGTCTTGATCACTGTGAGACACAGGTCCGACATGAGCAAGGTGAATTAAAATATTTATTTTATAGAAAGAAGGCACACAGGACTCTCAGTTGTCCAAACACTCTAAAAAAACTCTTGGAGATAGTTCTGTCACCAATCACCTGCCTTCCACATGTGCATTGCCTCCCCTGTCCCTTCTGTCTGCACTTTTTCTTGATGTGAGATACAAACTCCATGAGCTTACTAACTTTGCTGGCTCTCCTCTGCATCCACTGGACTCTCATTTTATATGAAATGCAATTTTTTATTTTCCTAAATACAATTTCCTTGTTGAATAAAACACTTGTAGAATTGTTTTGGCTGATGACACATGGGACTGTATTTATTGACAATGCTCTAAGCTACTTAAGCACAGGGGACAGAAATCAGAGCTATTGGGTGAGGCCTGGAGCCAAGGCTGTCCTGGCATTTCCCATTCCTCTCTGCCTTTCCAAATTATGGCTGAATCTTGTATTCTGGATAAAGAGAAACAGAGCCTAGGGTCCCTTTGAGCAAGGGAAACCCTGACCTGATTGGCACTCGGGGACATCAGCCAGTTCCACTTGCAGGATTTAGGTCAGATGTTCAATTTGATCCCTGGAACATTCTGAAGACTCAGTTTCTTTTGTTTGGGAAACCAATTCACTAGTTCATCAACCTGGGACCAAGAGTCCTACTTCCCCAGACCTCACACTATTCTAGCCTCTAGTGCTATAGAGAAATGAGGCCAAGGTTCAGTTTTCTATGGTTGGTCCCCATTCTGTATCATGTCAACACAGCGACAAGAGAGCATCAAGAGATGGGAGAATTAGTGTATCCATCTTTGTGGGAAGTGCCTGAGAGACTCTCATCAGCTACACCTGTTCCTTTCTGGACTTGTAAACCTTGTCCTGCTTTTAAACGCTCACTCTGTTCACTCGAGCTGCAGACTAGGAAACAACCTTTTGTATCTTCTTCCTCCTTTGATCAGGAAAGTGTGTGTCTTAAGAAGGCATTAACATTTGCTGAGAAAATACCTAGAAGAGATGAAGTTGTGAGGGAACAAAGACATGGGGTAGTGTGTGTGTGTGTGTGTGTGTGTGTGTGTGTGTGTGCATGTATGTGTGTGCACGTGTGTGAATGGACTGAAGTCTCAGCAAATGTTGAAGAAACCCAGGCTTCTTGCGGGGGGAAGGAGTGAGTCCAGAGGTGTGTGAATGTCTGTCAAATTCCCTTATTTTGTGGACTGATTTGAGGACCACATAACAGACAGTCAATAAAAATGTTGGCATCATCAACAGAGAGAACAGAAATGAGGAACTGCTTGGGAGAAGTCCCGTTGTATTTTGTTTGTTTTGGGCTTGGGGTCTGGGAGCCTAGGTCATCTCACCAGAGTATCACAGGGGCGAGAGGCTGCGGGAACTGGAATAGGAAACACGTTGTGTGCATTTCACAGATGTGGATGCTGAGCCCCGAGAAGTTAAGTGAGCTGCCTGACAATTTTCAGAAACTTGAGTAGGAGCCTTGGGGTTTGACCCAGGCCTTTCTTCTCTGAGCTTTGTCTTAGCTCTTTTGTGTGCTGGTCATCTTTGGCCTGTCCCTTGCTAGGCTCTGAATCATCGCGGACTGGGTTTCTGAGTGGCAGCTCACTGTAATCTCAAGTTCTTTAAGAAGCTGTTGGTGCTCATGCAGGAGGTTGGGGGCTGGACTCTGGGCTGGGGAGCAGAAGCCTTGGGGTCTTCCTTGAACTGTGGGCCTTAGCCACTTGTTGAGGCACAGGATTCAGATCAACCCCCTTTTCTCTGTGAAAATCCACCTTCCACCACTTGGCACCATCAGATTCTTGTTCGATTCACTGGGCCAGTTTTCTTCAGACTGACAGGACTTCCCTAGACTCAGGCTTTCTCTATTTTTTTTAAAGACTTATTTATTATGTGTAAGTATACTGTAGCTGTCTTCAGACACTCCAGAAGAGGGAGTCAGATCACGTTATGGATGGTTGTGAGTCACCATGTGGTTGCTGGGATTTGAATTCAGGACCTTTGGAAGAGCAGTCAGTGCTTTTAACCACCGAGTCACCTCTCCAGCCTCCAAGGCTTTCTTTTTTTTCTTCTTTCTTTTCGTTTCTTTTCTTTCTTTTTATTTTTCTTTCTTTCTTTTTTTCTTTTCTTTCTTTCTTTTTTTTTTTTTTTTTTTTTTTTTGAGACAGGGTTTCTCTGTGTAGCCCTGGCTGTCATGGAACTCACTCTGTAGACCAGGCTGACCTCAAACTCAGAAATCCCCCTGCCTCTGCTCCTAGAGATTACAGGAGTGCGCCACTACCGCCCGGCTTCATTTTTTTTAACCTGACAGATCTGGGCAAAGAGAGGCAAAAAGTGGTTGTGTTGGTCTGTGTACTGGTGTTGGCAGCTCACAGAAGTAACAGTATGCCACCTTTGAATTTTGGTTTCTTCTCAGGCCTCATGTCTTGGGGTCTGTTTTCTTATTTTCCTGTTCAGTATTCACTCTGGGACCCACAATCTACCAGGTGGAGAGCAGGTCTAAGGAGGTCTCTGCATGCTGAGATCACTGAAGGTTGCAGCTAAGCAGGAACTGGATACCCTAGGGATGGAGGCTGTCCTAGTTAGGATTTTACTGCTGTGAACAGACACCACGTCCAAAGCAACTCTTATAAGGACAACATTTAATTGGGACTTCCTTACAGGTTCAGAGGTTCAGTCCATAATCATCAGGGCCTGAACATGGCGACATCCAGGCAGGCATGGTGCAGGAGGAGTTGAGAGTTGTACATCTTCATCTGAAGGCTGTTAGCAGAATACTGGCTTCCAGGCAGCTAGTACAAGGGTATTAAAGCCCATGCCCACAGTGACACACCTACTCCAAAGGGCCACACCTTCTAATAGTGTCACTCCTTGGGCCAAGCATATACAAACCATAACCGAGGCTGACCCATCACCATGTAGATGAACTCAGAAGCCAACTCCTCAGCTCAGCAGTTTACAGGTGACTTCAGCCTTATCTCATGCTAGATTGCCTCCTCCAAAGACACCCTGGAGTCAGACCTCTTGTGAAGCCACACCCAGATTGTCAGCACCCAGGCTTGATAATTGTGGCTGTTATTTTAACCCACCAAGTTTTAGGGTCGTTTATTAGATGGATTTAACAGACAAATTTCTCTGAGAGAATCCTCCAAACACAGAATTCCAATTCTCAGATACAGAAGGGTGTGGGGACTCAGTCTCAGGCATTCAAGGGCTGAGCTAGGGCTAAGCATGTGACCTAGGCTGGGCCACCTAGCATGATTTTAGAGATACTAGAACAATGTTCTCTGTTCTCTGTTATGTTTCTGGTGTGCACTCCCAAGTCTCAAAAACAGAGCCTAGAGCTGCCAGGGAGGTGTCAGGCTTGGAGGAAGGACACAGTGAAGGAGGAATGGATAGAGACTTGGAGCAGGGATTCTGGTTGTGGTCTGTGATGCTCTGATCAACCTGTTCCTGGCCGACCCTTGCCCCATCAAGCTCCCTTATGTTTAGCTTTATTTAAGGTGTATTTGATCTCCTTCCCTCCCTCCGTCCCTCTATTTTCCTCCCCCTGATTCTAGATTAATTTGGTCGGATTCAGTGAAGGTTCTGATTTTAGAGATGCATAAACTCAGAGAATTTAAGTAACCAGCCAGAAGCCACAGAGTGGTGCATGTGGTGGTGGTATGTGAGAACGGAGAAGTCCAAATGTATTCCAAGGCCCTGCTCTTTCTATCAAAGCAATCTAAGCAATGCATTCGTGTCTGAGTCCTCGTTTCCAGGAACTAGAAATTCCCGGAAAGACTGAGGAGACCTGGGTGAAGAAGTGAGGAGGCAGAGGATACTCACGTGGAAGGAAGGAGTGCGGCATTGGTGCCCTGAGCACATTCTTCCCTCGGGAAGCAACCAGGCCTGTGCTTCTGGGTGTGTCTCAGTGTGGGGGTGCTGAGGGTGGAGCACCACGAGCACTCCCAGGATTTTTGTTGTTGTCCTTGTGGGAATCTTTCTGGAGTAAGTGCTCAGACATCAGTGATGGTGGAAGAGAGGAGACAGACATCAGTCACTGGTGGACCAACGCCATGACGACAGTTCCCGAAAGGCCTTGGTATCATGTCCAGTTTGTATTTTCACTTCACACTTTAAAACCACAAGGCGGGGTGAGCAAGTAAGCCAGATGGGTCAGGTTGTTAAGGGCAACGACCCATTGTTTCAGCTATCCCTCCAGGTCACTCTGTTCCAGGTAGCAAGTGAAGTCACTCTTGGCAAACAGTCGGTACAGGCAGTGCTTTACGTGAGTCAGAGTAAGTCACTCTCTAATAATCAGTCTTCTCTGCCTTATTCCACACCATTGTTTTTTTGGTTTGCTTGGCGTGTTTTGTTTTTTGTTTTGTTTTAGACACTGAAACCTTGAGAGGTCTAACTCTGTAGGCAGGCTCCACAGGTTGGAGCCTTCTGTTTCGGGTTTGCAGATGGGAGAAGAGCATCTATCATGAAGGCGCCACACTTAGCATTGGTGCGCATGATATTACTGCTCATGAGCATAGGAAGGCTCAGGGCTGGGGTTCGTGGGAGCATTTAAAGTCTAGCTTCTCTTCCTTCTACCACTTTGGCACTACATGGATAGTGGGCTAACCATCTTGGACCTAGATCTCCTTTAGATGGGGATTTCTGAAGTCTGCCTGAATCTTGGTCTGAAAACTTCTTCGGTCTTATGTCGGGGACTGTTTCCCGTCGCACACCCCCTCTTGCTGTTTCTGGGGCTCTCACTGCATTTCACGCTTCTCACTCCACTTCCCATGGTTCCCAACACATCCTTCCCAGTTTCACATTGTCGGTGTCTCTCTGGTTCTACATATTTTTCCTTTTTATTCTCAGCTTACTCATTTTTCTTCAGCTATATTTATTCTATCATTCCATCTATAAATAAATAAATAAATAGATAGATAAATAAATAAATAAATAAATACAAAGTTTTTGTTTTTAAGACAGTGTTTCTCTGTGTCGCCCTGCCTGTCCTGGAACTTACTCTCTAGGCCAGACTGGCCTTGAACTCACAGAGAGATCTATCTGCCTCTGAGTCCCAAGTGCTGGGATTAAAGGATGTGCTGCTACCACCCAGGGAATTTAACTTTTTAATGTATTTTTATATTTTAACTTAAATTTCATTGTTTATAATCTCTTATTTATCATATTTTTTGAGACCAGTTTTTTTCTTTCTCAGACATACTTATGTGATACTATTTATCTAATAATCTCAATATCTATACTTGTGGGTCTAAGTGTTGTTTCTTATTTCCACTGTCTTCTTGCCGGCGGGGGAAAGATTGAGCCTCATTTTCATGTCCACTCGTCTAGAAAGAACTGACTGTGCCCTTATCAGTTTCCTGGAACACTTTTGTCCTCAGAGCCACAAGTTGGAGAGAGAGGCAGCTAGAGCCCTCCTGAGTAGGGATCCTTAGCCAGGTCCTTTCCTCCTTATTCACGTTGTTCAGACTCAGGTCAAGGCACCCTGTTATCGTCTTCAGTTATTAAGATGTAGCCCAGAATGGACCAAAGTCTTTCATCATCAGTACTAGGGACTGCACAGGGTTTCAGCTAATGTCTGAGTTCTCAGCTCTCCTCTGGAAGTCTACTGTGCAGTGGCCTCTCAGAGAGATACACGCTCTTCCTTATTTCATGTGAAAGGCCCGTCTGCTTGCTGCATGCTGTCTGTGGATTGCTCAGTAGTATTATATCGGCTCCTTAAGCTCTGTAAGTTTGTCTGGTCTTCACTAGACCTGCCGTCACGTTTTTAAAATCTCATGTGCTTATTAATAAGGCCTCTGACAAGGAGAGTGACTCTTCTACACACATGAGAGAGAAGAGAAGGAGGAAGTAGAGGCCTCCCTACCTAATATAGACAGAGGCTGGGTCAGTATAAAATCTTCCAAATGGAGCCTGTGGTTAAAAAATGTGTGTGTGTGTGTGTGTGTGTGTGTGTGCGCGCATACATATTATATAGTGTATACATATTATATAGTGGTCAAAGGACAAGTTGTGGAACTTGTTTCCTTCTACCATGTGGGTCTCAGGGAACAAAGTCTAGGCATCAGACCTTGCAGCAGGGGCCTCTCCCACCCAGTCATCTACTGGACCCTTTCCCATCTTTTGTGAGGAGTTATGAAGTGAGAAGATTGCAGCTGATAGAGAGGCAGCCGGTACACACCACTTGTAATAGGTTTGTACTGTTTGATTTGTTATAGTTTGTGTTTTTCTAATTAAAACAACTCAAACAAAACACGGCAAAATGGGTTCTATTCTCATTTTGAAAGTTGCCTGGCTTAGGAGGGCAAAGGCATCAGTGAGGTCAAACAGCCATGGGCTTGCCAGGGTTTTATGTCAGGAGGCGCTGTGGGCGTGGAGTAGAGCCACCACAGCCTTGTGTCACTCACTCCCTAGAATCTCTGACTCTTCTGTAACTGAGAATGGACAGTAGGAGGGACCTCATGCCTTGTGACTATCTCATGGAGATTTCAGGACTTGCCCTTCCGGGAGATCCAGGACTTGCCCTCCCTCCTGGGAGACCCAGGAAACCCTCCAAAGTACATTCACGAGAGTGGCAGGGAGGCGATGACAGGAATAGCAGCAAAATGGGTTCTACTCTCATTTTGAAAGTTGCCTGGCTTAGGAGGCAGGTGAGGAAGGGGTTTGCTCTTGAAGATGTGACCCAGGGCTTGTAAGGAACAAGATGCTGGGGCTTGGATGTGCACCCTCTCCACCCTGGATCTAGGGGGCGGGGGGGGGGGGAGGGGATCCTGAGAGCTCAGGATGAGAGTGCCAGGAGCTGCGACAGCCACTGTGCCATGAGCAGTCTTCTCCCAGGGAGACAGTGGCCTGGGTGCTGAACTCCAGGATATTCGGGAGGAAATCTAGTCAAGGGAACCTGCAGAGCCCAGTGAGGGGCGGGAATGGCAAAGGGGCAGGGCATTGTGGTTTGACTTTAGTCCATGAGGAAAGGAAGGAAGGCCCAGGGAGGCAAGCAGGAAAGGACTCTGCAGGCCTACACTGGAGGGCTGGAGACAGACTGCCAATGGCAGGATTTCTCAGATTGCAATTCTGGAGGATACTTCAGGGTTTTTGTGTTTTGTTTTTTTTTTTTAAATTTTTATTTATTTTTTTTAACAAGCAAAAAGTAAAGCAGAGTGGGAAGGTTTGGCCTCTGGAGCCCTGAGTGGTTAAATAGTGACCAGCTTGCACCTTGTAGTGAGCATCCTTCAATAGCCAGGTTGCCAATCAGAGCTGGCCCCGTGAGGTACAGCCAGTGTTTAGACTTTCTGATCTTCCAGCCAACACTAGGATTTCAGTGGTTTTCCCACATCGCCCTGGGTTGCCCCAGAGAGGTGCTGAGAACTGAAGTGGGTCGGAAAACCAGAAGCCAGGACAGAAGGCTGCAAATGCCGTTTACTGAAAGAATTTCAAACCCTCTTCTGCCAAACTCTCTTCCGTCCACCACCGACATGCCTGGCTTCCTTTGTGGGACCGAGTTTTATACTGACAAGGAAGAGCGTGGAGACACCTCCCAAGTGTACAAGAACAACAAAGGACCTGCAGGGTGATTCTTGTTTTCCATTCATTTAGCCAGACATCAAGTTTTTCACAAATGAAAATGTCATGGATTCGCCTTGGCTTCTCTTATTGGCACTGGGGGGGGGGGCAGGCGGGTAGAGGAGACAGAAGCTGTCAATAAGAAGTGATGCTTGTAGTCATGCGCAAGAGGAAAGACACAGGCCTTTGGGTACAAAAAAGACAGTGACTGTGAGAGCAATGGCACATAGGTCAGTGACACTGAGAGGGAGTCACAAGAGTCCCCAGGTATCAGCTGACTATTCCCGCTTCTGCAGGTGTGAGGCCTGTGTCTTATATACTTTTATACAAATGCTTTCCCTTTGCTTGGGGTTGACTAGAAACAGAGCCTAAGATATGGACACTGGTGCCAAGGTATTAACAGATACAAGAGGAAGTGTCTGTGTACATGGGGGGAGGCAACGGGGGACAGTGAGATGGGGAGGGGATGAGATACTAAGAAAGGTGCTTCACTGGGCCAGCTGTCCCTAAGACTGACTACAATGCCTCCAACACAAATCTCCACACATCACAGAGCCAGCCTGACCACCAGGGACCAGGGAGCAGCCATCCTCTTGCACTGTTGCCCATCAGGTCTTTGTTGAGGGTTGCTTTCTGGTGTAGGCAAAGGTTGAGTATTCACTTCTCTGTTCTATCCTACTGCAGCAGAAGCCAGGAAGGGTCTGGTGACTAGGAAACATTTCAGGCTCTCCCGCCATCCCCCTAGATCCAGGGTGGATTTGGATATTAGCAGATGTTCCCTCAAGAGGTTAGAAAAGGAGTGTCAGTAATGTCTATTTAGAGGAAATAGTGGGGAGTGGTCTACTCCACCCTGTGGGGAGTCTGGCGGCCTCTTCAGTGTCTCAGAGGATCTTCCTGTTACCTTATGAGGAGAAATGCAAAGGCTGTGGTCTTCAACTTGCCTTTTCAAAAGCATGGTCCATGAGCTGGAGATGTGCTCAGTTGGAAGAATGTGTACCTAGCACACAGGAAGCCTCGAATTCAATTCCTGGTACCACATAAACTGGGCCTAGTTAGCATATGCCTATAACCTCAGCACTGGGGTAGAAACAGGAAGATCAGGAGTTCATAGCCATCCTCAATGACACAATGAGTGTGAGCCCAGCCTGAGAGTCTTGAACATGCCATGTCAGAAAAAAAATCGATGAACATATGTGTATATTCCACAGTCAGAATTTATTGGATAACAATAAATTCATAAGGTTTAGTAATTCAATGAAAACAAAAATCTATCTTGGTAACTTATCTAAGGCTTGATAAGCACTTGATTTCAATTTTAATTATTAAATTATTTATATTTATATTATATTAAATAATTATATTATATTTATTATTATAATTAATTATAATTATATAATTAAATATTATATTAATATTATTTCTCATAGCACACAGTACATAATTAACCCTATCTGTTTACCTATATATACATATTAATGGCTATTGAATGAGTGTAAGTTAAAGAGACTACAGCCTATTTCAAGAGGTTTCAGAAGCAGAAAAAGTCTGTGATAAGACAAGAAACCAGGCCATCTCAGGGAGAAGGAAGCGAAGCGGCTGAAGCCAGGTTTGAGAGTGAAGCTACAGGCTACAGCTTTGAGGTGAAAGGCCAACCCAAGCCTGAAGGTGGAGATGGGTCAGGAGAAAGACATGGGCCAGGTTCAGGTACAGACAGGTGAACAGGCAGTGGTGTAGGCTGCATTGGCAGCAGGAGACTGAGCCAAGTTAGGGATTAGATTTTGTGGTTTCTGCTGTAGGGCAGAAGCATTGACAGAAGTTAGAGAAACAGATGAAAAGATGACATCACCAGCTGACTTAGTTACTGTTCCATTGCTGTGAAGAGACACCATGAGCAAGGAATCTTGCAAAAGAAAACATTTAATTGAGGGCTGGCTTACAGCTTTAGAGTAGTATCCCGTGATCATTGTGGCAGGAAGCCAGGTGACAGGCAGGCGCGATGTTAGAGAAGAGGCTGAGGGCTTTACTCCTCACTCGGAGGTGTCAGGCAGAGAGAAAGCTAGATTGGGTCTTGCATGGGCTTTTGAAACCTCAAAGCCCACCCCTACTAACACCCCTTTTTAAACAAGACCTCAGCCATCCAGTGAGGCCACACCCCTAATCCTTCCCCAAAAGTTTTACTAAGTAAGGACTAAGCATTCATGCATCTGAGCTTATGGAGACCATTCTTACTCAAACCACTACACTACTCTTCATTGTTTATTGGAGGATACCAACTCCCATGATGATTTGTAGAACTGAGCTCTGCATAAAGCCCCATGGGAAGACAGGGGTTAGTTTGATGTTTGCAAATCCCACACCCCGAGAAAAGGAGCCACACTCTTTTGGGAAAAGGAAGGTATGACCCAGAAAGGTGAAAGCTCAGTTTTACCTAGCTCTTCCAGTGGGCTAGCTGTCTCTGACCAATTAGGTGGCTAAGAGAATCCACAAAGTAGAAAAATCACTGCAAATTTGAACTTGTGTTTATGCTCAGAGAGTATATGCATGATACAAGTGAAAAATATCTACTTTTTCTTAAGCATTATTTTTTTCACAATGATCGTTCTGATGAATAAAACAGAGGTTTGGATAGAATCTCTCCCACTGACTAGGGAATTCATTCGATCTAAGATTCCAGGGGCAGCTCTGAGCATGCATGCTTGTGCGATGTAGGCAGGGACACAGTGCCTGTGTGGAGGACAGTCTGTCACACAGCAGCTCTGCACTTATCTGTGCCCATCCTTTGAATTTATGAATTATTTATCAAACAGTCTGAACTGAACTTACTGTGCAGACAGTTTTGATAATCTCCTTGTCTCTTGCTTTTGTTCTACGACATCTCGCATTCTTTCCCCTTGGTCTGAATTCTGAATCATACATTTCATTGTCATGAACTTGATGCACAGCTCCTCCTAAGCTCATCTTGGCTTCTGGGGGAGGGACTTTGAAGGCATAAGACTGGGCTTCCCTTCTCACAGACTCCTCCCCTCCAACTCGGTCACTCTTTCCTTTTCTGTATTGAGGGCAATTTCTGCTTAAGGCCTCTGCTTGTGATGGAGGCTGCTTTTGGCTTTATGACAATAACTCCTGTCTGGGACCATTTGGCCACCATGTGGAAGGCCTTTTGGAAGGGGCCTCTGACATCACCATTCTGGGGTAGAAGACTCATTACTGTGGAACGCTGTCTTGTTGGCATAACTTGGCCATTATCCTCTTGCACTCTGAGCAGCTGTGATCACCCCACATGACCTGCCTATGCAAGACTGGACCCATGACTGTTCCATCATGGAGAGAAGAGGGGCTCATGAGGATGTATAGGTAGTCTGTAGTTGTTGGGATGAAGGACCATGCGTGCTCACCCTTCTTTAAGAATTTATAGGCAGTTGACAGTTTGGGGATAGTGAGAGAGATGTTTACTTCAGTAGTGTAGCCTTTGGCAAGTTGTGGTCCCCATCATCCTTGAAGTATCTCAAATGTAATTCAGTGTTCCTTCAACCTAGATTTGAGTGGAATTATTTATTTGATCTCTTATTGGTGTTCAACTGGGTAGTGAATAGACATTCTTTCATCTCCCCAGGGAAAGTTCACGTGCAACTCTAGTCTAGGAGATCCTCCGTCTTTCTCTCGCCACTTCCGCCAGGATGCTCCACTCTGGAGCCTGAGGTCCTGTCACTGGTTCCCTAACTCCTTTGAGTTGTACATCAGTAAGAAAGCTCTATCATGGCTACTTTTATTCTGGCAAAATGAAAATGGGCTCGATCTTTCAAACTGTAGAGACTCAAACTGCTCTCTGCCACCCTACTATCCCCCTGTAACTTTCCCTCAGACCTCTTTTCCTGACTAACCTGCTAGGAGCTACATCAACACTTACTTCATAAGCAAACATTTGAGAATTAGTAACACATTTTTTCTTATTTTTTTTTTAATCTGCCAAGTCATCTTTAATGATTTTCTTAGAATACATATTATTTAGGATTGGGATCAGGAACCTCCAAGAATGACTTAAATATGACTGGGAGCTAAGATTGAGCCTTCAGATTCTTTCTTGCCCCCTTTCCCATGGTTAATCCATATTGGAGGGAAGAGGAAAGTAATGTTTGGGGCTCAGCTTCCTCTTAGTCATCTCTAGAAAGAGGAAAGTAATTAATTGGAATGCAAAAATCTGTTTTCCTCAGTCTAATTTCTCAATTGTAACAGTAATAATAATTTTCAAAAGGTCCACACAACACCCCATTCTAATTATGGTAATTAAAGACCCCCATTGTATCACTCTGATGTGTGAGTTGATTTGGAAATGCACATAGAAGGGCCATAAAGACGAGCTGTAGGAGGCAAGACCCTGTGCACCTGTCTGAAGCCTGCAAGAGGCCTAAGCAATGTGTTCATAGGAGCTTATGTTTTTATGCAATTTGATCAAATAAGAATGTATGATTTTCATATGTATGTTTTGGTGAATATGTGCATGTATGTGTGTATGTTTGTATGTATGCATGTATGTATATATGTGTACATGTGTATATGTCTGTATATGTGTGTACATGCATGTATGTATGTATATGTGTGTATATGTATATATGTATATATGTGCTTGCATGTGTGTATGTGTGTGTATATGTGTGTGTGTACATGAGGAGACTACAGGTTGATGCTCAAAAGTGGGTCTTCAACAATCACTTGATTTTTAGTTTTAGGGTTTTTTGTTTGTTTTTATTATTGTTTTTTGAGATAGAGTCTTATAGAACACATGGTAGCCTAAAGTTCATCATGAGGTGGAGGATGATGACCTTGAACTTCCGAGTCTCCTCTTTTCAGCTCTCAGCTGCTGGGAGTGCGGGCTTGCGCTGTTACATATGGCTTGTAGGCTACTGGAACTTCAACCACAGGCGCTGCACCGACTAAGCTGTATCCTGAGCCCTGTTCTTTATTCTATGAAACACAGTCTCTCACTGAGCCTAACCTCATCAATGTGGCTGAACCGGCTGGCCAATAAGTTGTAAGCATCCTCTTATCTTTGTCTTCCCTAACCCGTGTTCTTGGTGGCAGGGTTACAGATATGTGCTGCCCAGATTTTATGTGGGCTCTGGGGATCTAAACATGGTCCTCATGGTTTCATAGCAAACACTTAGTAACTGAGCAATATCCTCCCAGCCTCTTCCCACCGCCCCACACAAAGAGTTTTTAATTACATTTTAGTATCTCTTTGCACTCTGAACTCTCTGCTGTTATTTTCTCCATGTCAGTTGAAATTGGTGTGGCCAAAATCCATCTGAAACTTGGACTTGACCTGGAGAGCCGTGTAGTCTGGGTTGGTTGAGGCATTTACATGACTCACAGTCAACTCCCATGCAGAGTTAAATTGTTGCTCCGTATTCCCAGATGTGCCTGGCCCTCAGGAGCTCGCCTATCACTCACCAGTAGGTGACATCATTACGGCATGGGCTGGGGGCCTGGACCTCACGGCCATGCACCACAGTGTCCAGCCCAAGGAGCATGTGAGCGCGAGGGGATAAACAAGTCTTGAAAGATGCTTGGCTTAGACTGTTTTCTACATCTAGCCATAAAACAAACTTCAAGATATTTCCACAAGTCAGAAAAACAACTGGTTTACATTTATTATCAAGGCAGCAGTGATTTAAGAACATGACTTATTCTCACAAAAGACTTGCCAGTTTCCTCAGTTTAAAACTCCACAGTTCTATGTGATGTTAGTTATATTTTCTCATAGTTTTTACCAGTTATCTGACATAAGCAATAAGAGGAGAAGGGCACACACACATGTGTATATGTATATGTAATTTATGTATATAATTATATTATAAATATTTGCTTTTTGTAACGTGGCATTATGGCACATTTGATATAATAATGGGTTTTATTATGATATTTTCATAAATGTGTAGCATATTTTTATCATATTCATTGTCTGCTACCCTCTGTTATTTCTTTTCCATCCATCCTCTTCTTGTTCTGAACTAACTAACCTCTTAAGAAGGATACATTTTAGATCACGTTTTGTGAAAGTAAATTCATCATGGCAGGTCAGGCATGGCAGAGGTCATGACAGCAGAGTGGGTGGGTGGGTGGGATGTCTCACATCTGACCAGATCAGAAAACATAGAATGTGTGTGTGTGTGTGTGTGTATGTGTGTGTATGTGTGTGTGTGTGTATGATATGTATGTCTCATCTTCCTCACTACTCCCTACCCACAACACAGGGATATCAGAGAGCTACTTTTTTGTTTCTGTAAGCTTCTAGAAGATTTCATCCATTTCTTCCAGTTTATTTAAGCAAGTCTGAATTCATCCCAGCATGATAAAGTGATGGCTTCTCAGGTGGAGTCACACCAGCCTGGAACATGTTGTAGTTTGATTGACCCAGTAAGTCACATTTCTGGGGTAATTCTTTAAAAATAAATTATGAGTTGGACCAGAAAATTTGTTATGATGGCTGGCTTCGACTTCACCACTTAGAACCCACAGGTGCTGTAGAGTAGCTATGTCCTGTGTTCTATTGCAGTGCTGGGTCATAGCATACTGATGCCAGTTGGACAAGGCTTTAGGTTTTGTTGAGGATGTAGCTTTGAGGTACAGTAGGGAGTTTGAGTTCTAACCTCATGTGCTCCAAGTCTCTGGGTCAGTGTTTTCTACCTCAGGGGTAATTCTGTATTTGGCCATTGAATGCAGAGTAGACAAATGAATCGACAAATCTACTCATGAATAAACATCCCATACTTTTGGGTAGGGCCAGTAGAGGCATCCACTAAAAGAGAAAGGAGCCATCTCTTTCCCTGAGTTGAAGCAGACAAGGGACCCATGAGCAGACATGTAAGAGTCTAAGGGAAAGTGATAAAGTCAGTGGGGAAGGATGAGGGCTGGAAGAACTTGCATTTGATGAAAGACTGTGTTTTGCTGATAGGATTATGGTTACTTAATATGACACAAAGAAGACAGAATGTATTCTTTAGGGAATGAAGGATTTCTTGGTTCATAATAAAGGTGACCAATGAAATAGACTGTTGGTCCACATGCTCCCGCCTCAGGACACAGCCTCTCAGAAGGTGAAACTGGCTGAGGGAATCTGACTGCACTTATCCCAAGTTGCTGCTGGGCAAGTGCTGGGCTTTAGGGAAGCAGGGAGATGGAGCTCCAGGGGTAGGAAAGTGCAGTCTGAGCTGTAGGAAAGCTGAAGCTGGTGTCTCCTGGCTTTCGGGTCTCCAGTCTCCACTGGAGAACCGCACAGAAGTCAGGAATGACATATTGAGCTCCCTGGGCCTGCAACAAGGTGGGGCCAAGGTGAATCTCAGACTCTTGGACAGGTGGCTCTGGGAGTCACCTGAGAATGGGGTCAAGGGGGAGGGGGTTCAGGCTGGAGACAGCATCTAGCCCTGACTAGGGGGGAGGGGAAGAGGAGAGGGGGTTGGGAAGAAGGGAAGAGGAGCTCTGGCTTAGCTCAGTGGTGATTGTCCTTAGCTTGCCTGTGGCTCAGTAGTCAAATGCCTTCTCCGTGGCTCCCCATGGTGGATCTTGGTGAAAGGGGCAGTCCATGGCTCTAAGCTGTGTATTGACTGTTCATCATGGAAAATGGTTGCATACTGTACTGTACTAACTTCTCAGGGTGAACCCAAGATTCAATACCTTTTGCAGGGAGGAATGTCTGGGAAGGGAAGATTATTGGCTAAACCCTCAGGCTCTCTAGGTGCCTTCTTAGCATAGAGAACTCTGCTCTGGGCCTACAGGACTGCAGGTCACATTTCCTTATGTGGGAAGAGTGGCACAGGTTCCAGGCCAGGAATTTGGTAGGGAGCAGGAGTTGCATTAAGTCTCAGGTGCATACCCACCGAGTCTCCAAATCTCAGACCATCAGCTCTACCTTAGCAAGCTTCCTGGCATGGTTTACTGTCTCACACTAGACACCCAGAGTAAGCATCAAATGTAGACAAATGTCAGTGTGCTTGAAACAGGCTTGGGGAGAAAACATCATGACTATTCTGAAGATGGACACCCAGAGAGATAAGACATTGAGAGAGGTTGGCGACAGAGACTGGAAAAATTATGTAGATGACTATGATGATTAATCTTGACTGTAAACTGGACAGAGTTTTGGGTCACCTATGAGATACTCCCCTAGGCTTGTCTGTGAGGTTTTTCCAAAAAGGTTTAACCAAGAGGTGACCTACCCAGAATGTAGACAGTGTCACGCCATGAACTGAGGTCCCAGATTGAACAAAATGAGGAAACTCAGCTGAGCAGTAGTATCCCTATCTCTTCTTTTGTTGCCTGGTTGTGGACATAGTGCAAGTAGCCACTTGTGTTCTTCCTATGTGGCTTTCCCAACATACTGGACTGTGTGCTCTCAAATTGTGAGCTAAAACACACTCTTTCTTCTCTATGGTTCTGTCAGATATACTGTCACAAAAACTAGAAAGATAATGCAGTCAGGAACTTCTGGTATCTTCTTCCCTCACCTTGGGATTAAGTTATGCTAAGCGAATACCTTGCTCATGGAGCCTTGAGAGAAATATATAGTGAAGTAGTCAGGATCAGGAAGACACCCTCATGTGGGAAGGTGGGGAGGCAGTCCCTGGAAGACTCCGTCTCTGTTCACTGCTACCTGAAGTCAATGTATCTTCCTATTTTATGTAACAGTCTTTCCTGAGGCAAATGCTAGAGATTTTGAATTAATGAGTTCTTCAGGAATCCTTGACTGCTTCTGTGAGGTCATGGCATGAGGCCCATTGCAGAGAATGAACACAGTGACAAGGCTCAAGAAAGAAGCAGAGTTCTAACTCTCATGGAAGTTATATGTGGCGATCATCCTAGACCAAAGATAGACATTGACGTTTGTAAGATGGTTATAGAAAATAGCTACCCACCAAGACAACAGATCTAAGTGTGCATAAATAGCATTCTCACTGAGGTACTATGCTGTGGACCAGCTGTTCAGAACCTTCACCAGGCTGAGGGAACATAAAAAATATTCTTGCATTTTAGTGGAAAAAAATAAAGCATTCAGGTTAACAGTAGGAGGAAGAGTCATTATTATGTAATGAGCAGCTTTGCAGCAGCTGTTTTTGGGGATCAGAAGAAGAGAATAAAGAACCCTCTCTCAGGAGGATGGGCCTCTCCGGTGGCAGGAAACAAGATTTCTGGATGGCCCCTAACTTGCCCATATGTGGTGATGGCGTAGAAGAAGGGGAAAGATGACTAAATCTTAGTGTCATTTACTCAAGAATGGGTTTGATTTATCCAGAAGGGTTTTGGTCTCTCCTGTTTTCATCTAAAAGAAGCCCATTCTAAGAGAGTCTTACCTAAGAAGTTTTTCTGAACTTCTTCATATGCTGTTCATCCTCTTCATAAGCTGAACAGCACAGTGAATATGGTAGCAAAAGGAAATGAACAAGTTTTGTCTTTTTCAGTCTTTTATAGGGGCCTCATAAAAGAGAAAACTGTTTTTTATGGACTTATTGACTTAGAGTAGCACATAAAACCACGATCAGAGCCAATCTCTCTATACCCACATGTTGTGGGTGTAGGTATGGGTTACTTTCAACACCTCGATGCTTTTGTCAAATGGTCATCACATCTTACAGGTGCACAGACAGTTCTCTGAGTCAGAGGCATGAATGGGTCACAAAGAAGAAATAAGGAACATGGTACAATTAAAACTGTGCATTAAGCTGAGCCCAAGCCCATAGGACTTGATTACATTGGAGGTCCAGAGGAGAGTTGGATGGATTACAGTGCTTCTCTTAGAGGTCAGTTGGTCCTGAACAGGTTGGTTCTACACAGCATGTGAGCTGAGGGAGCACACAGGTATAAGTGATCTCGAAGCATGGCACTAGGTTGCTTACAGGTTGAGTGAAAGTTTAATTTGCAAAGCCAAACTTTAAAAAAGAAACATAGAACATTACCGCATTCATAAAGCCTCGATCCTGATGGCTTGTTTGAAAATTCCCACATCGTGGGCTTAGGGAATAGATCACATCACTGAGCTATTACTATACTAGCGACCCAGCAAAAGAAAACTGAGCGAACCTCTGAAGAAGGACTTGCAAGGGGCTCAGAGGTAGCATTCAGTCTGTCACCCAGATCCTGTGAGCCATTTACTCCAAGAGTTGTCAACATTAATGAATACTGGGAAAAAAAACCCGTAAAACTGAGGTTGCATGTGGGGATGTCTGAAGAGTGACTGGAAGGCAAAGTACAATGGAATGTTCTGGGTGATCTAAGCGTTCCTCTTGTTGGTGGGGGTGTGCCTGTTTGTCAAATCCATGGTTACCTACCCAAGATCTGTACTTTCAGTGTATGACAATTTTACCTTATTTAAAAAAAATACAGTTACATAAAATACTTGAGAATGATCAGGACTCAACCAGGACCCATTACATAATATCCTCAGTGATATCTACCTCAAGCACGCAAGCATCTAGTGAATGACATCATCACAAACATGTGACACAGGAGGAAGAGGACCTGGATCCTGGAAGCTGGTTCTGTGCGCCTTTCCTGGTGGGTGGTTTCATTTCCCTCTCTTTTGTCTACAAACCAAGCAAGTTTTACAAGGCTCTTGCTAAGCTCAGACAGCGTGTCCCTACTTTGAGAGACACAGCCTGGGTCTGGTGACCTGGAGGTGTAACCTGATTTGGCAATTCTGTGATCTGAATCTCTTCCACATGTCTCGTGTCAGCCCTGCAGGGGAGAGCCCAGCAATCTGATTCCTCCAGGAAGTCCATTGCTCTGTGGCTGCTAAAATTAGAACCAGGCCGCTGCCCAGATCAAGGCCATTGCTTTCCCAGCCCCTCAGTGAACTAACTCATCTCCCTCCACCCTGCACCGCACAAATGTGCTGGTAATTATAGTTACACGAGGACCAGATGAGCTGGGGGCTTGGAGAAAGAAAGCAGAAACTGCTGATTTTCCTGCAGACCCTGACTCCTTAGACAAAGAGACAGAGAAAGTAAAAGGGAGGGGGAGGGGAGTAAAAGGAGAGGAAGAAAGGAAAAGCAGTAAGAGAGAAGAACTTAGAACCCAGTAAATTTGACAAAGGCAGCAATATATCCCCAAGAGCAAACCTCCCCCAAATATGGTTAGTTTAAGTCACTGCTTTTACTTTAGGACAGAGTGTAGTGGCTTGTTTCTGTAGAGCAGCTGGGAGCAGGGCCGGCTGGCCTTGAAACTTAGATTGGCAGCAGATTACCCATGGCCTTGAGAGGTCCTCCCCACCTCCGCTCTCCCCTCCCCCATCTTGTCCTCTCCTCCCCCCTCCCCGCACACCTCATTTCTTTCTTGACACCACGTTGAGACTGAGTGCAGCTTAAATGAGGTGAAATGGAGCAGAGCCCTTCAGAGGCAGCAGGAAGATTGGAGGATTCTAGCTTTAGTTGAACATTCTTGCAAAAGATATAAAAAAAAAAAAGTGCATGTATATATGTCCCTGTGTGTATATACATGTGCACGCATGTCCAAATAGGCTAGAAAGATGGTAGATTCTGCTAGAGCTACAGTCAGAAAGATGGTAGATTACAGCTAGAGGCGGTTGAGCTGCCAAATGCTATTTCTCTGGGCCCCTTGCAAAAAAGTCTTTCTAGTCTGGCTGGCCTTAGATTAGACTTTTGGAGCAGGGTCTCATTTCCTGGAGGGGGTGTTCCTTCCTGAGGATCCCCCAAAGTGACCAGCCATTCTATAGGCTTGGAACACACAGAGTGTATGTGGCCTGGGCCTTTCCTTCCTACTTGACCCTGGGTGTGGCAGGTAGCTTCTTAGCTGCCACGTTATGTGGGACCTCTGCTTTACCTTGGACTTCTGTGTACTGAGTCTACTGTGGGAGGGGACAGATATGCCCTGCTCACCATGGTGGTTGCCCTCTGTAATGGCAGATGCTAAGTGCTTAGGTAGTGGTGAATACACAACGACTTCTTCACTGGGGTGACTTTTGTTTTTACACTGGGGCTGAGAAGATGGACAGAGTACTTGGTATACAAGTGAGGAATTAAGTCCATATCCCCAGCACCGACATAAAGCTGGGTATGGTGGCAAGTGTCTTGTGATTCTAGCACTAGGAAAGTAGAAGAAGGAGGATTCCCAAGCTAGCCATAAAGTGGAGTGGAAATGGTCAGCTCTAGGCTCCATGAGAGACCCTGTCTCACTCAGTAAGCTGCAGCCGTGTGGGGCCAGGGAAGGGTAACATATCCCAAGCAACCATGAAGACCTGTACTCCAGTCTTCAGAATGCCCTGTAAGGTAGTGCCAGTCTAACAGTGCTCTTACAGAGATGGGAGAGGGGAGAATCCTGGGAGCAGAACTGAGCAAAAAGAGACTGTCTCAGACAAGGGGGATGGGTGAAGATCAACATTCAAGGTTGTTCTCTGATTTCTGTATGTACCTTGGTATACACGGTCCCATTTACATACATGGACATGCACACATATCACACACACACACACCACACTTATACACATACATATACCACACATACCACACATATACACATATACACCACAATACACACACACCACACCTACACATACCACAAATACACATACACAGACACACCACACATACACATACCACAAATACCCACACACACCACACATACATATACCACAAATATACACATACACACACCACACACACATACACATACCACAAATAAATACACATGCATACCACACATACACACATACACAATACACAGACATACACACACACCACAATATACACACATACACACACACCATACATACACACACATATACACACACTACACACACACACACACACACACACACACACACACACACCACAATACACACACACATATACACACACCATACATACATACACCACACATACACACATACCACACATATACACACACCATACATACACACATACCACACACATACTCCCACCACAAATACACACACACCACACACATACTCCCACCACAAATACACACACACCACACACGCACCACACTATACTACACACACACACACACACACACACACACACACATACTCACACACATGAAAGAGGATGATATCTGATGCTGTTGTGTTGACCACTGGCCACCACACTTTGGTGACACTCACACAGGAACAGGTACGCACCATACACAACACTCACAAAGGGCTGTGGGTCTAAAGACTCTGCTTCCCTTTGGTAAAGCCTCCCTGGAGATGCTGCTCTTGTATTACCTCATGTTTGTTATATAAAGGCCCACTTGATGGATTTCTCCTTGAAGACAGTGCCAGGAAAATTTTCTCCCTGCAGTTCGATTCCAAAGCTGCCGTACAATGAAAAGTGTATGCGCCAGCCCATTCCCTTTCATCCAGGAAAGGCAGAGATAAATCCAGCACTCAACTGTAGTAAACAACTCATCCCAGGTGCCTGAGACACACTGAGCTGTTTTCACGCTGGCTGTTCTTCTAGCTACGCTGGGCCTTTGGTGTTTTCTTAAACTCTTTTGGGAAATAGTGAGGTATAACTTTTTTTTCTGAACAAACCCGTGCATAGAAACACAGATGCTTGGTACGGATGAGCAACCTTCTTCTCCTGCGGCGGCGGCTGTGACTGCAGCTGCTGCTGCTGCTGTGGCTACAGCTACTGCTGCGGCTGTGGCTGCGGCTGCAGTTGCAGCTGCTGCTTTCTTCTTTCATTTTTAATTTGGAGACAAGGTCTCATAATGTAGCCCTGGGTGTTCTGGAACTCCCAGTGTGCATCAGGCTGGCCTCAAACTCTCAGAGATCCTCATGCCTCTGTCCCACCCCCAGTCCCCGAGGGGTGGGTTTAAGTGACGTGCCACCACGCCCTGCTATTGCTGACCCTTCTTACAGTCACCTCTACCACAACCACGGCCCAGGCTAAGTGCCAGGCACTGGCTGCAGTGAGGAAACAGTTCTGGCCATAAGTGAATCACTTGCTCTGTTGAGGGTTCAGGTTCGGCTGCAAAAAGCTTGAATTTGAGGCAGTGCCACAAACCAGACAATGGGAGTGGGAAAGATGGCACAGCAGTTAAAAGCACCAGCTGCTCTTCTAGAGGACCAGGATTCAGTTCCCAGCTCCCACATGGTGGGTCACCACCCTCCGTAACTGTACTATTTTCTTCTGGCTTCCATGGATACCAGGCACACACATATAAGCAGGCAATACTCCTACACATAAAATAAAATTAAAATCAATCAATCAATCAATCAATCAATCAATCAATTATTAAAACTAGAGAGCAGTGACAAAGACTGAGGAGTCCAGTAGAGAGGACATTGATTCTTCAATGATCTGTCAGAATGGTGGGGGGTTTCTTGGAGAGAGACTTAAGGATTTGCTAGGAAGGATGGAAAGGATTTCAGCAGCAGAGGTTCACTGACAGAGAAAACAGTTCAAATGAGGACTTGTAGGGGAACAAAGAATTCACCCTCTGCCTTTGAAAGAGCGTTGGGAGAGAGTTCCTTAGGTACAACACAGGAAGCATTTGCTTGGGGCTAAGGATTCCCTTGCCTGTGCTGAACACAGTTGGGAGATAGGCAGGCTAGCAGGATGACTCCTTTTTTTGAACAGGTAACCAAGCTACAGTGTTGTTAAATAACAGAAGATCCAGTCTCCCCTGGCAATCTTACACTTTACTTTGTGACTTTAAGGTTGAGACTGTAAAGCGGTTCTGCAGGGCCTAGGGACTGAAGCTTCCTCTTGGACATAGGAAGCAAAGTTTGGGAGTTTTTGTTTTTTCTTTCTTTTGTTGAATGGGTGGATGAGGGTGTCAAAGAGGAGGAAGGGAGGAGCCCAGTACCATTTTAGGCTGTTTCCCTTAACAACCCCATGGCTGGATTTCCTTGCTGCCTCATTCTCTTCCCGGTTCCTTTTCTGTTTTCCGAGGGGAACAATGAAAGACTGAGGGATAAGCAGCGATGTTTATCTTTCCAGCGCAGACCTTTCTACTGCTGGAATCCCCCAGGGCCGGGAAGGGTGGGTGTAGTCACTTCCCACTGTTGCCAAGAGAGGGAGACCAGTCCCTCCCACTGGGGCAGGGGGTGCGTGGCTTCCTCGTAAATAGGAAATGTATCTCCCCAATTGGAGTCATCAAGGACTTATCTCCAGCCACAGACACCAGAGAGGAGCCCTGCCCTATCCTTTATTCCAAAGAGAGAAGCTTGCCAGAGGGTAGAGGAGAGGGCCACTCAAGGGAACCAGCCCGGAAGGAGAGCTGTGCTGTCATTCAAGAGTCAAAGGAGCCATCTTCCTGCCAGACTTCCCACACCGCCTCTGCCCCTCCTGGAACACATTATGCAGGAATGGGAGGAGCACAGGTCTCTTGTAGAATGGAGAGTCAAGGGGAATTTTGGTCCATTCCTTGGCATGACTGCAGAATTCTGAGCTGAATATCTACACACTTGGAAACTGCTCATATTTGAACAGCAAACTCTGACCCAGCCACCTTCCCAGCCTGGGCTCTTAATAAAAACTCTGACCATGGCCAGGTCAGTGTATTCCTTAGGTTCCCAATTTTTTGTCCTTCCCAAAGCCAGTGGTTCCCTTTTTTTCCACTTCCCCAACAGAGGGCGGGTTGAGAGGGTACAAACTACCCAGTCAGTAACTTGATACCAGTTGAATGTGCTTGAGGAAGTAGCTTGGGGAATACTTAGTTCTGTGGGCTTTGTTTTGTATCAACTCGTGCTAAATTTCCCCTGTGGAACTTCTGATCCATCTGGGTTCCTTGCGGAAGTTAGCCCAGGTTGTGTTCTTAGCCTTAATACATAACAGTTAGGAGGAAATGGAAGCAGCACTGGGTCCGAGGCAGACACGTGTGCTGTTTACCTTCAATTTTTCCCTAGCACTGATGGTGGTGGTGGTGGTGGTGGTGGTGTGAAGTCTTGGTGGTCTCAGAGGTGAGCCTAGGGACTCTGGGCAACAGTAACTTGCTAGCCCATGGCGGTGTATATCCACACACTCATAATGGAGGAGTCAGGAACTACTGGTCGTCTCGCAGACCCTCCACCCCCTGGAGCTGTCCCCTGATGTCTCAGTGCCTGTGCTTGTCCTTGCTTCTTCTGGCAGGGGTGTTGTGTGACGCTGATTAACGAGCAATGGCCTCCTCCAAAGCTCAGTGTGGAGACAATGACTGGATTTGTTCCAGGAATCTGAAGTATGCACCTGACCAACTGACCTCACTGTGTTGTTGTAGGCCACGCCAAGGCTGCCTTCCTTGGCAAAAGGTTTTGTAGCTCTGCAGGCACACTTGGGGGCGGCAAGTACCATCTGGAACACTGGGGCGAGACTGGCATCCCATAGCTACTGAGTCTCGCCATGCTCCTGAACTGAGCCAACAAATGACTCTGCCACATGGCAGGAGGAACGTGCCAAGAAGCCCAGGTTTATTTAGCACAAGCAGTAATGGGCCGACAATATTCTCACACAGGGAAAGGATCAGGAAGACTGGCTGTGATCTCCCTGAGTTGCTGGGTTAGAACTGGGTCAGGGAAAGTGTTGAGATGTGGCCAAGTTCAGGTTTTCTAGGCCAGTTGCTGTGCAAGATCTCTTGCAGGAAACTTATAGGAAGGCGATCTATGCTCCACTATAAAAACGCAATCAGAAAATTGGGTCCCAGCAATTTGATAGATTTTTTTTTTTTTGATTGCTGCGGACCAGGACGAAGACAAGCTTGCGACCAGGCTTGGTAGGAAAACACGAGGGACCCTGAAATTGCTTACAGATATCTCAAGACCCAGGACTTAAACAGTAAGACAGCAGATGGGATCAGAAGTAAAGTTGGCCATAGATCATTAAACTGGACAATAATTCGGTAGGAAAGAACTCTGTCTTTAAGGTTGGATGCAGTATGGAAATTCTGTAAGCACAGAACATCCTGAAGTGAAGTGGAGGAGGCTGCAGCAGATAAAGGAAGGTTAGTCAAGGTTTGCCAGGCCCAGGCACTGAGGGATTTGGAAGGTTAAAAGTGTCAACCGCACAGCAGCATGGGAGTTGGAGGACTGAATCCCACCATGGCAAAGGAAACTGAGGCACTTCTTCCTGGGCACTCAGGACGAGCCCAGCATCGCCCCAACCCACTCACAGGCCTCAAGGCACTTAGCAGTCAGAGTGCGTGAGCAGGGCAGGCTTCCTGACAATCTCTACTGCTAGGTGGCAAAGCAGAGGGATGGAGGAGGAAAAAATGTACAAAGTCACCTAGCTAGCAAGTGATAGAGCTGGTTTCCAAGTTCCCATCATCCAGTATCCTATAGGCAGCTTCTTAGGGAAGGAATGAACATTAGGTGTTGTTTTACACGGGAAAGGAGCAGCTGATGCCAACGTGGAAAAAAAAAAGGTTTCGATTTTTAATCGAATGCTGATGAAAGGTTAACTCAGAAACCTTGAAAAGGTCATAGAACACTGGCCCCTCCCAGAAGGGAGAGGCTAAATTACATTCTTCAAACCACAGTGTGGTCCCTGCGGCTAGGTAAGGCCCAGAGTCTGTTCACCAACCAACTAATTTAAAAGTAACACTGTTCTGCTAATCACATTGTGTCTAATGGCAGCTGCCCGCGCATCCCAGTGTACGCGAATCCTGGTGTACGCGCATCCCTGTGTACTTGTCATTCTGTCTCCATGTGCAGGGTGGCCCCTGCATACTGGAAAATAATTAAAAAAAACCCTCTTGCTTTTTGCATCGATTCCGGTCTCCACATGGTCCATTCAGGGAATCTCTCCGGTAAGTTAAGACTTCATCGAGTCTTAGACTGAAAGAGGCATCCATTGGTGGGAGCATTTTTTTTTTTTTTGAGACAGGGTGTCTCTGTGTATCCTTGCCTGTCCTGGAACTCACTCTGTAGACCAGGCTGGCCTAAGATTTAGAGATCCAGTTGTCTCTACCTCTGCCTCCCAAGTGCTGGGATTAAAGGCATGTGCCATCACTGCCCGGCTGTCTGCTTTCTTTATGATTCTTTGGCTCCCAGCTAGTGGAAGGAAGCAAGATGGAAACCAGAAGTCCATGGCAGGAGGAGCAAGTCAGTGGGGATTGTCTTAAACTTAAGACAGGTCTTGCTGGCTGGGATGGAAGTAATGAATGACTTCCTGGCTTAAATGCTGGCAGCTACTTTAAAGACAGCAGGATCCAGAACGTTTTAGCAGAAGAGTCAGTTGAACTGGGATGGAGTTCCCGTGCACACCAAAGCAGACTAATCTTTAGCTACGAGTGGGTAGGGGTGTGCATGTGATGGAGATTAACTTTGACTTTTCAGAACAGGGTTTCTGATTGTGGCCTCTGGTGGGCCTCATACTCTATCTTCCTCATTCCTGCTCAGCTGCTCCAGATTCCCTCTCAAAGCAGCCATCTTGAGAGCCTAAGCTCCTTCTGCTGGGGCAGCAAGGTGTTGGGGGTAGATCTAAGAACAGAAAAGATGGAAATACTTGCAAGTGAAATCACTGTTGCTATTTCCATTGGTTTGTTTGTTTTTGTTTTGTTGTTTTTCTGAGACAGAGTCTTTCTATATAGCCCTGGCTGTCCTGGGATTGTCTCTGGGAACCAGGCTGACCTCTGCCCTGAGATGTGCCTGCCTCTGCCTCTCAAGTGCTATGTTTAAGGGCGTGCCTCACCACACCCTGCCATTTACACCATATTTTGTGACAGGGAGTTGATGTGAATTTCCTGTTGAGAACACACATTCTGAAACCTGGATCTTACGAACAAGTTTTTAAAGTCAGAAATGTGATGTCACTGTGTTATAGGACATCAGGGTCGAGACTTTTCTGGAACATTTTGAGCATCTCCTCAGCAGGGTAGTGATAGAGTTCAGCCTTGCTCCCAACTGATGTCCATGGCAGGTGTGCATGAGTCACAAGCAGTGAAAAACAATGGGGGCAGGAGATGAGGTCAGATTGCCCTGACTTGAATCATGGAGGGAGATAAATGAGGGGGAGCCAGGAGCTATGAGGAAGACATTCTTCCCTACAAGTGCAGCATTGGCTGTGATGAAGAATGTAATACAGCCAAGAGTAAAACAGAGCTCCCTTCTGAGCATAAGTGAAAGGGTCTAGAAGGGTGGTTATTGGAACGTACAACCTGAGGGAAAATATACAAAAGAATTTGTTCTAAATGTCTTATATCTAAGCTGGTAAGAAGTTGGTGGCTTTCAGGGCGCTTGGAATTCAACTCTGAGATCCTGTCTTAAACCCAAGCCCTGAACGCTGCCAACTTCTTACCAGCTGGTCCTCTTGGATGTGGTAAAATGATTCTTGACATAATTTTAACAGACTTCAACTTTAATATTGTGTGTGTGTGTGTGTGTGTGTGTGTACATGTGTGTGTGTTCATGTGCATTCTTTGCATATGTGGTATGTGTAGAGGGAGGTGTCGATTCGCTAATTGATTCTTGTTTGTGTCAATAAAGGAGGCAGAAGCCAGTTTCTGGGTGAAGGGAAAAAGGTGGGACTTCTGGGAGAAAGAGAAATTCAGACGAGGCTTTGGAGTGAGGAGGAAGCTTCAGACATGTAGGTCTCAGGGCCCCTAGAGTTTGTAACCTCCTCTGTGAGCCAGGGTGGGGGGTAGGGAGGTGGGAGGGTGCCCAGGAGAATGGAGGGAGCTTGTTTATAAGATTACTGCAGGAAATTCTTCGAGTAGCCACTGAGTTATCTGGAAAGTTTTAAAATAATAAAACTATCTAGTGTTTTCCATCTGTGGCACAAAGGTGAACAGGAGGAGAAAGGAAAAAATGGCCGATGGGCCATTGGTTGAGCTCAGTGAAACTAGTGGCAGCTGATCTCGGGACCTAGCCAAGGGCAGAGCGCCTCAGAAGGCAGAAGTATGTTTTTAAAAATTACACGCAACGGGTATGAGTATGCATATTGCATATGCAGGTCCACGAGTGGAGGTCAGAGGACAATCTTGATTATTGGCCCTCAGGTACCTTCCACATATTTTTTTTAGATAAGATCTTTTCACTGGCCTGAATGAACTTTGCCAAGGAGGCCAGGCTAATGGGTCTGCCAGAAGATTCCCAGGAATTGGAGTTAGGGATGGCTATGGATGCTACAATGCTTTCTCCACTAAGTCCAAGAACCTCGGTCCTTAACCAAACCAAAAGCTGTCTTTGAAAGCCATCTTTGTCAGTTTCCTCTGCTTATAAAGCATCCAATATGGAACTAAGGGTTCTTTATTGCATCTCAGCCTGGCCAGACCATCTCCTTTCATTGCATCCTCTCAGAACACGTCGCCTGGGGTTGGGCTGTCTGTCTCCTCCACCTCCATCTGTTAGAGTCTTTTCCTCTGTGTAATAGAATTTGGAGGAAGGTGAAGCTTTTGGGAAATAATCAAGTTAATAAAAGACCATGAAGATGGAACTCTCATTAGTGGCCTGATTGGTGAACAATGATGCCTACAGCTAATAGCTGGGCAGAGAGAGGTAGGAGGGGTTTGGGTTCCCAGACTTTAGTTCTGAGGAGACCACTGGAAGGAGGACAGAGAAGAGGGAGGAGAGATGCCACGTAGGTGAATTATGAAAACGTGGCTATGAGGGTTGGCCAATTGCAGTTAAGAGCAGCCCAGATAGAATCAAGTTATAATTTGGGGCTGCCATGCAGAAATAGATTCTAATAGTTTAGAGGATAGATATTTGCCTAGCTCTAGTGCCAATTAAAATTTATTATGAATATAAAGATTGCATGTCTTTTTTTTATCTGGGAACCAAATGATAAAAGGTGGAGAAGAAACCCCTGGTTTGAAATTAAATAATTAATAGAACATGTAAGCAAACAAGAAACAACATCAGGTAGGAAGGACCTCTTCCGGCTCATCATTAGAAGCTCAGCCCAGTGTGGAAGGAAGGCCTGGCACCAGGAGTGGCTCTCCACCGTGGTGCTATTAGCACTAGGCTGCTTCCCCTCAGGTAGGCAGAGTTGGGAGCGGGGTACCTACTTTATCCCTTCATCCAGTTCAGGATCCCCGTCCACAGGATACCACTGCTCACACGCTCAACAATTCTACCTTCACTGCGTTTTTTTTTTTTCTTTCAAAAAGTCATTGGAGACACACTCACTAACACCCTATGCATTCCTTAATTCAGTCAAGTTGACAGTGGAGATTAATGTCACACTGGGGAAGCCGGTTTGCAAAGACTGAAGGACAGTAATTCATCCGGGACCTACATGACTTCCAAGGCTCATTCTGAGCCTTGCATATGAGGGTGACAGAGAATCCTGTCACTCAAGAAATGGTGCTGGGGAAATAGAGATCCATTTGTCACCAGCACTCGGAACTCAGGACAGGTACTTGAAGGCTTACTGGGGCTCAGATAGACAGGGACTCAGACCAGCACAGGCAAAAGATCAAGTCCATGTTGAAGCCAGACCCAGTGTTTGGTGGGTGGGCAGCTATGCACCTTCAGTGAACAAAAGTTATGACTGGAGATGTGGAAAGAGAGCATGCACTGTACCTCAGTTGGACCCAAGAAAGCTTCAACGAAGGATGCTGAGTAATTCTAGGTGTAACACATGCTTTGAAACACCTGCTGTGGACCAGGCACAGCTCTACAAATAGTGTCAATGGGACAGACTCACACTAGGGGAGACCCAATTTTACCCTGCTCACTGCTGAGTAAATATTGCCCGGAACGGAGATTTGTCAGAGAAAATACAAAGTGCCAGGCAAGGAGGGCAACTAAGAGTCCAGACTAGAGATGTGGAGCGTACTGGACTTTGAAGACAGTTTTGATGGATGAGAATAAATTACAGGAAGAGGGTGTTGAAGAGATAAATTCTAACAGAAGAAACAGTGAGGTTGATGGCCTCTAAGACTTGACTTTTCTTAGACCATGCCATGAAATATTATTTACATGAGAGAAACCTGAGACAATTAAACAGTCACTTAATAAATCTCTCTCTCTCTCTCTCTCTCTCTCTGTGTGTGTGTGTGTGTGTGTGTTGTGTGTTTTGAGACTAGGTCTTGACCACACTAAATAGCTCACTGAAGAGCCACGATGACCTTGCCTCCTTGCCTCTCTCCTTCCTGTCCTGGGATTACAAGCACGAACTGCCACACCTAGTTTTTTTGTGGTGCCGGGGATTATCCTCGGATCCATGCATGCTAGGCAAATAACCTATTGATGTATTTGATATGCAGCCAGCTTCATCTCAGTGTTCTTCATGGAGAGGGACCATGAGTTTCAGAAGCAACATTTGAAAATAGAGACCCACTTGTAAACCGGAGTCTCCTTTTCTTTCGACATCAGCCTAAGTTGATTATGCATTAAACATAATGGTTTCTCGATGACATTTCCATACATACACATACATGTATAGTATGTGATCATATTCATCCCCTGTTATCCTCCCTTGTCCTCCCCCTCCTCCAATCTCACTGATCCTCTTCCTCTTGTTACTCTTATGTCCTCTAGGGAGAGTGACCCAATGATTTCCACTGGGGTTCCTCACAGGGTTTAGATGCAGGAGCAGGGATACCTCTCCCTTCTCCCAGCAACCATTTTTCCTTATAGATCTTTTGGGAGAGGATAGACCTATCGAGTCCCACTTCCTGAGCAACTGCCAAATGCCTATAGCGCCTGAGGGAGGGGAGGGGCCTTGTGAGCCCCCTCTAAGTGGGACCCTGCAAACAGTCCTGAAGCCTCCCTTCATCCTGCACAGCTGCGTTGTTTAGGGATAACACGCTATATCTATGACTTGCCACAAGAGGGCATAATTGCCCAATTATGAAATCAAATTTATTTCTGAAGACTCAGGAAAGACCTGGTTCCACTCAGCCGACTTTTGGTTGAGGACACTAAGGAACTTCCAACACAGACATTCAGAAGCTGCTAGCATCTGCGGAGTGAAGTGCCTGGTAGTTGTGAGGAGAGCCCTGGCCCCTGCACTCGCTCTGACGCAGTGTCTTCATAACAACAAGCAGAAGCAGCTGCTGTGCCAATGCGCTTCACACACAGATCCCAACAACCACAAGATGCAGGTTTTCATCTATCTTATTTTAACGTGAGGAAAACGAACCGCAGTTTGTGACTTTACCCAAGGTCACAGCACAGATAAGTTCTGCTCCTTGAGTCAAGGATATCTGACTCAGACTCAATGATTTAAGTCTCAAAACTAGTCGTATAGTGTCAAATTATTTTGAATCTCTTGAAGTAACAATACCAGTCTGAAAACTACACACCAGTGTGCCTGAGGTCTGTGATTGCTATGAAAATAGAAAGCCACAATTCCCCCATCCCCCTTCACTCTTGAGATGAGTTTCAGTTCTGGCTCCCATGATGCCCTGGGTATTTCCCAGAACTTCTCTGTACTTGTCTGTAAAGTAAAAGCAAACCCCAGCTTTTCCTATTAGACTAAGGGAAGAGCAAAAGCAGGCTGTTTGGGGAACTGAGTCTCTGACACAGCCTTGTTCAGTTACTATCCAAGAGCTCTGTAAGCACTGCCTGTAAGCACCTCACGGTTCTGTGAGCTCACGAATGAAGGCCCTGTATGCGCAACACTTAGAAATTCTGTATTTAAATAATGGTGATGATGGTGATGGTGATGATGATGGTGATGATGATGATGATGGTGGTGGTGGTGGTGATGATGGTGGTGGTGGAGGATGAGAGAGAATGGAATCAACAGCTTATCTCTATCTACTACATAGTGAATGTATGAAATACTTATATTTTTGTGAAGCCATAAAGACTAGGTTTCTTGGCCAGGGAGATGGTGTACAGAGCCATATTGGGGCAGTCTTGCACTTGGTCAGAGTTTGACTTTGGTCAAGGTTAACTTCTCCCAGTTAGCCAGGATTCTGCTCCACCTAGGGTGGAGTGCACGTAGTAAAGGTTAAGTTCATTGTTCTTCCTGGTATAGGGATTCCTGAATTAAACAGGTGACCCACCCAGCTGCCAGAGCAGTCAAGACGAAGACCTCCAAGAGAAGCTAGACAACTTCCACCGGAACTCAGCCTGGAGTCTGGGGGGAGGGTTTGCTCAAACTGTTAAAAGGTCCGGCGCCATTAAAGTTTACGGCTTTGATCAGTGAACATTGACTTAGCCGTACTTTCGTTTCGCCGCTCTTCCCTATGACCCCAAAATTCTCTCAACAGGTAACCCAGTTTACATGTAGCTGCTGGCGGCTACATAGTGGCGCCTGAACGTGGGAAGACCTGGCACGAGAGAATTTCTTGAGGTAGCCCTATCCAGCGAAGCTTCGTGGAAAAGGTGAAAATTAATGGTGTCCGCACGGTAAGCAACATAGAGGGCAAAACTAGCGCTAGTGAATTCGTGTCTATGGTTGTGAGTGCAGGAATGGATACAGTTTTTCAAGCATACTGCGTGGACCCAGCGCAGGACTGCTTGGGTTGATAAGATAGGGAAATATGGGGAAGGAATTTGGTAGGCATTTGCCCAAAGCTCGTAAGAGCTGATTTCGGCGAAAAGAAAGGGGTTTTTAAAAATAGGCATATGTCCACAGCTTCTAAGAGCTGTTTAAAGAGGAAAATGGATGCAATTGCTTAACAAGCACGCTTAACTTTCTGTGTATCTTTCCGTGTTTGTCCCGGTGCACCGACCGACTGTCTGTCTATGTGTATGTTTATGTCCTCTCTGTGTCTTTGTGTGAATGACTGTTTCATGTTAAAAAGAAAAAATTGGTAAAGATTACATCTGCTGGTAACCTTTTGAGCTAGCCACAGTTTGTGTGGGGATTGATTCAAAGCCACGCCGCGGCAGCGTAGCTCACTCACCCAAGACAGAAACATGGCTGGGGAAAAAGCCGCTCTTAAAAGCCCAGAAACCTCGAGATTTGGGAAGACCTTGGTTTGGCTTGTGAAATTCATGTAGTCGCTTTATACTTGTTTCTAATTGGTTTTAATGATATAAGGCTTTACATTTCTTGACTAAGAGTTATAAATTAATTGGTTATTATGTAAAAGGTATAGTGTTATTAAGAAAAGGTTAGTTTAAAACTGGTGATTCAGTGTTAGAGCTATCTTAACTAACTACACGTGGGCTAA
Organism: Apodemus sylvaticus; assembly: GCF_947179515.1. NCBI lineage: Eukaryota > Metazoa > Chordata > Mammalia > Rodentia > Muridae > Apodemus > Apodemus sylvaticus. The sequence continues at coordinate 124,496,130 of NC_067472.1, forward strand.
CGCCACTCATGCTTTGTTCTTGTTTATAATTGGATTTAAAGGTATATTTTGCATGTCTTGACTATAGAGTATTGGCTTAAGTCACTGCACATGATTTAAAAGGTATAATGTTATTAACAAAAGTTAGGTTAAGGCTGGTAGTTTAGGGTAGTCGCCATTTTGAACACGTGGCATGATGGTTAAGGCTGGTAGTTTAGGGTAGTCGCCATTTTGAACACGTGGCATGATGGTTAAGGCTGGTAGTTTAGGGTAGTCGCCATTTTGAACACCACATGGCATGACGCAATCCAGGAAATACAGGCCTTTGGGACGCTCCTAAATTGGCATGGTGTTTCATGTGAATCTTGGCCTGGAGATTAGACTTAATGAAGATTAAGATTTAAAATATTGTCTCTTTAATAAGTTACACTGTTATACACTTGAACATAAGAACTGGCAGACAAACCTTGTGCTGTAAATATGTGTTTGCCATTGATTTTAAAGAAAATAGATTGTTTAAAATTGAGATTTGCTTCCAAAATTACAATTGTGCTCTAATATTGCAAGAAAACATTGAGTTACAATAAAAATCAGTGTGTCATTGGCTACAGTTTTCAGTTTGCAGGCTCGTAATTGTTAACATTTTGTAATTAAGATAATTTTAAGAGTGATACTGCTGTCTCCAAAATTAAAAAGGAGATCTCAGTGAAAATGTATTTGATATCAAGCAGGTTCCTTTGACCGTGGAATTACAGGTTTCTTTTGTTTAATCCTCAACTTCCTTGTAGGTTTGGTTCTGGTCTTAGATAAAAGGCTCAGATTAGAAGATATTTACATTTGAGGAATCTCATACAAAGTCCTTGCCAAGGACTCAAGGTGGATCCTAGGGCAGATAAAAAAATTTACATTTGAGTTAATGCAAAGCTTAGAGCTGCCTCAGGGGAAGCTAGTGAGGAAGTTTTGAGAAATTGTTTCCGCCTTACAGGCCCCACCTAGGGAGTGTTTGGCTTTAAAAAAAAAAAAAAAAAAAAAAAAAAAAAAAAAAAAAAAGGTTTTTGACTTATCCAGGTGTGGGTTAAAATGCAGTTCAAATCTATGAAAGGTCAAGGAGGCTATAAAAGCATTAACATTTGGCCTGTCTACTCCCTATAAAATTATTGTAAATTTAAAGGGTTGGTTTTTTGCTTTACATTCTGATAATTATAAAAGCATTTGCTTCTAATTTTTAAGAGACAACAAAACAATTTCATTAGAAAGTTTTGCCTCAGGGAATGGCTAACCGCCTTATGTCTTGTGAGAAAAAGTGTTTTGTCTCTGTTTCAATACTAGAAGTTAAGATCTTAAAATTTTCAGTGTATAATGTTCATAGAATGTTTGTTACAGGCCCTTGCTCCTATAGACTTTTAGAATTTTTAGGTAAATGGCTTTCAAAGGTTGTTAAGATATATTAATTGGCTTTATCTTATTTACCTCATTTTAAGCTTGCCACAGAAGGTCTTAAACCTCTGTTTTCAAGGTAGGAAACATTTGTTCCTTGCTTCAAGCAACAATCAAATTTATTATTAATGGTTGGTCTATTACATGACAAGCATTTTTAGGCAAAATTAATAACTGTTATCCAAAAGATAATTTGTACTATCAGATCACATGTTTATTCCTTTAAGTTTCTCCCTGCTTCAACACAGATACCTGAATTGGGTGCTATAGCAGCTATTTTTAAGATGTTAAAGGTCAAGCTTTTAATAATAGTAGATATACATAGCTCATGGTTTTATAATTGCTTAAAATTGGTCCATTTTTAATACTGCTAATTCTTAATATTTACAGTTTATACAAATGTGATTCAAATTTCTAAGAACAAAGGATATGTTCTCTAAATGACTGTCCTTTAGGTATTTGAAATAATTTTATATTTTGTGCACATCAAATTATAAAGATTTGTTCTTGATGTCCTCAGTTTCTACCTCTACCACGTAATGGTGTTAATCCTAGAGGACTTAGTTATTACAGATAAATGATATTCATATTTCTAATTTAAAAGATAAAAAAAAATATGTACATGTGACTAATGATTCATTTTTAGGCTGTCTAGTTGCAACTGCTCTAACAGAAAAAGCAACTATATTTTATATAATTACATAGTTATTGCCTATGTTATGGTTTATACTTTGTGTTCCAACTTAAATTAATAAAACAATATCTTGGAAGAAAGAAGAGAGGGGAAATCGTGTCCCTGTACATATCATTTATATTATGCTTACATGTTTTTAAGAAAATTTTAAAATTTTAAAATTTAGATGCCAAGAAACTCCTTGCTAAATGTATATGACATCTTGTAATTAGGCATATTGATGTCTAGGTGAAATGAAGGAATTCACTTACTAACATATGCCATGATCCTGATTTAATATTGGGGGAGAAGGCATGTCCTCTGTTTTTTCCACAGAATGCTGCAGAAGATATGCTGACTGTGCTTGCTGAATGCCCAGACCATGGTAACATAAGAGCTATATTGGATATATGTTCTTGACTTACCTCAATTGTTAAATGTCCCAGGTTAGATAAATTGCCTAGCTTCAAGCTTTTAGACTTTGTGGGACAGAAAATAGAGACTGTTAAGCTAGCTTAGGAAAAATTAATCTAAAGAAGAGTTAAAATGACTCTTCTCCTTATTGTGTTCAGCTGACTTAACCATAGACTAGTCTAGAAATAATCCCAATATTGAAGATTCCAATTTTGAAGATGGCTAACAATCTTCAGCCAGCTGTGTTAATTTAACATATAGTCTCCACTTTTCCTGAGAAGTAACAGCTTATTTCTTGATTCACAAGGCTACCTCTCCCACCTCAGAGGCCAAGCTTTGGGTCCTTAAAGTTGTTAATTTACAACTGAATTGGATACTTCTGGGACAAGTTAATCCTATTTCACCTTTAACTCTTGACCTTGTCTGTTAAGCAGACTGGCTGTCTCCACCCAGGCTCACCTGGATGGAGAGATTACATGTCTGTTAAAGACACTTGCAGACCCCCCTGGCTTCAAAACTTACACAAGTGGATCTCCAAAGAGGGAGCCACATAGAACTCAGATCTATGTGTGTTTGTTTATGAACAAACATGGGTACCAGCGAGACGTGCGAGGCAAAGCACTGCATGGGGAGGTGAATTTCTGCTTCTGAGTCCCCAGGAAGTACACCTAATTGCATAGGGGTTAACGTCGAGAGGCTGTCCTTAAAATAATAAGGGAGCCTATTACCCCTCCTCTGAAAAAGACGTTATACAATATTTAAGAGGAATTACGGTCAATGCTTCCCCTCCTGGTTAAGGCCCGCCTTCTTATGAAGGATATTTATCCACTTGTTTTCTACCTCCTCGTGTTCAAATTAATAAAAAAAGGGAGGACATGTACAGAGCCATATTGGGGCAGTCTTGCACTTGGTCAGAGTTTGACTTTGGTCAAGGTTAACTTCTCCCAGTTAGCCAGGATTCTGCTCCACCTAGGGTGGAGTGCACGTAGTAAAGGTTAAGTTCATTGTTCTTCCTGGTATAGGGATTCCTGAATTAAACAGGTGACCCACCCAGCTGCCAGAGCAGTCAAGACGAAGACCTCCAAGAGAAGCTAGACAACTTCCACCGGAACTCAGCCTGGAGTCTGGGGGGAGGGTTTGCCCAAACTGTTAAAAGGTCCGGCGCCATTAAAGTTTACGGCTTTGATCAGTGAACATTGACTTAGCCGTACTTTCGTTTCGCCGCTCTTCCCTATGACCCCAAAATTCTCTCAACAGGTAACCCAGTTTACATGTAGCTGCTGGCGGCTACAAGATGGGATGAGTGAGTTGGTGGGAGACAGAGGAGTGTCTGTGGAGCTGTGGTTTGCTGATGGAGAAAACCCTGATCTGCATGCGAGTCACCCTAGCCTCCATAGCTCATCGGGAGAAGCATGTGGCTTTCTGTAGCTCAGTTCTGCAGCGTGGGCTCCAGAGGCTCAGACTGGCCCACGGGTCTATACTGTGCTGCAGGCCCTGACGACTCTTCCCTGTGATAAGACTGAAGTTTCTGTCTCAACTCATTTGAGTCAAACCGTAATGCTGCCGCCGCCGCCGCTGCCTTTTAATTTATCTGTTTGTCCTGTGCCATTCGGGTTTGCCTTGCCTCTGCTTGAAGAGGGGGAGAAAAGTTTGAAATATATTTTCAGTGATTTAGAAGACACTGTTCCTTTGTAGCTCTGGGGCTTCTCTGATCCCAGAAGGCAGGGCCTGAAGTTCCACCTTCATGCTGGCAAAAAGCCAGAGTCCTCTTAAGGATGCCTGTGAGTCTCCAGCAGGCTTCTGGCCTCTCAGTCCCCCGCTCCGGGGCTCAGCTGCTTCCGCAGGGTCCATCCCCTGAGTGGAGAACATGTTTTTGTCCTGCTCTCCTAGGCTAGGACTTTGGACTTCTTTGAGCCCCTGCTTCCAAAGCCAGCCCTGAACCTGCCCTTGGATTTCCAAAGCCACCAGGGTTCCTTTTCTCAGGGCCCACTCTCCTTTGCTGGCAGTGAGGAGGGTAAGGAGCTGGGCAGCAGGATGTTTCTGCTGAGGTCAAGACCTCAGAGTGTGGAGGAGCGGGGACATGTGATGCTTGCATTGAAGAGATTGAAGAAGGCGCCAAAGACTGAGTGCTAGATGGCCGGGTTCGAGATGAAAGAATTCAAGGGAATGTAGCTGTTCCTGGGGGTGAATCTAGGCTCTGGGAGAGTCATGTCTGGCTCAGGGGAGATACATGGTATTCGTGTGGTGTTCTCTCCTGTAGGAGTCTAATGAAAACAGGAGGGAAAACCAGATGGAGACATAAAAACTTGGAAGACTTTTCTGCTGTGTCAGCATCACATGCTCTTTTGTTTAGGGTGGGAATAGATGCCCTGGTTGGAGACAGCATGAAAGAAAATTACATCATTCAGTTAGAGTAGGGCCATTTCTGTTACCTTGCCTTCTGTAACAAAGGACTCTTGAGCAGAAGTCAACCTCCGTTTAGAAATGCCTTCCCTGTGTCCATCCCCAACACCCCCCCAAACCCTACTCTCCCCTCCACCCCCACCCCCCCACCCTCCACCCCCTACTCCCCACCCCCCACCCTCCGGATTCTACAAAGACAGAGGGCAGGAATCTCTTATTTACCTGTTTCCCCAGGGCAGAACACAGGATACCCTACACTTTGAGTGTGAGTCTCAGCTAAATGCCTGGCTTCCCACAATCGTGAGATGTTAACTTGATTCTTTTCTCATTCACTTCTGTGTCTCCATCCCCACTGCTGCTGTCCCTTGTCCCTGGTGTCTCATAACAACCTTCCTGACATGCCTGCCTTAAATCTATACAACAGCCCAGAGCCGCCGCAGATTTCCACAGCTGGACTCTGCCCTTCAACAGCTTTCTTTAGAGAAATTTCCTACTGCCTGGAGAAGAGGACCCACAGGGCCAGTGGCAAAGGCCGTTTGCCCTTACCTCTCTGCTCCGCCCTTACCTCTCTGCTCCGCCCTTACCTCTCTGCTCCGCCCTTACCTCTCTGCCTCGCCCTTACCTCTCTGCTCCGCCCTTACCTCTCTGCCCCGCCCTTACCTCTCTGCTCCGCCCTTACCTCTCTGCTCCACCCTTACCTCTCTGCTCCGCCCTTACCTCTCTGCCCCGCCCTTACCTCTCTGCTCCGCCCTTACCTCTCTGCTCCACCCTTACCTCTCTGCTCCGCCCTTACCTCTCTGCCCCGCCCTTACCTCTCTGCCCCGCCCTTACCTCTCTGCTCCGCCCTTACCCCTCTGCTCCGCCCTTACCCCTCTGCTCCGCCCTTACCCCTCTGCTCCGCCCTTCCCTCTCTGCTCCGCCCTTACCTCTCTGCTCCGCCCTTACCTCTCTGCTCCGCCCTTACCCCTCTGCTCCGCCCTTCCCTCTCTGCTCCGCCCTTCCCTCTCTGCTCCGCCCTTCCCTCTCTGCTCCGCCCTTACCCCTCTGCTCCGCCCTTCCCTCTCTGCTCCGCCCTTCCCTCTCTGCTCCGCCCTTACCCCTCTGCTCCGCCCTTACCTCTCTGCTCCGCCCTTACCTCTCTGCTCCGCCCTTACCTCTCTGCTCCGCCCTTACCCCTCTGCTCCGCCCTTCCCTCTCTGCTCCGCCCTTCCCTCTCTGCTCCGCCCTTCCCTCTCTGCTCCGCCCTTCCCTCTCTGCTCCGCCCTTACCCCTCTGCTCCGCCCTTACCTCTCTGCTCCGCCCTTACCTCTCTGCCCCGCCTTTACCTCTCTGCCCCACCCTTACCTCTCTGCTCCGCCCTTACCTCTCTGCTCCCTTTTGTTTGATTTATTCCACCCTGCAACGATTTACTGGCCTCTCTTTTCTTCTGGACCTGCCTTTACTCTGCTTCTTTGCCTGAAAGAATCTCTCTTTTTTCTTTTCCTTTTTCTGTTATTCCTGCTTCTTTGTGTCCACATCTTATTCTTTTTACATTGGCATGTTCTTTGAGCTTTGAATCCACCGCATTTGCATTATAATTTGAATGGAAACTATCTCCTCTTAGGCCCCTGTGCTGTCCTGTGCTGTCTCCTTTTAGGCTCAGCTCCTGGGCTGTTATTTTGGAAGGTAGAAATTAGGCAGCCTAGTCAGAGGATGCAGGTTATTAGAGATATCCCTAGGGAAGATAGGCCTTGTCTGGGCCCCTTCCCATCTCTGCTTCCTGTCTTTGGTGAGATGAAAAACTCTCTTTCACCACATCTACAATGCTAACTCTTTACTATTTAACAGTTGTGGGTCACCCCATGGGCCGAGTGAATGGGTACCTAGGACCCAGCACAGCTTCTGAGTCCAGCAAGGTGAGCATGTCACTCTCATGTCCTGACTGCATCTTTCACCTCAGACGTGACGGAGTGGCTGGTGGTGACCGTGAGGTCCATGCACACCTGTATGCACTGTCCCTGTGAGCTGGTCCTGTGCAGCACTTTGGTGATCCCCGGTTAGCCTAATGGGTTGCAATACAACAGTGTTCATGATGGCATCTATCTGGCAAAAAGCAGCTTTCCCCAGGACTCTGGAAGGCAGAAGCAGGTGGATTTCTGAGTTCGAGGCCAGCCTGGTCTACAGAATGAGTTCCAGGATAGCCAGGACTATCTCAAAAACCCTGTCTCGAAAAAAACCAAATCCAAAAAACCAAAAAACCAAAAACCAAACCAAACCAAACCAAAACAAAAAGCAGCTTTCCTTCTTGAAACTGTTTCAAGGCACTGGGCTGAGTGAGATGGGGATAGTTCTGCCATCCTAGGACTTAGGAAGTTCATGCAGGGAGATTTCTAAGCTCCAGTTTGGGGTTTCTCAAAGAACTGCAAGTCTCAAAAGAAAGTCTGTGGGTTGGGGGTTTAGCTCAATTGGTGGAGTGCTTCCTAGCATACACAAAATCCCGTACCCGTCCCCAGCATTGTACCCCTCATGCGGTGGGGCGTGCCTGGAATCCCCGCGCTCTTGAGGTAAAGGCAGAAGGATCAGAAGTTCAAGGTCATCCTTCTGCTTTCCATGAAGGTAGCCTGGGCTACTCAAGACTCTGTTTCAAAACAAAAACAAAAATACCTAAAAGCCAAAAAAACATTTCAAGTATAGTCCTCCTCCTTCTTCAGAATTATTTATTTATTTTATATATGTGAGTGCACTGTAGCTGACTTCAGACACACCAGAAGAGGGCATCAGATCCCATTACAGATGGTCATGAGCCACCATGTGGTTGCTGGGAATTGAACTCAGGACTCTAGAACAGTCAGTCCTCTTAACCGCTCAGCCATCTCTCCAGCCTTAGTCAGTGCTTCTTAAAATATTGAGTTCATAAGATGATCTTGAGAGACAGATGTCATGTTGAAACGAACTTGGGCTGTGTTGCATGCTTTTTAGCTTTGTCATGGATTCCCAGGACATGCCTTGCACCCAAGACATTGAGAAGCCCTGTGATTAAGAATCCTACTTGTTTCCCACCTTCACTTTACTTACCAACTGAATCCTTCTCCTTTGCATCTATTAATGCATTGCAGATTGTTTTGGCCCCGCCTTTCAGAGCGCTGGCAGTCTGGTAACCTCCCATTTCTACCAGTGAGAATTCCGATGCCCAGAGACAACAGTGTTTGTGTAGCAGGTGGGGAAGCTGTCCTACCTGGCTTTCTCGGTATGACACTGGGCTGAGCTGTGCCCCATCCACATCCAGGAAGGGCGTCTATAATCTGTCTCCCATGCCTGTCTCCTGGTTCTCTTTCCCAGTGTCTGAACTTTGTCCCACTTCTCTTGCCTGAACATGATTCTTTTCAAGTGTTTCTGCGGCTTTTCTCTTCTTCTTTAATTTTTTTCTTCTAGCAGATGTTTTACAAGTAAGCAATGAAAAACTCCAATGGAAGTTTCCTGTGCTTCATCAAATCGGGGGGAAAAAAGATAGCAAATCGTTTTTGTAGTATATGGCTGCTTTATGTCAAAAGCACAGTTGTAAAGCACAGGGTGTGGGGGCCAGAGACTGATTTAGTCATCCACACAGGGCCAGCAATGAGTGAATAAATCAGTTTGCATCTTGGTTTTGAGGGTTTCAAAGGAATGTAAATGAAAAATTTGTGTAATCATGTATATATGTATGCACACACACATACTGACATATATACATGTCTATACATATACATACACATATACACACACACATATATAAAGTTATATATATATATATATATATATATATATATATATAATTTCATAAGCTCAAAAAGGGCCTGAGGGACTTTGTCTTGTCCAAGTAATTGACAGACTCTTTCGAGTGACTCCCACAGGAAGGAGGATTAGAACATTTTTGTTCTTTGTAAGACACCTCCCTGATGTAAAGTAACCTTGTAAGATTTGAGACTCCTGGAGTCTATTTTAGAAAGTTATCTACTAGTGACTTTCTAGGCACCTTAGGATGTCTCAGCTCTCTCCAGGGCTGGAAATTATGCTCACTTCCCATTCTTCTGACCGGTAGGTAAAGTCCTGCTCTTTTAGTCCTTATTTTATTGGCTGTTGTCAATGAGAGAGAGGTCCAGTTTCAGTTCCCTCAGTGTCTTCTTGTTTAACACTCAGCTCAATGGAACATAGAAACACTTAAGGGGAGAAACATTGACTTTAAAGTCAGAAATCAGCATATAGAGTTTTTGCTTTGGGATACAGTACAGTGTGTGTGTGTGTGTGTGTGTGTGTGTGTGTGTGTGTGTGTGTGTTTTGAAACATGGTCTCAGTGTATAGCCCTAATTTGCTAAGTAGATCAGGCTGGTGTCCAGCTCACAGAGATCTGTCTGCCTCTACTTCCCAACAGGGATTTAAAATATTTTTTTAACTAGGTGTACATATGGGTATGTGTAGGTTTGTGCACGTGAGTACAGTGAGTATAGAGGTCAGGCGTGACAGATTCCCTGGCACTGGAGTTACAGGCAGATGTGAGCCACTCAGCATGGGTGCTGAGAACTAACTCTAGTCCTCTGCCAGAGCGGTGCTTACTCTTAACTACAGAGCCATCTTTCCAGCACCCCCCATGCCTTTTGGAGGTAATTTAGCCACATAGCCCAGGCTGGCCTCAAGCTTACTCTGTGTTTGAGGATGACCTTGAACTCCTGATCCTTCTGCCTCCACACGGTGAGTGCTGGGATTGCAGATACGTTCCTGCACACCCGGTTAGAGCAAGGATCCTTCTGAGGGCCAAACTGTCAAGAGAATGGCTCATCATGTGAACATCAGTGCTGGGTCTTCCAGCCAAGGTCTTAAAGTTCCTCCGTATCTGCTATTGGCCCTCCTCAGATTTCTGTTAGTGTTATTGCCTTTAGTGAAGCCAGATCCCTGACATTTTTCATGTTCTTAAATACCAGCTGCAGTGGATCCGGACATGATTGACTCACGGTGAGGAATGACCATAATAGATTTGTGGTTTTGGGAAAGCAATCACTTTGAACTTTGTTTTGAGGACAATCACTGCATGCAAACTCCTCTCCAATATCAGTATCGGCTTTGAGTGCTTTGGGTGATGGTGAGCAGAACGGTGTAAGGGCGAATCAGAGAGTCTGGAGATGTCTCAGTGTGAGCTGCAGGAGATTGCTTCCGAGAGAACCCCACACTCTGCTTTATAGTACCCTGTAATCAGCAGGAGGCACACCTTCTCAAACAGGAGCAAAGGCACCCTATAGCGAATGATAAGCCAGTCACACAGTCATCTAGTGTTGCTATGAGCCTAACGCGCCATCCATAATCGTGTGTGCCTGGCTTTTGTTCAGCAGATGGCACACAGGGGTTTCATTTATACCAGCATCACCAAAAGCATGTGAGGGCTGCTCTGTGGCTTGGTGGCACTGCTGAGACGTCACCAGGCAACAGCTTGCTTTCAGATTATTATGTTCCTGTGTGAGCAGTTACTCATGATGTCTGTTGTTCACTGTGTGCTACAAGGCTGACTTTAGCAATTTGAACCTAGGGATGCTGTAAGCTTCTCTGAGTCTGTCTCCAGTTCATCGCATATTCCAAGTGACTTGCATCTGCTCCAACAGAATGCCTGACTTAAAACCTTTAGAAGCACCTGAGGCTGTGGTGCTGGAGAGACAGGCAGTGGAGCCAGGGAGGAGCAGACTATTGCTGTTTTTGTGTCCTACGCTTCAGCTTTCCAGGTCAGGTCCTTCCAGGGCTATGAGGACACCTCCCCCCTCCCCCAAGTTTGCTCAGTTGTCACTCCCATGATCCCCATGGCAGTAATGACTGATCCATCAGCTCCCCCAGTCTGTCCTTCATCACTTCTTCAGTGGTTTGCGTGTATTACAGTCACCTGAAGTAATTTGTTTTCAGCATCTGGCTTCCCTTGATAGGCTGGGTTTGGCTCTCACCTTCCACTTCTAGCCTGGGTTGCAAGATTCTGCACACTGGGGGACTGATTAATGAATGTATTTACTCAGCAGCCAGCGGCCAGCACCAGGTGGTTCTACCTAACTGCCTGTCCCCCCACTCATAACACAATATCCTCTTTAAGAAATGTTGGCTACACAAACCTTTTTTTTTTAATCCCATGAGTGCCTGTAAACCACAGGTTTGTCTTTGCGTTTGGACATGGGAAAGGAGGGTTGCTATAAAATTTGTGAAAATACAGACTTGTCACAGAGACAAATGTACACATAAACATATGCTAACACAGTAGTTTCTTCCTTTGGAAGCTGTGAAGTTTCAGCAATGCCTCCCTTTTTGTGTTTTGGTTTTCCAGTGTCTTCAGAAAAAGGGTGCTGTTTTGTGAAATTGCTGCTGACAGTGATTAGGAAAATTAGGCTGGAGTTGAACCAAGCTTCCACAGAAAAGCTAGAGGCACGCCGGTTCCACAGCTCTTTAACTGAGATGCCAATTTTGAAAGCAAACAAAACAAGACAAACAAAAAGGAAAACCAAACAACAACGACTCAATATTTTATGCCAGTTGTAGGTTACACACCTGCTATTCTAGTATTAGGAGGTAGGTAGAGTCAAAAAGATCTCCAGCTCAAGACCTGACTGTGTTACACCGTAAGTTCAAGGCCGGCCTACTGCATGGTATGTATCCAGACCCCAACTCAAGAAAAAGAACAGAAAAACGTTTCAAGATTTTCCCCGCCTTGGGAGCATTTGAAACTGTGTTCCAAATGTTCCCCAGGGGTTTCCCAGAACTGCTTAGTGGCCGTAGTGTGAGGGGCAGGGTGAGCTGGAGGGGGCGTGGCAGCCCAAGGCAGGACCAGGAAGTCTGGTTTGCTGTTACTTATTGGCCAGCCAAAGAGATCAAAGAGACCAACTGGCAGCTGCCTGGTCGTCCTGGCAACGAAGCACGCTAACGCTGAGCATCCGAGTATCCGCTGAGGCTGGCGCTGGCTTTCAAGAGAGCAAGGGACGATGGCACAGAACGTGTATGGTCCTGGAGTGCGGATGGGCAACTGGAACGAAGATGTCTACCTGGAGGAGGTATGCAGACTCCTCTCGCAACCCTGGGATCCCAGATCCTATCCTGCATGCTCTCTCTCTCTGCTGAGCATTTAGCATCCAATCACCCAACTTCGTTCCCTGTCTCTCCGGCCTCCCGTGCACCTTTGCTACCCGAGAGGTAGCTCACCTGCTGTCTCTGAGCACCACGCTCACTGGATGTCCCCGCTCCACACAGCTTGCCCCCTCCCTCTGCCTTCACTAGGTTTGTGGCACTCTTCACTCTTAGGTCCTGGGAAGGTTCTGGTTTTCAAGCACATGGTGAGGCCTGGGATTTCCACATTCTCACCCGAGTCAGGAGGACCCCAGTAGACCTGCTGACCTCCTATACACCACTCCTGATTGTTTCTGGACGAGATAAGCACAGGGGCCCTATCCTTTCCTTCTTCCTGCATTTCATTTCTCATGCCCTGCCCTTGCCCCCAAGATCCTACCATGACATTTCTGACATCCCTATAGCGATCACATTCCCTTTTGTGTCTTAAATTGTCTTTGACTTGTGGTGCTTCTGAGGGAAAAGTTATCAGTACTCATGCTCTGCAATAGCTCTGTCCCGGACTCCCCTTTATTCGGTCTCTGCATCCCCAGGAGCGCATGAGACACTTTCTAGAGAAGAGGGAAAAGGGAGAACTTCTTATTCAGAGAAACAGAAGACTGAAGAAGAACATTTTGAGACCGGTAATGTTAAATCCCAACGCCAGTTTCGAAATTCTATCTGGTTAAGTATGAGTTATGCAAAGAAAATTTCTATGAACAAGTAACCATTTGGAAACTTATTTTAATTAACCTGAGAAGTATAGTGTTTAAAATCCCTTTAGATTTTAGAAACATTAAGGGAAGTCTGTTCTTAATTATGTTTACTTAATTGTTTGCATTTTCTAATGGAGGGATGGATTAAGGCTTTTACAAGTAAAGTGCCTTTCGGTTGCTGTGCAACAAACATTTAATGTTGAATGAATTGACAATGGAAAGCTATGTAGAGTCCAGCACTTTGCCTTGGGGTCATCTGGAGCCTGAAGGACACTAACCAAGGATCTGAGGAAGGGAGGGCCTTTCTGATCTGGTCCTAGTCAGAGAAGGAAAGGAGACACACCCGGGAGGGGACTTGGCCCCAACAGCTAAGGGATTGAGTAGCTTATTGGAAAATTCCTATTGAAATTGTAGATGCAGCTTTCGGTATCCGAAGATGGCTATGTCCACTATGGCGATCAAGTGATCCTTGTCAATCCTGACCATGTCCTGGGGGAGGAAGCTGGTGCGTTTATGAGAGGAAACCTGAGCCTGTGTATGAGCCCAGACGAAGTTAAAGCACAACTTAGTGACGACTTAGAGATACCCTGCGGTGTGAGTGCTGTGCAGACCACCGTCCCGATGGGCAGAAACACCTTCACTATTTTGAGGTAGAGACACTCAGCTTCAGAGCACCAAAGTATCTGCTTGGATTTGTAGCTTGGCCACAGTCTGAGATGAGGAGACACACTAGTTGTAAGGTTTGCCTCGGATGTCTGAGGGTCTCTAGAACCCTTATTTTTTATTTTTTTTAAAAGGACTAGTGTGGTGTCACACAATTGTAATCTCAGAACTGGGGTGGCAGAGACATACAGATTGCTAAGCCTAGCTTACCTGGTGAATTGTCAAGGACCCTTTACATGCCTTTTTGTTGAAGACAGCAGGAAAAGTAGCTATTTGTGTTCAACTCAAAAATGCTTGCTTTGTGATGATTAGATCCAAAGAATTGGATTTACATTTTGCCTGGCAGCAAAGAATGATTTTTTTTTTTTTAAAAAAAAACTAATAATGTTGTGGGATGCTTGCTTCATGCTTGCTTCCACTGCTCTTGGTGGGACGTTAGCTTCCCAACAACAATAAGTTATCTAATAAAGGGTTGCACGAGATGGGCTTTGCTCTTTTAAAATCGATCGTCTACTAAAAATTGACTTGATGTTTTGGAAATGATCAACAGGACCCTTAGAGATTATACAATCACAATTTAAAACTACCAATTTCACTTTATTGAAGATTTTGTGACAATGTATCAGTGACAATGATAGAAACTGTTGTCTGCATCCTTCGTTTAATTTTTCTTGGGTACGATGGTAAAACAACTTAGAGCTGATGACCACTTTTATTCCCTGGAAGATTATGAGGGAAGATTGTATTTAGTGTCTTCAGAGGTATGGTCTTGGCTCTGTCTTAAAATGTGGGTGCACATGACCCTGGCTTAGCTGACACAGCATGCTTACTCCTTCCTGGTCACAGGTTATAGAGTCGGGAGACTGGGGGTTTGACCTGTGGGGCAGGGCAGGAAATAGCATGCTAGCTGGATGCTAAGGCTGAAACAAAAGGATTTTTATAGCTGGCTGTGGTGGCTTACACCTGTAACTCCAGCCCTCCCGTTAGGCAGAGACAGGAGGATTCCTGAGAGTTCCACGTCAGTTTGGGCTACATAGCAAGTTCAAGGCCAGTGAGACTCTCAAAGCACCAAAAACCAAAACCATGCATGTTTCTAAATAAAGACCTGAATAGATTAATATATGAAAAAAAGAAAAATGCCTTTTAGTTGGTGCTCAAGAATATTTCAATGAATGCTGCACAATTTGATGGTGGATTCCAGTCCCTGCTTCTCTTCTGCGTCTCCTGATGTTATCAGGAATGACTGAGGTCTTTGCCAGGGTGAACAAGACAGGGGGAAGAGGAACTTCTGTTCCTTAGCTTAGTTCAGTGTGTGAATATCCACGGTCAAGGAAAGCGTGGGGATGAGGTAGGCCTCACACTCTCCCGTTGCTCCCACCCTCTAGCGACAGAGCTAACAGCTGCGATGTGGGCCAAGTGGTTGTATACGGGCAGAGCTTCTGTCTGGGGATAACAGCGGGACTGGAAGGCAAGATGGTGAGTCTTCTCCTATTTGCCCACTGTCACCTATCCGTCTAGTTTTCCAAGATGGCCAGTAGCTACCCCTGGAAGGGACTATGCAGATGAGGGCTCTGTTTCTGCTGGATTCAGTCTGTGTGTTCCGTTGGGCATTTTGTACCTGATTTTCTCCTCATAACTTTGTAAACAACAACAACAACACCTCCATCTTTAAAAGCCAAGGAGTGAAGAGAGAAAAGTTTTTTTGCAATACAGCTGTCAAAATAAAAATTTATACTACTTTAAATAGTCAATTAAACAACTGGGTTAACTGACATTTGCCATTTTCCACGAATACTAACATGGTATATACATTGCCTAGGCTAATCTTAAACTCCTAGACTCAAAGTGATCTTCCTGTCTCAGTGTCCCAAATACCTGGGACTACAGGCATGAGTCATTGAGCCTAGCTTTGGCAACTTAAACTTTTGATTAGCAAATACTTTTTTTGTCTAAGAAGCAATAAGGACAACTTTAGTTTGCAGAACCCAGGAAGCTTGAGTCTTTGAAATCCTCCTTTACGTTGGAGATTATGAACTATAATAGGCCAGGGCAGTGGCACACACCTATAAACCCAGGACTTAAGAGGTTGAGACTGGAGGATTGCCATGAGTTTGAGACTCACCTGGGCTATAAAGTGAGACCTATCTCAACAAAACACATCAGACAATAGAACCAGAAAAACATGTGCTTGAATTTCACGTGCAAGCTGTGTCATAGGGATTTGTGTAAATTAACAGTTTGAATAGTGACTCAAAATTTGAGCACCACGCAGGCAATGCCACAATTGCTTCACACATACCAACTCAATTTCTTTTCAAGTGAGTCTCTGACGTAAGGACACTGGGAACACAGAAGTTCAGCTACTAAATAGCAGAGCTGGGATGTATGTATCCTTATGGTTTGGTTGTAGAATGTGTCCCTATAGGCTCCTGTGTTTGAATACTGAGTTCTCAACTGATACTGCTCTTTTGAAAGCTGGAGATCAACTGGAGGAAGTGGTTTTCAGGGAAGGAAAGGACTTATAGGTTATAGCTCTCTTAAATTCTGGGTCAATTTCTCTGTTCCTTAGTCCACTGAGATAAAATCAGTGGCCTCACATGCACTGCCACAGTCCTAAGCTGTTCCAGCTGCCAAGCCTTCCCCACAATGAGAGACTAACTACCTCAAATGTGAGCCCAAATAAGTGCCCCCACACCCCACACACCCAAGACATGCTCTGTCTTGACTTGTGAGTTGTTGACATTGAGAAAAATAGCACCAATATATTTCTGTAAATCAGAAAATTCCAGTATTGTCCAAAGTGACATTTTATCATCATTTTTGGGTACCAGGAAGACAAACTAAGAGTATCACTCAACTTATGCCATGCATAGGTGTCCATCTGCAGCCTGCATTTAGATGCAAAATTGAAACACTAAGTCACTGAGACAGGGGTATTGCACCCAGAGATCAGCACACCAGTATTTGACATCTATGTTTTTTTATATGTCTTCTTCAAAAAACAAAACTTATGTGTGATTATGATGAACACCCGGGCTCTTTCTACTCCAGTGTTTTCAAAGCACATCTTTACAATAATGTTTAAGGAGAGCCTACTATATGCTATTGTGTGGGTAGCAGTGCTATCGTTACCAAGCCTTCATTCTATGTTCAGGAACTCAAATGTATTTGTTTCCCCTCCCCCCTCCCCTTACCTCTCCCCTGCTATTTGTCTGACTAATTAGCTAAGGCTGGCCTTGAACTGGTGCTCCTCTTTCTTACCCTTCTTAAGTACCAAGACTTAGGTGTGTGCCCCCATACCTAACCAGTTTGGCTTGTTATTCCCTTTTTATGTCACATACAAGGTTCCATACGCATCTATGTATATGCATCTATGTATATGCATCTATGTATACGCATCTATGTATGTACATCTATGTATACGCATCTATGTATATGCATCTATGTATATGCATCTATGTATATGCATCTATGTATACGCATCTATGTATACACATCTATGTATATACATCTATGTATACGCATCTATGTATAAATGCTCAAAGCCGCCTCCACCCCAGTTAGTGAGTCTATCTTCAGAATACAGTTTTTGGGGATATAGAATTACTGATATCAAGAAGGTGATTACAATTAAAAGCTGGATATGGTGACACACACCTATAATTTCAGCACTCAGGGTAGGACTGCCACGCATTCCAGGCTAGTCTGTGTTACAGAGAGAGATCCTGTTTTGTTTTTAAAACTAACATGTAACCAGTCCAGTTCTTAAATTGATTGCACCAATTTGTAGTCTTAGCAGCAGTACATAAAGTATGACAAATGTCATGAATTAAATCTTTGTTAATTTGAACAAATGGTCAATTGAATGTTGCAGTACCTGTATCCTTCCTTGTAATTTTACCCCCGTCTCTCCTGTATTCTCACCTTTCCTTTCTCTCTTTGCCTTCTTCAGTCCTTTGCCCTGGGAGCCACGTGTTCTTGTGTTCTTTGCCTCTGTATTGACTTGGGTTTACTTATTTGCCTTTTGATAGTTGATTAGATTTTGCATATTTGTTGCTAATAGTCCCTCCTGTACTTTAAATTGTAGCTGTTTTAATTGTATTTTTGAGTGAAATCTATTAGTTTTCCTTGAAGTCACTTCTCTCTCTCTCTCTCTCTCTCTCTCTCTCTCTCTCTCTCTCTGTGTGTGTGTGTGTGTGTGTGTGTGTTGTACAGGACACCATTTGGGAGTCAGTTTTCACTTCTTTCTGGGTTGAGGCAGGCCTTTCTCATTTCTGTCATCACACTGTATTCCAGGCTAGCCCATGGTATGGCAGGCACTTCTCTCCTCTCTGTCTGCCGACTTGACAGGATAGCTGGGGTTACACATGCGCACACTACTGCATCCAGCTGTTTTGTGTGGCTCCTTGTGTCCAAACGCAGGCCAGCAGACTTGTGCAGGAAGAGCTTTGGTCTACTGAGTCAACTCCTTAGCTCCCCCATTGCTTTTAAGGTCTAGTCTGTCAGAGATCTGATAAAAAGAAAAGCAAGTATTAATTTCCAAATGTTTACAGCTTGACATTTGTTTCTATTTGTTCTTTAACACACTTGAAATTTGCTTTGATAAAGGGTTTTTCACTTGAGTTTCCCAAATGACCATCCATCTCTCGCATTACCTGATGACATGCTGCGCTCCCCTAAGCATGTATTAAATCATCCTCCGCACCACATGCTCTCCCTGAGTGTTCTATTTTGGTCCACTGAAGTCATCTATTTTTACTCTGGGATGACGGTGTTGTAATTATATAGCGCCCTAATACACCCTGACAGATCTTTGTTTCCCCATCATCTTTCTTTGTCTGAATTACATTGGGATTAGTCTTTGAATTAAATGGAGTAATTATCTTTCCCCATCCTCCACCTTTGCAGGGAAAGCAGTCACGTTGTGTTCGCTTGGCCCTGTAAAGTTGAGTGCTTTCCTATCAGTAGCTTTGAAGGCTTTCCTCCTATGGAGTGTCCTGACTTCGCTTAGGAAGGTGTCTTAGGCCTGGGTCTGGTTTTACAACTCTCTGCACATGGCAGTGACACTGGTCCTGATATTGTTATTCGTTTCTACTCGGAGTCTCTTGAATGTCACTGCGGCAAAGTTGGTCCCCACCCAGGTCCAGCTCATGCTTTCTCTCTGCAGCAGCACAGCCATCTTCTCGTTCTCGGTGACAGATATGGCCCAGGCCCTGCTAGCTTGTTCTGGCTTCTGAGGAACGCCTCTAAACATAGAAGATCCTCTGGCTTAGTCTCATATCCCAAATAATGCCACCGTGGGAATCACTAGCCACGTGGGGGGACAGGCAACATCTAGAGGGTAGCAGCCCATCTCCTCTCTTGCTGGGTGACGAATGTTCAGAGGATTAAAACTCACTTGAAGCTTCTTTGTCACACCTGAAACATAGTTTCACAGACAAAAAAAAAATCACAAGGGGCTAAGGAGATGGCTCAGTGGTTAAGAGCACTGGTTGCTGTGTAGAAGACCTGAGTTCGGTTCCCAGCATCCACACAGTGGCTGACAAGCAGTCCCAGGGGGTCGGGGGATTGGATGCTGTCTTTGTTAGGCATCAGGCACACACATGGCGCACACATATACATGCTGATAAAATACTCAATACGCATAAACACTCATACACATAAATAAAATCAATCTAAAATTTTTGAACACACACAAAACTTGTTAAAAGACAAAGAAACCTCATCCATGTTCAAGGTGAAGAGGAACAAGCAAAGAGCTAGCTAGCAAAGAGAGAGAACCTTCTGGACTTGTAGCAGGATGGTATGGCTTTTGGCAGAGCATAGCCATACAGCTGACGCCTATTCTCAAAGGGGATATGGATTCCAGATGGTCAGGGTCACTCACGAGCAGGTGCCAGCCACGATGGCTCCGGGTTGAAGAGAACCTGATCTCAGGTGCCCAGTTTCAGCAATGTTATTTATAGTGCCCAAGCCCCAGACACAGGCCCCGTGTTTTGAAAGAGACAGAGAGCAGGGAATAGAGGATGGAAAAAGTCTGACCTTTCTATTGTTGTGACAAGACACCATGGCCAAGCAAGCTAGAAAGGAAAGCATTAATTTGGAGGTTCCAGGTTGTTACCAGACTGTGAGGAAGGCAAGGAGAATGGCAGTAGATAGGCAGAGCTGGTGCTGGCAGCATAGCTGAGTGCTCCTACCTGATCTCGAAGCAGGAGGCAGAGAGAGAGAGCTAACAGATGGTGTGGACTTTTGAAACCTCAAATCCTACCCCAGTGACATACCTCCTCCAGCCATACCACACCTCCTAATCCTTCCCAAACAGTTCTAACAAACTGGGGACCAAGTATGCAAACATATGAATGTGGGGGGGGGTGCATTCTCATTTAAGCCATCATAAAAAAGAAAAGCAGGATTTGGGGAAGGAGGGAGGAAGGGAAAGGGGAGAGATACTGTTCTGGCATATTCCTAAGAAGTGGGAGAGTTGGGCTTTCTCACAGGATGGGCAGGAACAGGGTTCTAGAAACTGCCTGCAGTGCAGTCCCCTTGGTCACCCATTTCCCAGCTTTCTGGGTTGCCGTGACTCAGATGCCGTGTTTGCTACTATTTTCAGCTGTATCTAACAAGTGACCACAGGAACCTCATGAAGTCTTCTGTGAAGTCCTGGCTCCAGGAGGTGACTCTGACAGATGAGGTCACCCATCTGAACTGCTGGCAGGCTGCCTTCCTCGACCCCCAGCTGCGCCTGGAATATGAGGGCTTCCCAGTGAGGGTGAGCTCGCTGTGCGGGACGCTGGGACCCGGGGTCTGTGCAAGGAAGGGCTGCATCTCGCAGGTGCCAGTCAAGCAGAGGCTCACTGCAGTTCCAATAGCAAGCAGACTTTGTCTTTTTCCTTCATTTGTAAGTCAAATGTGGATAGCACCAGTCTGAGGCAGCACTCCACCACGTTCCTGTCTCTTAACCCTGGTGGTTGCAGGTTAGAGACCCCCTCAATCGGTGCTGTGCAAAAGACTCAGGAGCTCTGGACACTCCCAGTAAAGGCTGCTGGTAATATGTGAGAGCCCAGCATGTAATACAGCTCCCCAGTCTCATCCACACAGTCTTCACTAGGTCAGCTTGCTTCCCCTCCCCCTTTCTCCCTCTCCTCCTCCCTTTCTCTCCCTTCCCCCTCCCCCTTTCCTTCTCTTCTTCCATCTCTGCCCCTCCCCCTTTCCTTCTCTTCCTCCATCTCTGCCCCTCCCCCTTTCTATCCACCTTCTCCTCTCCTCCCTCTGTTTTTCTTCAGCTTTCCTTTACCTCCTTCCTTCCCGCTGCCCTCCCTTCCTCTCCTCTCTTTCTCTCTCCCTTCCCTTTTCTTTCCTCACACTTTAGCTCAAGACTGCCTGAGACCCTTCATTCTTCCAAGCACCGGAACAGGCACCACTTGCTCCATGATCCTTACATTCTTCCCTCCAAAGATCCTGGGCAGCGGAGGCAGGCAGCTCCTGGGGCGGCCACAGTTCCCGATCGATCATTCCTGCTTTACACTCTGGGCCGAATGTGCCAGAGCATGAGGCACGATCCTTTGGGAGGTTCCCACAGGCACAGAGCAAGCTTGCTACCTCTCAAATCAAAGGAGGCATCTGTTACCCAGCGAGGGAGGCTTCTTAGGAATCACGGGGAGCACCTGGCATCAGCAGCTTTATAGGACGGACCAGGAAAGGGGCAACAGTTCCAGGCTACTCCGAATCTGCCCCACGCAGTGGGTCTATCTCTTTAAGGCTCTAGCAGGGGACCCTGGCTCCTGTAGGTTCTTTGGCAGTTACATAAGGTGGGGAGGATGGTCACCTTCTCCACAACAAGCAAGCTTGGCAGAGTCTTCTCAGTAGCCACCCTTTCCTAGCCTGGCTTTCCTAGGCTGGGAGTGGCTGTGGCTTTCATCCCCTCTAGTCAGTGCCTCTGTAAGTTAGAGATGTTCATACCTCCCTAGGGAATTCTGTGAGGACCCAAAGGTTAGGTAGGTCACAGCTCATTGCTGTCTGGTGGTCCTGGCTGTGCTTTGTGGGAGTCATGTGGTTGCAGGATTCTTTGTCCCAGGAATGATTCACCTCATTGTGGTCCAGGAAGTTCTCTGAACCTCACCCAGGCAAGCTTGCATATCTTCCCGAGAGCCCAGCATGCCCCAAGCTACCTCACACACACTACTGCTGTCTCAGCAGACCTCCAGTTGCAGCCATGGCTAAGTGAGCTGGGTGCATCAGCCGTAGAGGTGAGACAAAGGTACATTGGGGAAGTGGGGTGTCTCAAGCAAGTGCTGCCAAGAAGGAGCTGAGAGACTTTAGTTAGGAAGGTTTGGAGACAGTTCCAGTAAAGGGGAATGCTGGGGCTTGAGGGCTGACCAGAAGGCAAGGGGGATCTGAGCATGTCAACTACTCCTCTCGCAAGGGAGAGCAGACTGGCACCAGACTGAGACTGTTGGGAGGGAAGGAAGGAAGGAAGGAAGGAAGGAAGGAAGGAAGGAAGGAAGGAAGGAAGGAAGGAAAGAAAAGAAAAGAAAAGAAAAGAAAAGAAAAGAAAAGAAAAGAAAAGAAAAGAAAAGAAAAGAAAAAAGAAAGATTTGTATCCCCGCCTGTCTGCTAGGAATTTTCCGACTTGGTCACTGCTCATGTTTTGCTGGTTCATATGTGACTGGAGTGGTCTTGGTTATGATCATAGTGGCTTTAACTAATGTGGAGCTCTGTAAAATGGATTCTGCTCATCAGGAGGGCACGGCTTTGGGTCCCAGGCCAGCTCACCTGCCAGGGGCTACCCCCTTTCCTTCTGATAGAACTCATCTTACAGCCAGGGGCTGCCCCCTTTCCTTCTGATAGCACTCATCTTACAAGAGTCAGGATTATAAGGTCATATTTATTTGACCTATTGTGGTGGTTCACATCTGTAATTCAACATTTCAGAGGCTGAAGCAAGAGGACCATGAATCCTAGGGGAGCATGAGGTATACAGCCAAGTCCCAGTCTCCAGGAAATTCTTATTATAAACACAATATATATTCATTTTCGGAGTCATTAAATACAGATATGAAAAGCACCAGAATCTCCAGGAAATTCTAATTATAAACACAATATATATTCATTTTCAGTCATTAAAGTACAGATATGAAAAACCACCAGAACTCTAGTTTAATCTTAGAGAAGCAACCACTTTATGTGCTATTTTTCTATCATATGAATATATGTGCATAGGATATATATGAATGGCATCCTGAGTAACTATGAAGACATCTCAGTGGGTAGAGTCCTGTGCATGTAAAAGGCAGGAAAGGCAGCATGTACCCTGTAGCCCTAGTGCTGGGAGGCAGATGCAGGAGAGTTCCTGGGACTCTCTGGAAGCTTATCTAGTTGATCAACTCCAGGCTTCGTGAGAGATGCTTTCTCAAAGAATACGGTGGAATGCAACAGAGAGATACCCAGTGTCTCTTCTGGCTTCCATGTGTGTGAACACACATGTACACATGCACCCGCCACATGTGTGCCTGTACCCACCCAAGCATGTATGTATACCACACACATAAATAGGAACTCCTGAATATATGTGTGTGTGTACACATGCATGCATACACACGTGTGTATTTGATACCATCAGCTATATTTCACATTGTCAAAGGTCTTCTTTGATGACTTTGAATGATTATTTTAATGTGTAGATATCTACCATGATGCATTTCATCAAAACCATCATAGCTCTCCAGCCTTGTAAGTTACATATGTGCTATATTGAAATGAATATGTTGATATAGTTCTAGACCTTTGCTTCTAGGAAATTGGACAGAATGCTAATCGTTCTTTCTTTGCCTATCCTGTAAAGGCAAATGAAAAAATTGTCATCTATCATCGTCACACAAACCGAGCCCTGGCGGTCCACCGGAATCTCTCCTTAAGGTATCATACTGGCAGGGGCAGGAGAGCACTCTAATTGGTTCAGGGCCATGCATGTAAAAGCAGAGATAGTTTACTAAAACTGCACATCTAGATTGTGAGGTAAAGGTCTTTAGATGCTCAATTAAAAGCAACAAAATTGATGTATTTTTTATCACCAAGGCTTAAAAGAAATTATTTAAAAGTAAGGACCAATTTTTAGTTTTCATTGATCGTTATTTTCATCTGTGCCTAAGCACACTGAACAAGTCAAAAACGTGGAGTTCCTGTTGATGCTCAACATCCTTTGCATACTTTGGCTCTGGGACGCAAAGATGAACCAATTTGGCATATGAAGCATCTCATTTTGTCAAGTGACATATTTCATTTTGTAATTCAGAAACAGGTTATTAAATTAAGACAGTCAAAAGACAAAATTTACTTTAAATTCAGGGGTGGTAATGTGTTTATTACCTAGAATCTTGATTGGCCAAAATGTAAATGCTAAGAATCTTGATTCTGCAAATATTTAATTTTAACATTAAAGAAACTTAGTGCATCGCTTTTGAGAATTACTCTCTGAGATACCCACACTGCTCACACATTATCTAATGACTGACATTACACTTGATGTGTTTAGATACCGTTATTATGAATTACAATGCTGAAAATTTGCTTTGTGCAGAACTTTGATATTGCTATTCACTAAAATCCTACACAACAGAGATGTTGGCCATAGAAGGACCCTATGTGTCTATGTGTCTAATCCTCTGAAAACACAGGTGAAACATTCTGCAAATGTACCATATTTTAGGAGCCTTCTTGGGCTTTGCAGAGCAGTCTGATTAAAGAGGAATTTTCCAGGAGGCACAATGTCCATGAACAAACCAACATCCATGGAGTATTGCACTCTGTTTCTAACTGGAATTCATTTTTTTCCTTTGGCTCCAGGACCTACTTTGGGAAGGAAGTTGAGATTGCAGCTCACACACATATGGATTCACACAAAGTTGAAAAACCCAAGAACCACTGGATGCTGGTTACTGGCAATCCCAGGAACAAGGCGAACACCATGCTAGACATCTCCAGACCCATCGCAGAGGATACCTGTGCCATGCAGCAGGCCATGGGCTTCAAAACATAGAGACATACCAGGCATCCATGGGCCTCTCAGGCTCTGCTCTCATCGACTGATCAACTGTAGGACGTAGAAGAAATGAAGAGTGTTCTTGGTTGTGCCCCGTGTATTTTCCCAGGAGGTGCAGAACTCTATGAATATGACATTAAAGGAAATACTATATTAATATTACTGAATTGATGATGGGAGCCTAGGCCTGGGGAGTAAATAGGG
Organism: Apodemus sylvaticus; assembly: GCF_947179515.1. NCBI lineage: Eukaryota > Metazoa > Chordata > Mammalia > Rodentia > Muridae > Apodemus > Apodemus sylvaticus. Next base: position 124,520,737 of record NC_067472.1, read on the forward strand.
TTTGAAAAATGAATAGTATTTGAAATTAAATCAGGTTTCATTGATATCCTAACTGTGAAGACCTTGGTGACCCCACTCAGGGCCCCGAGCTTAGCAGGAGCAGTGAAGCCTGTACTCCTTTCCAAAGCCGTGTTTACGCAATAAAGAGGCCAGAAGGTTCTGGATGTTTCGACACTGCTGTTTCCTCCCCTAATTTTCTTCCCTGCAGAACAATGTGTAGTTAGGAGATGTAGCTTTGCCTTGGAAATAGTTTTTACTTTTCTTTCTTCACCACAGGCAACATCAGAAATATTCTGGGGTCCCCCCCACTGGTAGAGTTTTTGTTTGTTTGTTTTAAAGAAATGATCATTTACTTACATTTACATATTTGATGATACTGCAATATAAATTCAGTTACTGACCCATGGAAAGCCTGACTGCTTTACTAGACTCTAGTCCTAAGGGGATACCCAGGGAAAGCAGACAGCTGGTCAATAGACAAACTGTTACAAATGAAAAAGAAAACAATATACATCCTGCTTGAAAACTGAGGCAGAAGGCTTCAACTGAATCATTAAACAAACAAACAAACAAACAAACAAAACACACTCAAAGATCAAAGAAGCTTTTCAAAACACATTCCAAGGAAAACAGCAGTGGGTGTCATCTCTGCACTGGCAGGCATCAGGTAGAACTGTCAGGTTTCAGACCCTACGGGAGCTCATGGCCTCACCCTGACATGTCCAGAAGGGGAAAAAGGCTCAGTCAGGGAAGGGAGTCACAAGACTTCCGGGGGGGGGGCAGAGGCAGGTCCTCTGAGATGTTTCTTGGGGGCGGTGCCTGATCAGCTTCATAATTGCCAAGTACTTTGGAGAGCAGAATTTGGGGCACCTGGCAATCAAGCATCCCACCTGATTTGGCCTGCAGTTTCCCACAGTGGCCACAAGATGTCAGATGTCAACATTAATACCGTTAACAAGTCAATCCCTAGAAAGGGCCCGATTTAGTTGGGCTTATTTTCAAATTATGTGGGACTTTCCAGCTTCCAAAAGAATGTTTTAAGAGGGAGCGAATCATAAAAGCCACCCCGTTAAGAGGAAAATATAAATTTTCTTTTAAACGTTTTAAATTATAAAAATATGGTGTCTGACACATAAACGTACGTAGAGCCTGCTGTGAGTGGATTTGGAAGGGTGTGTGGGGTGTGTGCCCAAGTTTCAAGTTAGAGCTCAGCCTTGGGCATTTGATGGGCATTCATGCGGATCTCAGAGCTGTCCCTGTTCGCCAACCCGAGCTCCAGGCTCAGGTCTCCCCAAGAGGTGCAATTCCAAAGCCACGTCTGCCCCTTGCTGGCCATGTTCTCAAGCCTCAACTAGCTTACCCCAGAGTGTTCAGAAGAGTAAATGACATGGTTTTGAGAGGCAGGAGGAGACCAGTGGGCCACCTGGAGGACTCAGAGTGGCCTTCTAGAGGAGTGACTATGGGCAGCTCACCATAGGCTGCAGTGTCAGCCATCTGTTGGAAATCTCTCTGGGAAAGCTTATACATGCTATATGGTGCTTCTATGGTGTGACCTTAGATGTGCATTCAAGTCATACCTGCTGCAAACATTGTCCCGCTACTAACAGAGGACAGAGCAGGATGTTGAATGCTTAGTACACAGATCTGTGCCCAATCTGTACAGTGGAACTGTGGGCATGGGTGATAACTTTGAATGGGAGTTCAAAGGGATGCTTTGGTCTTCTGTGATCATGTAGGAGGTGATCAGTGTCCGTAGCTGGGCTGCTTGAGGGGATCTAGAGCTCTACATAGTCAGCGCTGGGTGGGAAGACCCATGCCTGCCGGTAATGGAACACGGAAAAGGAGGCTGTGGGAGAGAGGCTTAAGAGCAATCTCAGCTCAGGTGAAGTCCATTCTGGGGCAGCAGGCACTAACAGTGAGATGGCCACAGAGGAGGGTGGAGACCAGAGCACTCATCAGGAATCCACAGTGGGACTAGAAGCATTTGAGACAGCATAGATGGACCTACAGCATTGTGCTAAATGAAGGTTGCAGAAGGACAGATTCAGTGAGATCTCCCACACAGTTCCCACTTCTTGAAGAAGCAGAGAACAGAAGAGCAGTTCCCAGGGACTCAGTGAGCACAGAGACACTCTGAGCTAGGACACCAGCTTCCAGTTACACAAGGACCAAGCTTTATGCATGCTTCCAATGCTCATCACCACTGGAATAATTTGGAAAAGATTGGCATAGCATGGATGATATCAATTTGTGTATATATATATATATATGTATGTATATATATATATGTATATGTACATATATATGTACACACATTTGTTCATAATATGTACAAATTAAACATACATATTTATGTACACATATGCACATATATTTGTATATATACATATGCATATATGCACATAAACATACATAAACACACATATACATGTATATATGTACATATATACATATAAATGCACATACATGTACATATACATTTGCATCTTATTGGTATAGATATACATATAAATGTGCATATAGATATAGATATGCATGAATATATAGATATTCATAAGGATATAGATAGGCATATAGATATAGATATAAAGATATATATACATATGCAAATATATACATATACATGCATATAATATACATATCCATCATAGATGTAGATACATATACATAACAAATATATATACAATATATGTATATATGTACATATATATGTTTTATAATTTCTGAGTTTTATATATTTGAAAACGTCCTTGATCTGGGAAGCTACAGTGAGAACTTGGCTCCCCAGCAGTCACCTGCCACTGGTAATTCTTTTGCATGGCTCCATTACAGCATTATTTTTGAGACACCTCACAATAAAGTTTCAATAGTTATTTTCTAAATGAAAAAGGAAACATAGTACAAATTAGAATTTTGATTTGTTAAAGAGGAAATTCAAGCGTTTAGTTCCTCCAAAGCATCTGCGTGAAGCAGACCCATCCTCACGAACGCCCAAAGATCTTGTAAACTTTGTCAGTGGCCCCTTTAGGACTCCAGGAAGCATCATGTAAGTCGGCGAGTCGTAGACTGCTAATGGCCACTTATGTAACTCAAGACACTTGGCTGTGCAGCTGATTTTAAAAGCATTAGTGGAAAAATTTGGAAATGATGCTGGCAATATTTAATTTTAATTAATCATGCAATTCCTTGAATTATAATGAAAGGATGGACTTTCTTTTTTCTTTTATTATTAACATATGCTAACTGGTTAACTCCCCGAATTAATGGGTTCACTATGAGATTTCTATTTGTGCATTTATCTCATTAAATCATCCCATATTCCCACCCCACGCTCCGTTTCCATGTGTCTGCTTCTTCTCCCTGCCCCTCAAGCCCCTCTCAGGTCCAAGCAGTATCTTAACGTTGAGGTTCCCCCATATATGAGAAAAAAGCAATTGTCTTTTGTGTTTCCCAGATTTCTACTAACACGATCTCCAGTTCCATGTATCTTCCAATAAATGAAACAGTTCCATTCCCTTTGTTTTTGAGACAGAATCTGATAATCATAGGATGGCTTTGAGCTCATGCCTCAGTTTCCCAAGGGCAGGTATGTCAGGTAGCAGCCCACACTCGTTCTTCCCAGTACTCTGTTAGGTATATAGACTGTACCTTCTTCCTTTTTCCTTTTTTAATTTTAATTTCATGTGTATGGGCGTTTTGTCTGCACGAATGTCTGTGCATCACATGTGTGTCTGTTACCCGCAGAGGCCAGAGAGGGTGTCAGATGCTTGTGAGCTCCTGGGAATCAAATCTGAGTCCTCTGGAAGAGCAGTCAAGGCTCTGGATCATCCCTCCAACATCTTCCCTTCCCTCCCTCCTTCCTTCCCTCCCTCCTTCCCTCCTCCCTCTCTCCCCCCTTCAGGTAGTTTTATTTTCTATGCTGTCTTTGATTCAACATTGCTGTTTTGCTGAGGCTGGCCTGCAGTTCATTACATAGTCAATACTACCTTTGAACTTACACTATTCCCCAACCCTGTCTTTGTCATCCATGTATTTATGTGCACCCAGGTTGATCCCGTAACCTGGCTACTGTGGTGAGTGTGGCAACAGCCACCAGCGTGCAGGAGCCTCTGTCATCTGCCCACTCACGTTCATCCCTTCGTATATATTCTTAGAGGTAGTCCAGCCCTGCTCACACGGTGGTCATATTGTCTGATGGGGAAGCTTCATGTGGCTTTGCACAGTGGCTGCATTTACATCCCCACTAGCACTATATAAAGTACAGACACTCCTCTACCCCACATCGCCATTAGCTTTCTATTAATTTTTCAAAATAGCCATGTCTAGCCCGGGCAAGATAGGATTTTGATGTCTTGATTTTCATTTTTCTTATCACCAACAATATTGAGCATCGCTTTAAATATTTATTATCCAGTCGTGCTTCTTAAAAAATAAGAGAAAATGTGCAGACTGTATGTACGAAGTTGTGAGAGGATAAATCCATTTGATAAATGTGTTTTTAAGAGATAAGTTTTCTGAAAGACTGTTCTAGAAGTACCTAGTGTTGAGCCTGAGTGGTCACTCCCAAACTACCACATTATGCGTCTTATATGAAATATTTGCCAATTAAGCTGCTTTTTCCTTTTCTGTTTCATGGTTTGGGGGTTGAATCCTGGCCTCTTGTCTACTGTGAGCTGAACTACACCCATATCCTCCTGGTTAATTAAGTATCCTGTTTTAATTTTTAATAAGAAGAATATACAAGCTGCATTGCGTTATCTGGTAACTCCATTTCCCTATTGCATTCCTCCAGTCTAAATGGATAGTATTTAGAGGTAGGTGTCTGTGCACTACTCTGGACAGCCGGAAGATGCTCTCTGGAGACCTATCCTGATCAACACTGGGGAAGTATTCAACTCTGGTGGAGAAATTATTGAAGATGCCCTGTGTTTCCAGCGGCAGCCCTTGGGCTGTGTTTTAGGTTACCCAGTCCATAACGAGAAACTCAGATGCCTGCAACTTTTCCAGGCTTCCTGGGCACTAGGGTGTGTATTCTGCCGTGGTAGATAATATATCACACTGACCAACACAGGGCTCTGCTCCAGAATCCTGGCTCTGTGCATACCAAGCTGTAAACTCTCAGCACATGGAGTCTCACATGAATGTCCCCTCCTTCTTCCCACCCTGTAGGGACAGAGCTGGTGCCTCCTGTGGTTGTCCTCACTGCTGGGCAACCTCCTCCTCCCTCCCTCCTTTCATAGTCTCTGCAGTGTATTATTGTTGGCTGATGGGAATAAGGTTGAACATCTGCCAAACATCTGCTCATGTCTCCTGAATGTGCTTCCAAACAGACGGGCAGGAAGCAGCACCACCCTGCACTGAGCTGCCAGGGTCCATAGCTTGACTGCCTTGCTTGGGGACTGTCAGGATGGGGAGGAAGGGCTTCAGGTCTGGGCTCTTTGGTGTCAGGGTGAGAGAGAGAGGCAGAAGAGGCCCCTGGGTTCTGCATCTTCACATGCTTCCTTGGCTTCCTCTGAAAGAGCAGTATTATAAGCTAGAGTCACCCACAGAAGAAAATGGCTGCCAGTAGCATCCTCAGATAGGGGAAGTTAGAGGCCTCCTGAGATATGAAAAACAGGAGAAAGTGACCCTGACCCTTTCCATAGGAGGTGGTCTGAAGCCAGAAGAAAGGAGTTTTTTTTTTTTTAAAGTATCTTACTAAGAAGGATGCTGGGCATAGCTGCAACTCAGTCTTACCGTGAATTCGGAGAGGCAGGATGTACCAGCCTGTGGAGAGTCTGCTGCTCAAGTCCGACTTGTAGGGCTGCTCTTGGGATGTCAATGTTTGGCTTTTATTCCTCTTTACACGGCTGGATGAGGAGAAAGTCCTCAGGGAGGGTGGGGTCTCAGGAGCTTTCAGGAGGGAGCCACAGTGGGCATCTGTAGGACATGGGCAATCCTCCCCTCCCTCCCTCTCTCCCTCTCCTCTTCCCCTCCCTCCCTCCTTTCTTTCCCTCTCTTCCCTTCCTCCCTCCCTCCATCCCTTTCCTTCCTCCCCCTCCCCTTCCCCCTTTCTCTCTTTTATTTTCTACTATACCTTTTAGTGCCCTTTCATCTCATTCTTTTTAGCCTGGTGTGGAACAAGCAAGCAAAGAGTTTCTAAGAGGTAATCTCCTCAGTAAAGTGATGCTTGAGGGGCTGGAAGACATCTCAGCAGTTAAGAGCACTGACTACTCTTCCAGAGGTCCTGAGTTCAATCCCCGGCAACCACATGGTGGCTAATAACCATCTATCATATGATCTAATGGCCTCTTCTGGCATGTAGGTATACATGCAGATAGACCCCCTCATATAAACAAACAAACAAACAAACAAACAAGTCTCTTTTTATAAAGTGACTGCTGACTATTTTATTTTCCTAAGCACTTTAACATAGGCTCAATCTAGCAATAAAAATATAATGTTTAGCCTGGAGTTGCAGCTCTCAGGAAGCTGGAGCAGGAGGATCATACTCTGAACTCTGTGACACATAAGATGCTGTCTCAATGCATTTTTCCCCCACGTAGTAATCAAATTCTAAACTTGGTGCTGAGCTTGAGCTTTGGGTCTCGCCCTAGCTGTACCGATACCTGCATCTCATCTGCTCGGTTTCTGATGCTTTAGAGTTGAAGCTTGCAGGAAGGATGCCTGGTACATTCTCTGATGATAGCATATAACAGAAGACCCAGCTTCTGTTTCCTGTGGTCTGGGCAATGGGCCGAGCTGACTATTTTGAGGGTTTGGGTGAGCTGCGCAGGGCACCTCCTCTATGGACTTAACGCAGGGACTGCTGTCAAAAGTGACTGAATGTCACATCCAGCCTTTTGCTCACTCATCTTGTAGCCTGTGCTGCTGTGCTCTGCCCACCCGGCTTGCCTACCTTCCCGAGGCCACCACCTTGGCTCCAGATGAGCTCACAGTGTGGATTTGCATATTTGGTCTGTAGGAAATAGTCAAGGATCCTTTGAGCTTCCAAACTCCCAGAGCGCCCAATGCATCACTTCCTGAACATGCCTCCTCCTTCCCTCCCGCTCTCTCCTCCTCTTTCCATTCCACTCTCCCTCCTTCCTTCCTTTTTTGGCCATCAAAATGGCAACTCAACAGTCTCTCCCTTTTTTCTCTCTTTAGTCTTTCCAGGTGGGAGTGAGCACAAGCCCTGGGTGTCCTCACATAAGAAATAAGACAAGCAGAGAGGGTAAACCAATTACTACTTCTGAGTGCTTCTTTGGAGTGCCTTTCATGTAGTTTGAGGGGCATACCCTACTCTTTCCTTATGGAGGTGGCATGGGGACATAGACAGCCACCACCAGTGTTCTCTAGAGACCTCAGCTCACCTCTAATTGCTGACTTTTATAAACCCAATTAATGGCAGTGAGAATTATTTTTGGTCACTTCTTTCGAAATATTCCTGAGTAGGTCGTTATGTAAGGTACTAATTTACATGATTCCAGAATGCCTGGCTTGTTGTTATAGCACCTGGCATGTCAGGGGCACACAGGGCTGCAGGAGCTTCCCTCCTCTCTCAGTTCTTGTTGAATCAGAGAATCTATTCATGAGCCTAGTCCAAGGTCCTGGAGCAGTCCTGCAAGGTATTGTTAGATACTCTCCTACCATTCCCTGTTTGGTGTAGCCCCTCCCTGGCCCTCAGTGGAGTTAGGGCTGCCTTCGAGGATCGGCCACATTATCCTTGTAGCAAGGACTTCCTCTAGGAAGCTTTCATCCAAATCTTCTTTGATAAGCTGAAACATTCTAGGGAATGGAGAGCAGCCCACTTTTAGGCAATGTTGGGGGCTGTTTCTAACCTTATAGGAGCTTGGGTTGCCTTTAATTGGGTTGCTGCCTGCTGCATAGGCAGGATCCTGCTGACACTGAGAAGTGAATCCAGCTTGGACATCAAGGTCAATATATTGCAATAGTCTTTTCCTTCTATTACCAAAATCCCTATCCTGCCCATTACCTCATGGGACCCAAGTGAGGCTCAACTCTCTCTGCCTCTTAAGGTTTTTTTTTTTTCTCTAGTGCATGGACTGCATTATGAAATTGACTATCTCGACCTATCTTTTTGACAAGCTAGAGAAGAGTGGTCTAAGAGAGTCAGCAGAGAGATCATTTTCTTCCAGTAATCTAGCCCACAGGGCAGTTTTGTGCCTCTTGTCAGTGTGAGACTCAGGCTGTTTAGGAAGAGAATGGAAACAGAAATACCAAGGAGAAAGGCACAGCAGCATATTTCAAAATAAGTTACCGTATCCAAATGTTGCAAAGAGCAGAAAGGGATGTAAGACAGGGACTGGGGAGGAGCCTAAGCTGTTGGTGGAACTGGTAAGTTTCAGAGTTAAGACCACTCAGACAGGAGAAGGACACACACACACACACACACATACACACAAACACACACACATACACACACACACACACACACACAACCTAGAAGGTCTATCCACTTACAGAATGTACATTTCAGAGAGTTATGTACATACATGCAGAGGTTTCTGAGTCCTCAAACTACAGCCCCAAAGCAACTGAGTTACCTGCTGACACAGTGCTTGTAGTGTTCAGATAAAAAGGGATAAATGTTCCCTGTGGAAAACTGAGGGAGATGAGGCAAGCCTTGGTAATTCCCAGTGCTTCGGTATGTTTGATAGGCCGCAGCTAGCCACTGCCACACTCATGTCAGGCTTTATGTGACTATGCAGTGTCTTGGGTTAAGCCACTGAATGCTGGGATTATTTTGTGATTGTTGAGTGAACATGGTTTATGCCCCCCAAATTTGCATCAAGCTTTTTAATTAACTTAAAAAAATCAATTGTTTGTGTGTGCGTGTGCATGTTCATGTTTGTGTGTGTGTGTGTATGTGTGTGTGTGTGTGTGTGTGTATATCTGAGTGACAGCTTGTACTTCTGAGTGTAGTGTTCTTGGAGGCAAAGAGAGGCAGTTGGATCTCCCGCAGGCAGAGTTACGGATGTGAGCTGCCCAGTGTGTTCTAGGAACTGAACTAGAGTCCTCTGCAAGAGCGACAAGTCCCTTCACTCTGGAACCACCTCTCCAGCCCCTCACATTGAGATTTTATTCCCAGTGGAGCGGTGTTCAGTGGTGATGGAACCTTTAAGTGGCATCTGGGTCAATAATGTCACTCTCACAGAACTGATATTTTTAATAGATGTCACTCATTTATGGTTTCCTTAAATTTTTGTTACTATCTTACTCATATATAACATAATTTGTTCATCTATACCATTCCCCATTACTCTCCCATCTCCTGCCCTTGACCACTGAGCCAGAGTTAAATTGCATGAGCCTGAGTAGTGTGATGTTTACTGGAGCATGGGCCCTTCACCAGTGGCTACGCCCTGGTATAATTATTGACAATTTCTTTCTTTCTGATGAGGAATTACATTGAGAAGGTGGAAACACAAGGTGGAGACAGCTTGGTTCCCTGAGTCACCAAGTCAATCTTCTTGGAAAGATTGACTAATATAATAAACATCACATCTATGTTATAATTTAAAAAGACAGCTTTTTCCTACAAGTATTATCTGTATTAAATAATACAATTTCATACTTCTATTACAAATATTTTGTCACATTGTGTAAAATAATCAGAGAAGCTAATTTAATGGTTTTATAATATTCTGTTGGATTGACTCACTGCTGTGTTCCATGCTTTGGAAGGCTTTGTGGGAAAAACAAGCTCACTCACCCCTCCTGGGAAGAAAACAGCATATTTTATTTATTTCTGAAATGCATCTTGATATCTTGTTTCTCCTTTTTGATTCAGTTCCGTATTAGAAGATTTATCCTTATGATTTAATAAATAAAATATGACCAGAAAAACTTTCTTTATAATATTAAAATTGGACGTAATGTACACGACAGATGAGTCGGATAGATGACGGTGGGTTTTCAGGCACTGCCTGTTTGTGGATGTGGCTCATTTAGCGTCAGTGTCTGCAATCCGAGGGTGAGAACGTGGCTGGGAGAGCGATTCCTCGTTTCCCTGATGATTGGCTGCCTCTGATTTTGGATGAGGCTGGCCAAGGTTTCTCTCCTCCTAATTTCCTTGGCAGTCTATGACTCTGGCTGCAAAGAGTGTTCAGATGGCCTCCTGGACATCAAACAGCTAGAGCCCAACATTTGGCTACATAAAGAGTGAATGAATCATGAACACATGGATTATATTTCCGTTCAAATACACAGAGATTGTGAATGATGGGAAATGGACTCTGGGCTGTACAAATTAGCACTAGGCTGGGGACATGGGTGAAGTCACTGAACAGATATATCAATTTATTATGTCCTCTGAGCACCCCAAAACATTTCTCCTTAGAACCTTAGAAGCGAAAGCCATTTAATTCAACAGGCTGTTGAAAGCTAGTTTTCCTGCCAAAGCAATTGGGAGGCCAAAGGCATTTGCCAAAGGTTCTTGAAGCTTATTTTTATTTTTTTTGTCTCAAAGCCCAAGCAGACTTAACATGCACAATGGGCTCTCCCCTTTTCTTGGCTTCTGTATTGGAGCTTTTAATTTTTCCCCTTTTTCTTTGTTTTGAGGCAGAGTCTTGTGTAGGCCAGGATTACTTCCAACTTGCTATATAACTGAGGCTGATCCTTCAGAACTCTTGGGCCTCCTGTCTCCCTCTCTGAGTTCTGGGATTACAGATGTCCATCACCACACTTTCTCCTTTGCTAATACAATACTGCCTCTTTAATTGCTGTCCCTTGAGTTTTGGGGTTTCTAAGGCCCATTATTACCCCTATGTTATTATATATAATATGATATATATTGATTTTGGGGGGAGGGCAGGGTCCCTCTGTCATGCAGCTCTGGCTGTCCTGGAACTCACTATGTAGACCAAGCTAGCCTTGAACTCCTTGAACTCACAAAGATCCACCTGCCTCTGGCTCTACCGTGCCCAGCTTCTCTGATAGATGATGCTAAATTTCTAGTTTTATCTCAGGACTCTCTCCTGATGTCCAGTTCCTGCATCAGAATATATACTGGGCATATCTACTCTCTATGGTCTACAGATGTTCTGAATTCCATTTGTTCAAATAGAAGTAACCACGGTCCTCTTCCAGATATTCTCCTACCACGAGGATCATAGGGACCAGATCTATCATTCATGACACTATATTATCTTAGAAACAATTGACTTCTCGCTGTATGACAGACACTGTGTTGTGTAAGGAGACACAAGGACTCGGGTCTCCGTCTTGCTCTCAGTCCAGAGAAGATGGACATACATAGGAATGAGAGAAACAGCATCAGGAATATGCAGTCTTACATGACATGGGAAAGGGACATGATCACACTGGTAGTGGTGACGATGAAAGGGGGCTTCAGGACAGTGAGCCCTGAGCTGACAGTCGGAGCACAGGTGAGACAAAGTACAGGAGGGGGCAGCTAATAGAAGCAAGAAGAAGTGAGGACAGGACGCTGGGAATAATGAGTCCAGAGCCAACATGGCTAGAGCCTGGAGTTGAGACAGGTGGGCATCAGAGTGGATATGCGTTGGTTGGAACGGGGATTGGTTAAAGAAGGGTGACAATTGTACAGACATGCTTATTAGATACTGATCACTCTTACAATACCTTCTTCTATCTCTGCCTATTCCACCTTCCCCACAAATCTTTTTCTTATGCTCATGTTTATTAATTTAGTTTCAGACCCACTGAGTTTAACCAGGGCTGGCCTGTGTGAGCACGGGGTTGAGCTTTCTGTTGTAGCCTGGTGGACTAAGCAATAGATATAGATGGATGACAATGGCTCCCCTTTTCCTAGAATGTATCCATAGCTAATCACTCATCAGTAAGGGACCTGTAAGCTTCTACCTGTTTCATGGCTGATTGCTGACAGGTCAGCTCCAGAATAAGTAACTGAAATTGCTGTAAGTTAGTGACTGCAGTGGTCATGGGAGCCGAGAGGATGCCCTTTTGTTATCTTTCATCTGTCTTCTGGCTCCTACAGGCTTGCTGACCCCTCCTGTACACTGTTCCCCGAGTCTTACAGAGGATGATAGAATATCTTTTTTGGAGCTGAGTCCTCAACCATCACTTATTCTCACTATCCTGGGCAGTCATAAGTCTCTGAATCCTCTGCTATTCACTGAAAAGAGAGACTTCTCTAGGGCTGAGAATAGCTTTTGAATATAGGTATAAACATCAGGATTTAGAAGGCAATTGGATGATGTGTCAGTTTAGTGAAACAACAGTAGTCCACACTTGGGCCTATGGTCTCCCCAGACATTGGTTATTAACCAGGATTATGGTACTGGACATGGGTTTTCTCCTCTGGAGCAGGCCTCAAATTCAGGCATAGGAGAGTTGGTCATGACACTTTCGTACTGGTGGGCCAGTCTTGGTGGGGTGGTTTTTGGTTTGTAGGGTTCACAGCTGAATAATACCACGGATACCTTTTCTACCTTAGCAGCCCAGAAAGCACCTTCTAGCATTTTGAAAGGTATCTAACAGGAAGTTCCCCACTTAGTTCTAGCTTGCTTTCTTTATATCTTACAACCAAGGTGTGTGGCATCTTCAAGGGTACATAATCGTACCCTCTAGTTCTAGTGGGCTACCCAGAAAACTGGCAAACCGTGCGTTGTCTTGGGGACTTTGGGACCTTCCTGACCAACTCCTGTGGAGATGATCCACATCCAGGACTTTACTCTCACAGCTGTCTCTTGGGTTATAAAGAGTAAATGTCCATGTGGCTTTTTTTCATACACCTTTTGTTTCGGATCATTATCTGTCAATACCCTCATCTTTCCAATGCCCCCACTTCCCACCTTAAACGTTTCCACTCCCAGTTTCCCCTTCTTACCTGTGTTTTGCCATCCCTTCTCCTGTAAGGCAACCCTCACCCCAGAAGTCTCCTTTCTAGTTTCCCAGGTCTCACCCAGAGGTACTCTACATTAAGCAAACACAACAGAAGAGACTAAGCTAGGAACCACACATGAGAGACGACATGTAGCATTTGTCCTTCCCGGCCATAGTTACTCCATCCAGTACAGATTTTTCCAGTTTCATCTGCTTGGTTGCATATACTGCAGTTTCATTTTTATTTATAGCTGAATATGATTTACTTGTATGTACGCGCCACATTTTCACTATCTGTTCATCAGCTGGTGGACATCTAGTTTGCTTTTATTTCCTAAGAAAATGTGGGTACAGCAATGTGGAACATGGATATGCAGGTATTTTTGTAGCACAATCCATAGTCCTTTGGTGTGTTTAGAATTGTAGTATCTTCTTTATGGTTGTTCCCTTAATGAGTATGAACTAACCTTCCTTGTCTCTTCTGACTAATTTAGATTGAAGTCTCTTTTGTCTGGTAGTAGAATAGATATGTTTCTGTAGTTCTGTTTGCTTGGAGGACCTTTTTCCATCCTTTTACCCTAAAGTGGTATCTACTGTTGTTGATAAGGTGTGCTTCTTGCAGGCAACAAAAATTTGCATCCTATTTTATAATTCAGTCTGCTAACCCGTGTCTTTTAATTAAAGATCTGGCACCATTAATATTTGTTGGTTTGTGGTTCTTTCTTAAGATTTCTTTGGATTAATTTTCCTGGTGTGGTTAAGTTTTTCTCTGTTTCCTGCATATGTTTATCCCGCCCTTCAGGCTAAAGTAATCTTTATCAGATCCTCCTTAGACCTAGATTATTGTCCTAGATTTCTTTAGTCTGCCTTTATCATTGGGCATCTTGGTTTCTCTTTTAATTATAATAGTTTTTCTGGGTGTAATAGTCTGGTTTGGCAGTTGTAATCTTTCAGAACTTGGAATACATCTTTCCAAGCCTTTGGGACATTAAAAGTTCCCTTTGAAAAACCAGCTGTTACTCTGATGGGTCTGCCTGTATTTATCCTCCTCTCCTGAAACTTTTAGTACTTTTTATTTAGTTTATATTTTTACTGTTTTAACTATCATGTTATATGGAGGAGCATTTTCCCTCTTTCTCGTCTTGTCTATTTTGTATTCTGTAGGCCTCTTCTACCTGGATGGGCATCTCTTTCTCTCTGTTTTGAAATTTTCTGTGATTTTATTGACAGCATTAACTATGCCTTTGTCCAGGAATTCTCCATTTTTCTATGATCATAATGGATTTTTTTTAATTTGTTTTTTTTTTCGAGACAGGGTTTCTCTGTATAGCCCTGGCTTTCTCTGTATAACCCTGGCTGTCATAGAACTCACTCTGTAAACCAGGTTGGCCCCGAACTCAGAAATCCACCTGCCAGAGTGGATTTGGATTACAGGCATGCGTCACCACTGCCCCACTGGATTTTTTTTAAGGGGTCATCAAGTTATCATTGAATGATCCAGTTACTCTACTTTGTCTTCCATCCTTCTGCTTTTAACATGGTTCATTCTGTTGATGAGGCTTTCCACTGAGCTTTTGATTAGGATTATTAAGTTTTTATTTTCTGTTTTATTTTATTTTGAGTTTTCTTTAGTGATTTAATGTCTTTATTGACTCCAACATTTATATTCTACCTTGTTTTCATGACTTCTTTCATCCATTTGTGTTTTCTTGGACTTGAATTAATTTATTTCTGTTCTCTTTAAGGTCACTCAGGTATTTAGTTGTGTCATCTTTGGATGCTTTAAGCATTGTTACTGTTCATTTGAATTCTGACTCTTAAATTTTATCTAAATTGTTTCCTTAGGGAATATTTCTGTGGCATTTGTGATCGAGAGAAGAGACATATTGTTTTGGTTTATCATATTTGCATTTTTACAATGGGAACCCAAGTATGTTGATTATGCATACTTGTCTTTCTTATGAATTTTTAGCCTACCAAGCTGTAATGATAGACTGGGTAGCTTGAGGGCACCCTCAATTGTGTAAAACCAAGGCTAAAAGGTAGGAGACATAGTGATGGTAAGACTCTTACTTGGGGGGGGGCAAGGCCAGAGGGACTAAATAGAGTGACTTTGGTGTATTGGACCCAGGGAATTATGGTACAGGTATCTAGGACAGGTTCTAGGGATGGAGGGACTTATGAGACCAGAAGATGCATGGTCCAGGACAAAGATCTGGGGTAGGGTCTAGAGTGGAATCTTGGACAGGGGCAGAGGCAGGGCCAGGGCCAGGGCCAGGGCCAGGGGCAGGGTTGGTTTCCAAAGTAGGATCGGAAATATCCCCTGGAAGCTGTTTTACATGGAACTAGAGGTGGAATTCTCCAGACTTGGCTTTCATTGAATCCTGTATGTGGACTTTCAGAGTGGTAAGCTAAAATATATAGGCCTAATTTCTATGGCTATGGCAGAGGCAGAACCTAAGGAAGGCTGGTGGGGCAGAAGGTAGAAAAGGTAAGAGATTCTTAATATTAACCTGGATTCCTAGTACAAGAATCTTGAGTAGAAAGCAGCAGAGGAATAAAGAGAAGTCTGTATCTAAACATTTGAGTTAGCCATGGCTTGAGTTGCACATTGAGACGATTAAGAGGAGTTGGGGCAGTTTGGAAAGGTTGGCTTGGGTATTGGCACTATGGATGATGCTAGGAGAAAAAAACCCAGAACCACTTAGATACAGTAGCCATGTATCAGGTCACAGTCTCTTGAACCCACTCTGTGTTTCATACATACTGTTTTCTGCATACTCAGTTATCCTCAGCACCATTACTTATCGGCTCACTCAATGACCATCAGCATTAACCCATTCATGTAGACTTTCTCTCATCTAATGGGTTTCTACATATCCCAGAGCCAAGCTTCTTATCCAAGCTCCTATATTGTTCCTTGCTCTCTCTGTGTGAGAGATTTCAAAGACAGCACTCCATGCCACCTAGTAGCTATTTGGCAACACAAGTACATCTTTTTAATAAATGAAGGTTATTCTTTTATAAGAAGTTAGTTCTTTTTTTGGTGATGGAATTGAAATCCAATATACCTGCTTACTAAGGTCAACACAAAAAGTACCAGAGATTCTGTAGATGAGTTGCCACCAGTGTTGGCTCAGGAAAATAAGGGATCAAGGAAATGTGCAGAATATTTTGTGGCCTGGAAGTAGTATGAGAATTTCTCTGCTGTCAGGTGGGTGGGAAGGTTCGTATCCGTGAGTGAAAGGCTAGTACTTTGGAGCCACAGCATACAGACAATGGTGCATGTCTCTGAGGAACTAGCATGGAAAAGTGGGTGGTGGAATAGTGATGGAAGTGGAAGAGCAAGGTGGAAGCAGAAGACCACAGAGGGGAGAGCTTTGTCCTGGGGCTTCAGAGATGTCTTCTTCCTGGATCTTCACAGGGAATGATGAGGTCCAGCTATAACAGAATCCTTATAAAATGTGAGGACAAGACCAGACTGAGATTCAAGGGCAGAGGGAGAGGAAGGTAGGGGCAAGCCAATGGAAAAAGGAAAGGTGTTAGAGAAAATGTGGTTAGAGAGTCAGGGCTGTGTGCTTTGTAGACAGGGGAGGATTAAGCCTGCTCAGGAACTGTGTCTGCCCATTATCATAGAAACATAGAAACAGAAACCCAGTTGAGGATGAAAAGTCTACGGTAAGGCTGATGCTTAGGATGCTCTGGGTCCTCAGAGCCACAGTGGTGACTTCTCGTGGCTCTGTAGTCTGTATAAAAGAATGGAAAGGTTGTTGGGTGCAGTTCAGCAGCTGTCCTGGTGGGAGTGGCAATGCTTCCATGCCATCTTCTCCATTAGGTCCAGTCTGTGTTTTCATGCCTGACCTTAAAGTCATGCAAGCCACCCACTCCCTATGTTCCTAGCTCTCTGATTTTTGCACTTTGCATTTGTGATTTGGCTTTGGGACCTCCCTTGTGACCTGATTAAGTCTCTGTAGCCTTTGTCTATAGTTTTGACTGCCCCAGAAGGACCATGGGTTTCTTTATGGCTGGCAATCTTTCATGTACATCAAGTTCTCCTAGAGAGGTGGGATTCAGACAATAGGTTTCTGTCTCTGGACTCTTCATTCTATGGCTGTCTCCATCCCAACATTCCAACCATGTTTCTGCCTCCCCCTGCTTTCCCCAGTTGAGCCCACAGAGTCAAATCTCAGACCAGACTGACATTAGGTTGGAAGAACAAAACTACTCTAACCTCCAAACAGTGGATTATTATTCTTTAACCCTTCAAGAAGAGAATAAAGCCATGATGTTCCAGGATAAGACTTTCGTTTTGGTTCTGGTTCTTAAGTTGTTTCTACATTTCTTCAGATACTCTCTGGCTTCCCAATTGTTTAATGGATTTCTGTCTGAGTTTGTATGGTGTCACCTTCCTGATTATGTATACACATACACGCATATATGTGTGTGTATTTGTACACACATACACACATACAAATGTATGCATGTGTATGAATGCAAGCCTGTGTATATGTGTGTGTTTGTGTTTGTGTGTGTGTGTGTGTGTGTGTGTGTTTACAGTCTATCAGTGCCAGGTCCAGTCTAGAATACCCTGCCCATCATCATGTAATCATATGGAATTATAGTGAGCAACAGCTTCTGTCTTAAATTGAAAGATTTAGAGTAAGAGTCAACATACTTCATCCCTGAAGAAAGAAGACAAACTGTTGTGCAGGAAGGAGAGCCAGAGATCCTGCAGTGTGGGAGTCTCCAGTAATGGTCCAAACAGTGGTCAGGCTCATTGCAAAGAAGTTGGAGAGAAAGAGCAAGGATGGACTAGGAGTAGAGGGAGGTAGTGAGGAGGGAACAGGAGGGGGGAGACACGTAGCCTTACACTGATCAACACACTCTGTGGTGTTCTAGTTTTACCAAGAGCGGACTTGGGTCAGACCCGCAAGTATGGAGGAGGATGCTGAAGCTGGGTGGACATGTGGATGTCCAGCTGGGGCATGGAAGCATCATGTCTAGCCTTGGTCATGTGCCAAGAAGCTTTTGGCACATTGAACTGACTTCTTGATGATTAGACAAATTTCTCATGGTGACCTATGCTTGCTATTGGGAATTCAAACACAATTCACAGAGCATTTTGGAATTTTGTGTGTTGGCCATGGATGAATAATGATGAATGTGAATTTATGTGCATGCACGTATGTACATACAATGCAAAACATACATAATAAAAAACACTTGCAAGAAAACAAGGCTTCTAGAATGGAATGAGACATTATGTCTTTGAGTCTTCAGATGTAGTTTATAAGTCAAAAATATAAGATACAGCACGTGGAAGGTAAATTAAGTCAGTTGCAACCATTTCTGCTTCTTACTGGAAAGTACCCTGTCTGAGGCCCCTTTGGACAAGGCAGCCCCTGGCCCAAGTGTCTTTGGCTTATGTTGCTTGTGTATATGGACAGGGCAGAGTAATAGCTAATTACTCTGTAGCAACCAGTGTGTACTGAGTTGGATTTAGTAGTAGAGGAGAGTGGGCAGTGGACTTTAGGACTCTGTTACTGTGATTTCTGGTCTTTAAGCAAGTCATTTCTCCTCAGCATTCCCAAGCTTGTATTGAAAAGGCCGCCACAGATTGAAAGTCTTCACAGGTGCTCAACAGAGTTATAGGGCTTGCTAAGTTAGGGGTGAAGACTGCAGCCTGATTCCTGCTATTCATGCAACCAGAACAATTTCACTTTGGTGCATATCAGCTTTTGCTTCCTATATATGGCGAGCTTTGAGAGTGGAGGTTGGTCCTCTTAAGACACAGGGCTTTGATCCTCCAGAAATGATGGTCACTGCGGACCAGTCTGGGTATCAAAGATTGTTGAAATATCACCTGGAGACAGATGTGGTGGGCCTTTAGGGGTTGGCGCCTTTGGGCTTGTTTTGTATATATACTTGTTGTAAGCTCCACTTCTGTCGGTTCTTAGTTCTGTGGCTCCAAGATAATTCTCTAAGCCTGCCAAGCATCTATTTCTATAGTTTTAACAGGGTTAATAATGTCGCCTAGGCTGTGTCATTCTTTGTGCTCTGTGAAAGGTGACCACTGTCTGACAGCTGAGTAGGTTTTGAGGTTTCTAAGAATATCACTGATGACATAACAGAATTTGGAAGTTGTTTCCCCATTTATCCCTACAAAATCTCCCAGGTTAGAGAAGCAATCTGTGCACTCGCTCTTCTTTGAATATTGAAAGGGGCCCCGTCTATCCTTGCCATCGATGTTAAAAATGATAAAGCATTTAAAATAACTTCAAGGGATATACTAAATTGCTTCTCATTTCCAAGCTTAAAAAAAGGCAAATGGTGATGTCTATGGTCATTTGAAAAATAAGAGGTTGGTTGAACAGTGGTTCATAGTGATGGTTAATCTCTGCTGTCAACTAGACAAGGTCTGGGCTCAGCTATGGGGCGATTCTCTAGGTATGTCTGTGAGGAAGTTCCCAATACAGTGTAACTGAGGAGGAAGGCCTGCCTTGACTGTAAACAGCATCATCTATGGGGCAGGGCCCTGTACTGAGTAAGAGGGGCAAAGGAAACAGCTCAGACATGCATCTCTCTGCTTCCTGACAGCTGACGCAATGTGAGCGGCCACCTCACCCTCCTGCCCCACACTATACCCTCAAATTCTGAGCCCAAAGACATCCTTCTTTCCTTGAGTCATGCCTTGACAGATATTTTATTGTTGTAGAAATGAAAAGAATAGCTAATGCAAGCAGGAACATTGTTTTTTTTTGTTGTTTGTTTGTTTGTTTGTTTTAAGTGGATTTTAACATCCTTGGATTGAAAGCACATGGGTGAATGCTTATCATCAGTCCAAAGCTACTTTCCTGGCTTTTCTGAGTCATCTACAATTTTCTTGGGGTCTGTGTCACATAGGCTGTCTCCTATCAACATGTGGCAGGCAGCTCTGAGTATAAAAATGGGAAGTGACTGAGGGTTGGAAAGTCAATGCTGACATCTTCTGAGAACAGAGCAGGCCACCTGCTGCACATACCTTTGTGGACAAGGAACAGTGCCTTGGGAGCATGTGTCGTGATGTGATAATATTAGGGGGACAAACAGCAGTCCAGGAAATGGGCAATGGGGATGAGAGAGAAGTGTGTCTAATTAATTTGTTTGACATGGATTAAAGCAATGACTTCTTCCTGGATTCTGGGGTTAAGGCAGCAGGCTCTGGAATGTATAAAGGAATATTCATGAAAGTCAAAAGCAACTCTGCTTTGCTTCTCCAAATTTAATTTTGTGTCCTGTAGGTGGAGGAACAATGCACCCTATTTTGTTTTACTCACTTAGCACACTCTCTCAGGCCTCTTCCTGTGTCTATAAATGTCACCACATCATCTCCCTTGTTTATTTAGCCTGTTTCCAGGGCTACTGCAGTTGGGGACCATAGAAACGTCAGGCAAGGTGGGGCTTTTGTGGTGCATCCCACAGGACCAGCACCTGGGAAGTCCAAAACTTAATCAGCACAGAGTAGAGCTGACAGCCGGAAGTGCTGCTCTAGGTCCTCAGCCTTACCATGGGCGACTCTTCAGGAGCTGCTCTGACCTCTGGTGCAGATAGCAGGAACGTCTCTGGTAACCCATGAGGATGCCTTGAAAGACAATGATGACCCCACCAGCTGGTCTCGAACCCCTTGGCCAGCCTCTAGCTCCAAAAATATTCACATTACAATTCATAACAGTAGGAAGATTATAGTTATGAAGTAGCAACAAAAATAATTTTATGGTTAAGGATCGCAATAAATGAGGAACTGTATTAAAGGGTCACAGCTTTAGTAAAGATGAGAACCATTGCTCTAGACCCACCTTCTTCAGTGTTTTTCTATCATCACGCCTCAGTATGTATTAGATTTGTAAACCTGTGGATTGCATTGTGTTAGGATGTTTGACTTAAAGATGTCTGAGAGATCCACGGTCGCCAGGGTGAGGAGGATGTACTTGTGCAATGTTCAGCCTTAAGGCTGGCATCCGCATCACACTCTGAAGACTCGGGGAACAGTGTGAGAAGAGGAGGAAGGGCAGAGAAAGAGAGAGAGAGAGAGAGAGAGAGAGAGAGAGAGAGAGAGAGAGAGAGAGAGAGAGAGCTGCTGGGTGACCAGTGTCTTCTGGATACAGGAGGGCAGCTGCACCTACAGACTTACAGGAATCGTGGCAGCATGCACAGGGCTTGCACAATATCAAGGCAGACAAATGACAACAGGGAGGGGGGATAGCTGCTGGGAGAGAGACGGTCAGTTCCTTAAGGGAATGAACTGTTCCTGGTGTGTCAACCGTGATCCAGTGGATGCTCAAATACCCAAGTGCATATGGGTACCACAAATCTGCCTATGATTTTGAGAGAGAGAGAGAGAGAGAGAGAGAGAGAGAGAGAGAGAGCAGTGTGTCACAAAATTGGAGGAGGGGAGGGAAGGATAGTGAATCTGGGAGGAGGTGTGGGAAGGCTAGGTGAATATGATCAAACTACATTGTACGAAATTCTCAACGAATTAACTAAAAATCATTTTGAATTGCTGACTCGAGTTCTATCAAAAGTTTATTACACATATTTTGTCTTGGGATTAGGATAGAATTTCCAGCTATTTCTGAAACAGACCCAAACCGACTCCAGCTCCATATTTATGCTAAGCAGTGCTCTCAGCACTGATGATCATAAAAAAATGCCCAACAATTCAAAAGCATTGAAGATGCTTTTCATTCTCCAATATCAACATCATCAAAGATTTAACCCTTTATGTAAAAATAACAACCATATCCTTCTAATTAGTTTGCAGAATCTATCTCTTCATTAATAAATAGTAAAATTGTAGATATGCCGAAGAATCTCTATGATCTATTGATGAATGTTTGATTTAAGTATCTATTTTAAATACCCATATACCCAAGGACATGTATATATTTCTTAGGTGAAAAGGGATCTCAAGGAGAAAACATTTTAAGGAGCCTTGATCTGGGGCTGGAGAGATGGCTCAGAAATTAAGAGCATTGACTGCTCTTCTGAAGGTCCTGAGTTCAAATCTCAGCAACCACATGGTGGCTCACAACGATATGTAATGAGATCTGATGCTCTCTTCTGGGGTGTCTGAAGCCAGCTCCAGTGTCTACATATAATAAATAGATAATCTTAAAAAAAAAGAAGAGGCCTTGATCTAAGGAATATATGTGTGTGTGCAGATGTGTCACTATGACCTGGAAGATACTTGAGTAGAGTGTTAGGGGTTCAAAGGGTTAACGGCAGCCTCTACAGGAGCCTGTTCCAGGGATGCCCAGGTTACTTGACAGTGCATCCAGAACTGCACCAGGGCCTGAGTCAGTTTTGGCCTTCCGCACTTTTAAATCTGTTCGCCTACTTACTATAGATTCTTTTTTCTTTTTTCTTTTTTGTCTTTTAAGTGAAGAAATCCAAGCATTTATTTAAGCCAGCAGTCAAATTGGTCACTTAAAATAACAGTACATCTTGTCCAAGTCCAAAAATACTACCCAGTATAAGGAGGCAAGTCGGGGAAATTGGTCCGAGGAGGCTGAGGACTTTTAACAGCGCCCTGGAGCTCCTGTTCTTTGATCCTTCCTCTCCCAGACATGGGGCAGGAGCCCAGTGCCTTCTGCTTGTCTTGATTAAAGTCAGCCTCCACCTTCCCCGGAGCCCCTCTGCCCTTCTGGGGACACAGGCTGCATTCAGCACCAGCTGCTCTGCCCAGGCCCTGCGCACACTTTATGAAAGGCGTTTCCCACTTGGATTGAACAGGCGCTGTGTTTGTGTGTGAGGGAGAAAATGAATCACTGTAACATGGGGCTACGATCTGGGGTGTCGTGTTTGTCCCATGCAAGTACGTAAACACAGCAGAACTCTCTGGAAACACTAGAGGCGGGCACAGAGACAGGAGTGATTCGGGTGGCCCCAATAGTGGGGCACATTTCCACATGTGGGACCCCTCTGGGTTCTGCCCTCTCTCAGCATTCTCTGAGCCCAACGGGAAAGGCTGAGGTTTCGGCATTTCAGTCTGTGGTCCGGGAAGAGGCAAAGGATCTGAGGGCTCCCTCCAGTCCAGTGAACAACTCAACTTCGCAGGGAGGCTGGAGTTGGAAGCGGACCGTTGTGAAACGTTAAAGATTTTCTGGCAGTAGGAAAGGGAATTTTTTTTTCCTTTCCTCCCTCCCTGCCGAGGCAAAACAGTTCTAAGGAGAGAGTCACTTTGTAGTTGTAACTCCCATTCAAAGACTCCCAGCCCGAGAAGCTGCGGATCCCTGCGCTTCTTGTGAGTGGTCTGTCGGAGACTGGCACCAGCCACACTGCTCATGAGTTTACCCAGGACTATCTTCCCCAGGAGGGAGACCGGTAAGTGCAGCCTCTTCATATCTGTCTCTGGGGACTTGAAGGGGCTTGATCTTTTTGGACATCTTCCCGGAGGGATGGGAGAGCCGTTTTCCTTACTTGGTGCAGCCTGTGTGTGACTATGTGCACACACGTGTGTGCTGGGAGTCTGCTGGTCCTTGCAAGGGGTTGGCTGGCTCTCATACTCCACGCACTTGGCAGAGAGGTGAAGTGCACATCACAGGAGCTACCCCTTCCCCAAGAGGGTGAGCACACCTGGCCTCCTCTGTGGCTGCTGGCAAGGAGGAGCAGGGCTTTGCCATGTCCAATGCTGAAACTGTCGGGGTCCCCACAGCAGAGGCAGATGGAAATGCGGAGTGGGGTAGGACGGTGGAACAGTTGGGGACTTCTCAAGTCTGGACTCTGAGGGCCTCGGGTGCCCTGGCTGGAGGCCCTGCCTTCCTTGCAGGTACAGTCCATGGGATGATGTCATTTCCTATGACAGCGCCCCTGCGTGTGCTCTAGAAACAGACGCAAACAGGCTCTGGGCAGACAAGGTTAATCCTTCTGCCCAACTGTGAGAGTCAGTGCTGGCGAAGCTTGGGTTCAGCTTTAGCTTTGGCAAATGGACTGTACACATGGTTTCCTTTAAAAAAAAAAAAAGGAGAGCGAGGCTAGTTAAAGCACAGCCTGACTTTTCCAGCTCCAGGAAGATATGGGCAAAACTCTTGAGCTCTTTTGATTAGCTCTCTCAAAACAAAACAAAACACACACACACAAACCCAAAAAACCAAAAACAAGAACAAAACTGAACTCAGAGAGAAGGCAGGAGGGCAGGCCACCACCCAACCAACCTGGGGTGTGGTGTCTAAGACTCCAAGAGGAACTGGCTTTCTAATCTTGAAAAAGGTGTTTACTGTTGCTAGAGCTCAGTTTCCTCCTTTGAGATCAGAGATAATCCATTCCTGCCCCACAAGGTGAGAGAAACAAGAACCGGGCTCAAGTCTGTGAGTGTCCTGAACAACACGGACATAACAGGGTGACCCTGTGAAGCCTCAGGGGTGGCTCTCCTAGGTGGCACAGCAACTATCACAGATATCCGGCCTCTCGGGTGGGAGCTGTGTCGGTGCCCTCTATATCAGGTCCATTCAAATGCCTCCTCTTGGAAAATGACCATGTCGATGTGTCTTCTTCCTCTGGGGAATCTGCTCCAGCAAGCACTGACATGGTACTCGGTGTTGTGTAGGAACATCTCCTTAGCTCTTACTCACTTTCTGTCTCTGGCTGTATCTCCTTCCCTGAGGTTTCCTTGGCAACAGACTCTGAGGCAGAGCTGTAAGAGTGGGAATTTCCCTGCCGAGTGCTGTAGATACAGCACCCATGAGGGTGAAGGAGACCGTGGGGTGGATAGCAGGACAGTGATGGAGTTGCAGTATTGGCTCCAGCTGGTCTACCTGTTCCTGAGAACTTGGTGCCCTTGCAATGATAAGGCACTGCATGTGGGCTGCTCCCAAGGCTGGACCATCATCATGGGTAAGGCAGCTTCAGGACTCTGAGAAGAGCTAGAAGAGTTCAGCCGTGGTTTGTCCCGAGCAACCTTTGTGTTGGCTGTGGGAATGGATGTCTCAATCATGGGGTAAGGAGTGTCAATGGGTGACAGCTACTCAGAAAATCTGACTGAATACCAGCTCTTTTCAAGCGTACCTATCCAGAAGATTGGGCATTAGCAATATGGCCACCTGTCCAGTTGGATTCTTACAGAGCAATAGATCTTGGATAAGTTTTTGTCCGTTACAGAACTCAGAAGACAAAATGGCAGGATAGGAGCTGGACTAGAGATGACCCCAGGAACCATTCTGGTAGTACCATTGCACAAGTGTGGATGGACACGACCACGCTGGTTGCTCCTTTCTGTCCAGGTCACAGGACTGCAGATGCAGATGGCTTAATTTCTAGTGCTAGAAAATAGAATCTCAGGCCCTTGGGGAATCCCTGTGAAGGGAGCAAGGGTCAGCCTGCCAGGCAAACACCAGCTCTGCCTAAGGCTGGAGCAGGAGGGGCTGGCACTGGCGACGCCTGCTGTGCACTCTCCCTGCTCCAGGGAAGAACTCCAGCTGCAGGAGACACTGTATGCCTTTAATAGTTCTGAGCTTTGTAACATTTCCTGAGACAAGTGGGTGCAGCAGTGTTTGTTTGTTTTCTTTTTTCTTCCTTTTTTTTTTGTGGACACAGCCTGTAATGTTCATTTTATTGCATTGTAGCTTCCATTACTTACCAGAAAATAGTAGATGTGTTGCATAGAATTAATTGGTATATTAAATAATAAAGTATACATTTAGGATACCACTATTGGAAACAAGCAGGAATGAGTCGAACATAAATTATCAGGAGAAAGTTTCCATTGTTTTCATGAGAGAAAAGCATTGAACTGCGGGGTATTTATACATACATATATATATATATATATGAAAATTTTAATTAGCTGTTAAAGTTAGTCTAAAATGGTAACAGGTTTTATTCATTTTTGCACACGTGCCACTATACTTTAGTCCTACCCAGTGAAGTCACTTTCTTAAAGCACTTGGGATCCATTTGCAGCACATTGCTTGGCTAGAGCGTTCTGTGCTCCAGGCGCTGTGCTGGGTGCACAGCATCTAATGGTACACGCTAAATAAACAACAGACTCCAAACCCAGGAAGCTGGGGGCCTCCACGGGCTCTCGCTGGGAAAAGCCAACCTAAACTGCTCGGTTAGAATGGGCTTCTGGGAGGAAGTCTTGTTTGAGCTGTTTTTGTTTGTTCATTTGTTTGGTTTTTGTTTTGTTTTCTCTTCAGGGTGTGTGGGTGTTAAGATGGGGTAGGATCTGTTACAGTGGTGTATTATTAGCAGGCAATTTGCTTAAGACATGGGGTGAGAGGGTCAAGAGTTTTTTTTTTAATTCAATATATTTTTTATTTACATTTCAAATGATTTCCCCTTTTCTGGCCCCCCACTCCCCGAAAGTCACATAATCCCCCTTCCCTCCCCGTTCTCCCACCCACCCCTTCCCACTCCCCTGTTCTGGTTTTGCCCTATACTGCTACACTGAGTCTTTCCAGAACAAGGGGCCACTCCTCCATTCTTCTTGTACCTCATTTGATGTGTGGATTATGTTTTGGGTATTCCAGTTTTCCAGGCTAATACCCACTTATTAGTGAGTGCATACCATGATTAATCTTTTGAGAGTGGGTTACCTCACTTAGTATGATGTTCTCCAGCTCCATCCATTTGCCTAAGAATTTCATGAATTGATTGTTTCTAATGGCTGAATAGTACTCCATTGTGTATATATACCACATTTTTTGCATCCATTCTTCTGTTGAGGGATACCTGGGTTCTTTCCAGCTTCTGGCTATTTTAAACAGGGCTGCTATGAACATAGTGGAACATGTATCCTTATTACATGCTGGGGAATCCTCTGGGTATATGCCCAGGAGTGGTATAGCAGGATCTTCTGGAAGTGAGGTGCCCAGTTTTCTGAGGAACCGCCAGACTGATTTCCAGAGTGGTTGTACCAATTTGCAACCCCACCAGCAGTGGAGGAGTGTTCCTCTTTCTCCACATCCTCGCCAACACCTGCTGTCTCCTGAATTTTTAATCTTAGCCATTCTGACTGGTGTGAGGTGAAATCTCAGGGTTGTTTTGATTTGCATTTCCCTAATGACTAATGAAGTTGAGCATTTTTTAAGATGCTTCTCCGCCATCCGAAGTTCTTCAGGTGAGAATTCTTTGTTTAACTCTGTACCCCATTTTTAATAGGGTTATTTGGTTTTCTGGGGTCTAACTGCTTGAGTTCTTTGTATATATTGGATATTAGTCCTCTATCTGATGTAGGGTTGGTGAAGATCTTTTCCCAATTTGTTGGTTGCAGATTTGTCCTTTTGATGGTGTCCTTTGCCTTACAGAAACTTTGTAATTTTATGAGGTCCCATTTGTCAATTCTTGATCTTAGAGCATACGCTCTTGGTGATCTGTTAAGAAACTTTCCCCCTGTACCGATGACCTCAAGGGTCTTCCCAGTTTCTTTTCTATTAGCTTCAGAGTGTCTGGCTTTATGTGTAGGTCCTTGATCTATTTGGAGTTGAGCTTAGTACAAGGAGATAAGGATGGATCAATTTGCATTCTTCTGCATGCTGACCTCCGGTTGAACCAGCACCATTTGTTGAAAAGGCTATCTTTTTTGCTATATTTTTCTAGATGGTGTGGTTGTGTACACCTGTAATCTTAGTACTTAGGAGACTGAGGAAGGAGGATTGTTGTGAATTTGAGAATAGACTGGGTAAAAAGTGAGTTCAGGGCCAGCATAGTCTAACTAGGAGACCCTGTCTGAATAAGCAGTATTGCTGTCACTACACAGATCAGGGACGAAGGTAGAAATGCAGACTCTGAGCAAAGGGTACTGGATGGGGTCAGACTAAGGAAAGAAAGTGGCTCCACACCGCCCCACTGCACCTAGCTGCTGCACAGGAGGACATTTTTGCTAATGTGGTGAGGTTCTTCCTGTCATCAGCCAACTGTCTCTGTCTTGGTCCCAAGTATGGATATAGTACTGAGGTTTCCCTACGCCTTCTGGAGCATCCCATGTAAGGTCTATCCCCTCTTCCCCTCCTCCTCCTCTTCCTCCCCCTCCTCTTCCTCCTGGTTGTGTTCAGCAGAAACAACCAGCGATGGTTTCCCAGGCAAAGCTTCCTTTCTCTTCCCCACCATGCCAGGGCAGTGTACGTGTCTCTGTTTGAGAAGTGAGCTAAACGCAAGCACTGCGAGTCTCAGCAGATGGCCATGAAGCAGGACTAATATTTGAATCCTGGTCAGAGTGTTCCATATATTGAAAATCATGTATTAATATGCCACACTATTGCTGGAAAATAGCACTCAAATACATGCACAAGTATACATATATATGCAAATATACACACACACACTCACACATGCACACCACACATACATGTAAACACACATCCTGCACAGATTTGCGCACATGTGCTTCTATTTGACATTGAGTCTGGGTAACTTCGTAGTTCCTATAAAGGTACTAAAACCTTCAATCCTGATGAATGATTACCCTGTGCAGTGCTCTCTCTCATCTCAGTCTCACCTCTCTGCCCCTTGGGCTCCCCTCCCCACCCCCCTCTCTCGATGTGGTCATAGCCGGCCTCCACTTATCTACTCTCTTCTCTTCTCTTCTCTTCTCTTCTCTTCTCTTCTCTTCTCTTCTCTTCTCTTCTCTCTTCTCTTCTCTTCTCTTCTCTTCTCTTCTCTTCTCTTCTCTTCTCTTCTCTTCTCTTCTCTTCCCTTCCCTTCCCTTCCCTTCCCTTCCCTTCCCTTCCCTTCCCTTCCCTTCCCTTCCCTCCCCTCCCCTCCCCTCCCCTCCCCTCCCCTCCCCTCCCCTCCCCTCCCCTCCCCTCCCCTCCCCTCCCCTCCCCTCCCTCCCTCCCTCCCTCCCTCCCTCCCTCCCTCCCTCCCTCCCTCCCTCCCCCCCTCTCTCTCAAAAACTACTTTGGTATTTCCTCTTCCTGGGCTGCTGTTGGCCGGAAGTCCCTCCCTGTGCCTGTGCAGCCATAAAATCTTTCCCCTGCTTTCATCGCACTCTCACCTCTCTGCCCCTTGGGCTCCCCTCCCCTCCCCCCTCTCCCCAAGTGGTCATGGACGGCCTCCACTTATCTACTCTCTTCTCTCTCTCTCTCCTCTCTCTCTCTCTCTCTCTCTCTCTCTCTCTCTCTCTGCCTCTCTAACTCCCATTCTCTGCCCTGAATAAACTCTATTCTATACCAAAAAAAAAAAAAGAAAAAAAAAGAAAAAAATTACCCTGTGCCAGGAATTAATTTATAACTTCCTATGATTTTTCAGCTTGCCTTCAATTTCGTGTTTTTCAAAACAGCCTTATGGAGGTTTTAAGCATACAGAGAGGCAGAAGCCACTCTATTTATTGTTTAGTTCATGTTCTGTTGCTCTGAAAAGACACCATGACCATGACACCTCTTATAACAAAAAGCATCTTATTGGGCCTGGCTCACAGTTTCAGAGGATTAGTCCATATTCATCGTGGCAAGAAGCATGGAGGCCTGCAGACAGGTGCTGGAGCAGTAGCTGAGAGCTACATCATGATACATGGGCAGGAGAGAGAGAGAGAGAGCGAGGAGAGAGAGAGAGAGAGAGAGAGAGAGAGAGAGACAGAGAGACAGAGAGAGACAGAGAGACAGAGAGACAGAGAGAGACAGAGAGATAGAGAAAGAGACAGAGATACAGAGACAGAGAGACAGAGAGATAGAGAGAGAGACAGAGACAGAGAGACAGACATAGACAGAAAGGCTAGGAATGGCATGGGTTCTTGAATCCTCAAAGCTTACCACCAGAGACTCATTTCCTCCAAAAAGTCCACACCTCCTAATCCTTTCAAATAGTGTCACGCCCTGGTGGTCAAATCAGTGAGCACACGCAGCCTTTCTCATTGAAGCCACCACACACCCCACGCCTGTATCCAGCAGCTACATTCGATTTGTGGCATCTTCCCCTCACTGTGCCTGCTGGTCTCTTAGCCCCGCTTTCCTCCCATGCATCATCGTTTTGACGTATCTGCACAGGTGCCAGTCTATCACTGAGCCCCAGAAGGCATGGCACTTCCTCAGTCTCTATCTATTTACAGAGACTGAAACAAACCTCGTCTTAAGCCAGTGCCTAGGGTGCTTTGAGAAGTGCATGTATTGCTGTACGCCACGCTGCTAGGGAACGCTGGACCACAGACACGCGGCTCAGTCTGTGGAGTGTCTCTCCAGCATGCACAGGCTCTAGGTTCGATCCCCAGCACTCCTTAAAGCAGTCACAGTGGCACAATCCTGTAACCCTAGCCCTTGGGAGGTAGATGCAGGAAGATACACGTTCATTGTCATCCTTGGCTACAATGTGAATTTGAAGCCAGCTTGACCTCCACGAGGCCGGCCCTGTGTCATTCCCTAGCCCAAATGCCATCACCCAACAAAGTTTTTATATGTACTTTCAAATTGCTTGGTGGTCATATAAGATGCCACTAAATTTAAAGGCCTATTTACATAAAACATAGCGTCTGCTTCAATGCCTCTTTGCTCTGGAGGCAGAATCCTTACCAGAGAGAATGGCCCAGGCTGTCACTAGGAGTGGGTGAGGGTTGTAGCTTTTGGTTGAATAATGGGATGAGAAGGACAGACAGGGTCAGGGACGAAGGAGCAGGTTCATCATGGGGATCCGATCAGGCATGATGAACGAACTACCTAGAGGCTCTAAGAACATCCATGTCTCTCCCAGGGCATCCTGGGAACTCAGCAGATCCTGAGCAGGAGGTGGGTTTTCATCTGCCCCCCCTTCCCGAGGATGCCCTGTGCTTCTTGATGCCGCAGCCCAGCCTGGTCCCAGCCCCGGACCTGGAGGCAAAGAGCTGCTTCTCCTGGAAAGTATACCCAGAGGCCTCTCTCAGAGGGCTCAGGCAGTGTTGGCGGACAAGCTTCCAACTGTCTGAGTGATGTGGCTGCAGAGAAGGAGAGGGTCCCGTTGCAGCCTGCTGTGGCTGCTGTGTCCTGCTGGTCCCTCTGCTTCTTTTGGGAGAACTAATGGGGCATTGGAGTCACTCGAGGCTTAGAAGCAGCAAAGTGGGTATTTAAGCTGCTAGCATGTCAGCAGACGCTCTTCAGGCCTTGTTACAACAACCCCTTTGCCAAAGAGGATCTGGCATGCAGAAGGGAGAATGGCTTGCAGTTGATCAGGCAAGCAGCACACAGCGGGGCTGAGGACACAGGGCTCTGGACTCTCAGGGCCAGCATCGAGTCCTTGGGTGCTTCTGCCTCCTGTAGCCAGGGTGTGAGCACGTGAGCCCAGACTGAGGCAGGTTTTGCCTTCTCTTTGTCTATGTGTGCCTGTGCCTGTGCCTGTGCCTGTGGGTCTAACCTCAGTATCCTGTTCTCTTCTTGCTCTTGCCCTCCTTCCTTCCCGTCTTTTCTCCTCTTTTTCCTCCTCCTTTTCTTCCTTCATCTAACAGCATGCTGTTTGTGCCAGGCCGTCACTAGGTTGCAAGACTGCTGAGGAAGATGGGAGCCACAGGGCCTGGCAGAGGGAAGACACAGTTGCTGCATACAACAGATAAGCAGATGTAAAAGACAGGAATGGAGTGCTTTGAGGGGAGGGGAGGGGAGGTCTAAATCCAGTGATGTAATTGCCAGACCATGTCAGGGAGGGCTTCCTGGAAGAGGTGACTGGAGCAAAACTTGTAAAGCATCCAAGTTTGCTGGGAAACAGTAGCTGGCAAGTCTCTCTGTCAAGCAGGGGGTGGGGTGAAAGGTGGGGGGGGTGTTGTGGGGTGGGGTCGTGCTGACCCTGGGAGGTGGAGGAAGTAAGGCACATCTGTAGGAGACAAGCCCACGACCTTGGCAGAGAGTTAAACATTTTTACAAACCGAGTCAGTCAATAACAAACGAGGAGAAGAAAGGATTTCTTCATCTTTTAAATGTTGCTTTCTGATATGAGGCAGGAGGCAGCGTTCCTCAGATAGTTGTGTGGGCAGAGAGAGCGGGGCTAGTTACCGCCTGGCACGACTGGGCACAGCCCTCCTTAGATTCTTTCTCAGTTTGAAATGACATCCCAGGACCCTAAGCCCCCCCCCCCTTTGGAACACCTCTGATACCCTCAAAAAACCAGAAAAGATGAGGGGTTCAGCCAGCTCCCCTGATTTGAAGCCAGTGGGGCCCGTGGTGTCCTAGTTCCTGTTGGGCTGCTCTGGGTGGGGCTCCAAGCTTTCTCACCCTGCATGGCCGCCAGTAAGAACTGGCTTTCCATCTCTTTTTCCAGGTGGAGGGGCTGGCGGGGTGATGGTGCTTAGTAAACTACCCGAGTCCTGTCCTTAAAATAGCACTATCCAGGCTGGGGCCACGCCCTCCAGCTCTGTGTTAACCCTTTCCAAACCTGTCCAACAGATGGGATGTGGCTCAGGCAAAAATCTCCAGCAGCTCAGGTGGCAAAGTGCACTTCTTCAAGTCGTGTTAAAAGAACAGGATCATCCAGATGATGCTGGGTTCAAATCTGGCCTCAGCATCCTGCTGGTCCTCCTAAGGGCAAGGGTGGGAAGTGTGGCCTCCTCCAAAGGCTAACTACACTACATGCTCTCCTTAGGCCGGCCATTCTCAGCATGACACTGAGCTTTAGTTACTTCTGTGCTGTGGAAATTGTCACCACCCTCCAGGTTCTGCACTCCAGGTGATTTCCTTCGCGCTGTAGCTCTTAAATAAGCCCAGGGCTAATGGTCTCATAACTAAACTCTGTTCCTTTGAGGGGAATATGCGCCCCCCCCCCTTTTTTTCCCCAGTCCAGGGCGTTGAAGGGCTAGGAGTGAAGTGTACGTTTTGAAAGGGCAATTTAACCTGAGTCTAATCACAAGAGTGAGATGTAAGGGCTCTTTGTAAACCGTAAAGTACAAACAAATGTGGAAAGCCATTATGAGGCATCGGACGTTTATTTATTCCCTCAGTTATGTGTTGACTCATTCTGTAAATGTTTATGGAGCCTTTATGTGGGCCTGGCGTGTTTGGGGGACCCTGTGGTGAACAAAGCAGATGAGGTCCTTGTCTGGGGGATTGTATTTTAGATGGGGCCGATTGATGGTTCGCAGACACTCATATAGGTTAATAGGTCACCTTTCGATGGTGGAAAGTTCCCCAAAGGAAATAAACAATGGTGATGTAGTAGAGTAGAGAGCTTGTGGGGGGGCGTAATTGAGATTGAGTGGACAGGACAGGCTGAATTTAGGATGGAGCCAGCCTCCGAAAGAGCTGGAAGGGAAACTTTCTTGGATCAAGGAGTGGCTGCAGCAACGTGGGCTTGGCTTGTTGGAGAACCGATTCAAAGACCTAGGTGGCTGTGCAATTCAGTGAGAGGTTCAAAGGGGAAGGAGTTTCAGCAAGAAGCACAAGGAACACAGGCTTCTTCCCAGCGTCACACATTCCCAGGGGCTGATAGCATGAGCCCCGTGTCACGCTCTCTCAAAAACACCCTACAGTTTTGAGTTTCTGATTTTGCTTCTTAGAGCAAGCACAGGAGGTTGAGCTCCCAAAACTCAGCTGCTGAGTTCTAACCAGGACAGAGCTCTCCTGGATGCCCACTCACTGCCTTCTCTGGGGAGCCATGAGGCCTGCGGACTGCTGAGCAGAGAGGGAGAGTCAGTCCTCTACCTCAGAGAGCCTGATGTCCTCTGTGTGATGGAGTTTCCAGTTTGGGGTGCAGATCATGCAGAGGAGTCTCACTGTGTTCTGGAGCCAGCGGGGTTCAGTCAGGGTTCTGACTATACTTGGGAATGAGTCTGTCTCAAGAGAAAATGGATTACCTGAGAATTGAGGGACATGAAAAAAAAAAAAAAACTGGACCTGGGCCTGGTAATAGGAAGGGTTTGGCTCTAAGGAAAAGGGTGCCAGGATCCTCCTCAGGCCTAGGGTACAGCTTCTTTTGCCAGAGGGAGGTAGCCACAGTGAACAACACTCGTTGGAGCCCTAGTTACACTGTTTTGATAATGTCAAGAGACACTGTGGCTAAGCACAGCAGACAGTGCTGACCAATGCCCCCATCCCCAAGCCCTTCAGAAATCCCTGCACCTTCCCCCAGACAGTCCCACAGTTGGAGCTGTCCCCAGGCCTGCTGACAAAGGCAACTTTATGTTCAGCTTGCCATCCCAAGATGCCTCTTGTGACCACCCTGCCTAGCAGTGGATGGACTTCCACAGTAGTCTTGCGTGGAATGTCATGGACATCCTACAGTTTGCCCCCACACCCTTCTTCAGGCATAGGACTTGGAACATTTGGTAGAGCGCCAAAAAAACATGCCAGAGAGGCCACATAAGAGTTAGCCCATTGCCCACAGAGGCTGTGCTTAGAAGAGGGATGTGGGACATTCCCTTGGGCAGATGGATTAGATGTCACCTTGAGATCTCAGACTCTCTGAAGGGACGAGAGGGAGAGAGACATGCTGGCCACACGACAATAAGCACTCAGGAATGTCGTGTTTCTTAACACTGGTTTTCAATGTGCTTCATGGAAGTTAAGGGATAGGTTGCAAATGGAGCATGCTCAGTATCATGTGAGTTCCTCCATAGCTAGCCATGCCTTCTGGAGGGTGGGGCCGGGGCCCAAGAATTCCTACAGTCAGTTCATCTGTTAGGGACTGTCTGGCACAAGACGGAAGAGGGGGCCGGGTTGTGGAGTCAGGAACACCTGGTTTAGAGCCCACATATGGTAATTTGTTAGACTTGATCTTGGAGAAAGTTTCTTGACTTTGCTGATCTAATGCATAGCTATGACTCAAGGTCATCGAGCACAGTAGAGTGAGGAGAGGTGCACTGGGCTTTTGAGTGGTGATTTTGTGACACGGTTATGACAGCACTTAGTTGCAGGTAGGATCATGTGGTGATCCTTTTCTCCTTCATTTGCATTTTTTGTTTTTGTTTTTTGTTTTTTCCTTCCAGTGCTGGGGAATTTAACTCAAAATCTTGCACATGCTGGGCAAGTGCATGACGAGGGTGCTACCATTTTTTTTAAAAAATTTTGTGTTGAGACAAGGGCTTGCTTCTAGGCTGGCCTTGAAATTGTGAACCTCCTGCCTCAGCCTCTTGAGTAGTTGGGGGCCCGGGTGCATGGCCATCAGGACTTCTGTGCAACAACATTTGTGGAAAACGCCTAACAGGTGCCAGTCTCTGGTCTACAACCCTTTTGTCTTTCTAATCATACTTTGGCTGCCTGTGAATGCTCGGGACACTGAGGGACAGAGGCGTCTGTCTCACTGTGCTCTGGAAAGGGCCTGCCCAGATGGTGGACTTCATTCCGAGGCTCAGCTCTCAGCCCTGCTGTCCCCTGTTTGGGCTAAGGCTTTCATGTGGAGATGTCAGATGGCTCTAGCTGGGAGTAGTCACACAGATCTCTGCCAGGTTGGACTCACTTACCCAGAGTCACCTGTCCAGAGCAGGTGGCTGCATCTCATAGGGTGTGCCATCCCTCCGAGCTGGGAGGTGGCTCAGAGCTGGCCTCAGTGTGACACAGAGGAGTGTTTCCCACTTAGTCCAATCAGGGCTCGGGGCCCTGGGAGTGCAGATTACTGTGTATTTTGGTCTCTGCAATTGCAGAAAGAAGCAAAGACAGTGCCATCCTGAAGGGCTGTACCAGGAGGGTCAGGTGAGTGGGTGGTCCCTCACTCAGCCTGTGAAGCCAGCGACCACTTCCTATGGAAGGAGGCTGACGCTTCTGGCCTGAATGGGGAGAGATTTGGTTGCTAAGATGTATGATCTGTTTGGGGGCGGTCAGGGAAGGCTCAGAGGGGAGGGAAGAGCTGTTTGTGTCACCAAGTTGCATGACAGGGCTTCTCTAGTCATGGTGGGCGGTTGGATGACGTTGCTGTGGGTCTAGTGTTTCTGACTCCTAACCTGGTCTTGTCCTTATGTGGGTGTGGAAGCAGTTGGGAAGAGGAAGGGAGGTTAAAAGGCCCTGGGTACCTGAAGGATGCTTTCTTGTTGACTTGGCCAGATGGGCGCAATGAGTGGATGCATCTGATAGCTTTGGTGGTGAGGAAAGGATCCTTGGAACGCTCTGCTCCTCGCTACCCCCAAATGACGGCTGCATCCCAGGAGATTGCTGAAGCCATGCTGGGGCTTCCTGGAGCAGCCTGGGGCCACTGCCCTCTACAGTTTTCCTCATTCTTTCCTGGGCTCCTTGGAGGAAAGTCCTCAGACCTCTGTTTCCTCTGTTCCCTTTTGTCCTGTGGATGCATAGTGGCCAACTCTTCTGAGCTTAGCAGAGCCTTTCCCTTGCTCAGGAGCTGCCAGGGTAGCCTTGTACCTGGCTGAATCCCCACCCTGTTACTTATTCCTTAGTGGGGCCCCCTGCTTCCCCTTTCTTAGGCATTCTTCCAACCCCAGACCCCTGCTGATATCACTGCACTCACTCTCCTTGTGAGCTCATGTTGTGATTCCACATGAATGGTGGGGTTCAGTCAGCTAAAACGGGGTGTATCCTGGGCCTTAACTGTAGTCTCTGACTCCAGGATTTATGTCCCTTCCCCAAAACACACCCCAACAAACACAAACTAGTCATATATCCACAGAGTGAAAACAGAAGAGAACACTCAGGCTGGAAAGATGGCTGTCGGTAAAGGCTCTTTTCACAAAAACCTAGTGCCGGAGTTCAACACCTGAAACCCATGTAAAGGTGGAAGGAGAGAACCCAATCTACACAGTTTCTCATGTGCATACTTAAACACACACACACACACACACACACACACACACACACACACACTTTATTAGGAGAGGGAATTGTGTGTATCTGCACCGCCCATTGAGACGGGCAATACATTTCCATATGTGAGATGGTCTTCATCTTAAAACACAGCTCTCTGTCAGCAGCCGCACACCCCCATAGGTGGGGGAAAAAAACCAAGACAGTGAAAATAAACAAATGGCTGCAAGAGCCCCATGTTTCTGTTTGGGAGGCAGCTTCAAATCAGCAACGGACTCCAAGTTCTTTCTGATCTCTGTAGAAATCCGGACCCATCCGTGTCAGTCTTGTAATTAGACAAGGGTGCCTGGTGTCTGCCAGAAACACGAAGAGGTCTCTGCCCGCAAAGAGCATGGAGCAGATGGGGTTGCTGAGCGCAGCTTGTGTGTGAGCGCTGCCTGGGGGAAAGGGAAGCAGAGACTCGGGAGCTGAGGCGCCCGCTACACTGGTCCCTGGAGGAGAGAATCAGATGCCGCAGAAGCAGCTCCTAGACTCCTAGCTCCTCGCACTGTGACCCAGATGTCAGAATCCATGCAGAATAGGGATCTTCATGGGTCTCGCACCGTGGGAGCAGAAGTGCATCTGTAACGGACAGGCGCAGCAGCTAGGATGCGGCTGCCCCGCTCTGCCAGCTAGAGGAGGTCACCACCAGTATGCTCTTTGGCATATCCACAGGCGCACCCCGCTGCTGGGATGTCAGGGAACTGCACCCTGTCTCTGCTGCTCATGGCATCCCTTACCTGGCCAGGCTAACCGTGAGTAACTCTGAGCCCTTTCCTTAATCTTCCCTCAGCATAGGAAAAAGACCAGTAGGGAACTTGGCCCCCAAAAGTGACAGAAAAAGGTCTGTTACAACCAGGGTCCTTCTGTTATCAGCTACCGCTGTGAGACCCAATGGCACACAGAGAGAGACGCAGGAAATCCAGGGAAAGGAGAACTCCAAGCAATATAACACAGGTCCTGGCAAGAAGCATCAAAAGAAGCTTCAGGCTCCAGGTTTCCAACATGACTCTCAAGTAGATTGGAAATCAGTACAGTTATGAGAAATTCCCTTTTACACAGAAAATGGAGAAGGTTCACAAATGTGTAAGGTTCTTCACAAAATCAATCTTTTTGCATGTACATCTGTATAGAGTGTGTGTAAATGTGTGTGTGTGTGTGTGTTCCTGGTGAGTGGGTGTCTGTGTATGTGTGTACTTGTGCATGTGAAGCTCAGAAGTTGGTGTGGGGTGGCTTCCTCAGTTGGTCACTGAGGCAGGCTCTTCTGATCATCCATTTGACTAGAGTAGTTAGCTGGTTTGCTGTGAAGAATGCTGTTGCTTTGCTTTCCAAGTGTGGAGATTATAGGCAGGCTACCACATATACTGTGCATTTGTGTCGGTGCTAGGGTTTGGAACTCTCTCTGCACCTTACCCTTAAAAGGCGAGTGCTTTACCTCTGCTGCATCTCTCTCCCACAGCGGTATATTCTAGGAACTTTCTAGTGTTTTTACTTATAACATAATGGTATGCTTTAGTTCAGTATGTTTATTTATGAATGCATAAACATTTACTTATTTGTGTATCTTATGTGTGGTTAATGGTGTGTACCATGATATAAAATGTAAGCTCAAACTTTGAATCAGATCATAAAAACCCCCAAATCAGTATTCTAGGGTCTCAGTGGGACAGAGAAGGGTGTGGGTGTGGCCCTATAGCCTGGAGTATGCCTGACTTCTCTTTGGACAGTGTCACCATCTTCCTGCTGTCCAAGGTAAGGACTCTGGCTCTGGCCATGAGCTCTCCTCTCTTTTTCTGACCGTATGCTCTCCTAACTGGATGACTATATCCCCAGGCCACAGCAAGGGTCAGAGGTAGCTGACCGGTCCAGTCTCACATGTCTGTCCTTCCTCTTTTTGTCCTCATCCCTCAAGGGTGTGTTCCTGGTGAGGGCACACGAGTCCAGGAATGGTCCTAGCGGGCACACAACACCAGGAATGGTGTTGAAGGAGGCAGGGGATTGCCATATTTACGGCACAGGGGATGGCTGGGCAACATGTTTTCAACAACATTTTCAACACTGAAAAACATGTCAAAAGAAGATAAGAAAAGAAGAAAGAGCCGTCAGCCTCTCTCCGCACATGTGATAGCTCAAGGATTACTTACAAGGCCCACTCATCTCACGTGCCATCTTACAAAGTCAGCCTCAATACGTGCCAACAACTAGTGTCCAAGACATATTCCTGTGGCTACAAACCAATTAAGCTGGAATTTTCTAATTAAAAAAAATCAAGAAACTAAAGGATGTAAAATTGAACATCAGTTGGCGACAATCATGATATTCTTGTAAAGAACAGAGTTTAAACTGGAGATCAAAGCTTCAGTTAATGACCTTCTGAGTCAGCATGAGGGCTATAGCTGCGTCTCAGCAACCGCTTAGGTCCTCTGGGTCTCTCTACATAATAAATATGTACAAAATAAAAAAACAAATTAACTAACTAGTTATGTAACAACAGTAGATTGTGGACAAAGAAGGCTCCAGAGGAGACTTAGCTTTAAGTAACAGTTACAAAGATGGCCAGCATGATGGCAACTGCCAACTAACATGGGGCCGAGACCAAACTTCCATCCTCCCACTTGTTATCATAAACGTTGTGAGAAGAAGTCACTGTAATTACGTCCATTTGACAGGTACAAAACCAAGTCACACACGGCTTCTGTAGGTTTCAAACATGAGAGTTTGCTCAGTAGGTTTTGAAGGTGAGAGTTTGTCTCCTTGAGCTCCTCGAAGAGCATGTCACCACTCCGTGACACACAGCTTTATTTCAGAAACTGGAATACTTACTGTGTCTGCTTATTCAGCTTAATTCCAACAATTTTTTACTTTGATAACTGCTCTAAGCATTGCAAAATGTTTTAAATAATACTTTTCTAGTTCTTTGAGACTTTCCTATGTAACACATTTTGATCCCACTCACTCTCCGTATCCCCCAGTTCCTCCCAGATCCATCCCTACCTTCTTTCTCACTTACTTTGAGTCTTCCTTAAGCCTTTCAGTTCAATTTGTGTTCCCCAAGTCTCTTGAGCATGAGGTCATGCTTTGGAGTGTAGTTGACCTACCAGTGGTCATATTCTTAAAGTAAACTGACTTTCCTCTCCCAGCAGACATTAGTAGCTTCTCAAGTGGGAGTGGGAGTTCCTGTCCCCATTTCCCACCCATGCTGGGATTTTGTGTGGTTTGAGTCCATACAACTGCCAAGCCATATCTGGAAATCACTCTTTCATTGAACCTACTGCTTTTGGCCTTTACAATCTTTCTACAAACTTTGCACAATGACCTCTGAGCTTTGTGGGAAGGGAGTGATATTGGTGTGAGGGAGGCTGGAATGCTCCAGTCTTTCATTCTCTGCACAATGAGCAGTTGGGAGTCTCTGTGGTAATCACTGTCTACTGCAGGAAGAAGCTTCTCTAATGAGGACTGACAGATACAATGATCTATGGGCATAATGATAAGTCATTGAGCATTGCTTTGATATTATGCCCATTTAGCAGAGTAATAATGTAAGTTCTCCCATTGGGCCTGAAACATGTCTAGCCACAGGTTCTTGGCCCTGCTAATAGTACCAGGTGTGGGTTCCATCTTTTGGAGAGAGACTTAGATCCAATAAGAAAAAGTTTGCTTACTCAAATAACAACTACTGCATCAGAGGGGGTGTGTCTTTCTGGGATTATTGTACCTGGTAGGGTTCACAGATGGGCAATATTGATTACTTTCCTCTTTGGTAGACTGCATAGCAACTTCTAGCACCAGAGGGGATAAAAGCTAGCCAGAGAGGACAAAACCTCCAGGTCAGTAGCACATGATTAAAAATTAGACGTGGCATTATGTTTCTGTCTCCTAAAACACAACTTTATTTTTCTAACTGTAATGGTGAGTTGTGACTGTTATAAAAAGGAGCCAAACACAGAAAACGATTATGTAGAAATGAAAGGTTTCTTCACCTCCACAAAGTGATTAATGGTTTTCAGTTTATCCATAAAGGTATGTTTCTTTATTTTCATAAATTAAGATTAAGTTTAGACAACTCTTTTATAATAGTTCTTAGCTTTCAGGACTTCCCAGCCTTCCACCATATCTACGCATGAAGATCAGTTTCATTCCTATTGTTGACTGTGTAGCATCCTGCAGAATGTGCCATTTAACATAGCCTCCCACTGGCGAACCTTTAGGTTGTTCATAGTTATTTTTTTTAATATTTATTTATTATATGTAAGTATATTGTAGCTGTTTTTCAGACACACCAGAAGAGGCACCGGATCTCATTACAGATGGTTGTGAGCCACTGAGTAGTTGCTAGGATTTGAACTTAGGACCAGAAGAGCAGTCTTAACCGCTGAGCCAATTCTCTAGCTCTTGTTCACAGTTATTTTCATTTTCCTTTATTTTCCCTTTTCCCCCTTTCCCCTCATTTTCCCCTTTATAAAAATTTCTTTTATCTTTGTTTCTTTTTTAGTTTCCTTCTTGGTTCCTTCCTTTTTTCTTTTGAGACAAGGTTTCTTTCTCTAGCTTTGGATGGCACAGAACACCACAGAATCGCCCCAAGCTCACAGAGATAAGCCTGCCTTTGCCTCCTGAGTGCTCCAATTAAAGGTGTGTGTCACTGTGCCTAGCCCTCCCTCTCTTTTTTATTAATCCAGATAACCAAGCAAGGTGGGCCATCCTTAGCTAGGCTCGTGCTTATCTTATTTTGAATGTGTGTGCATCCCTAAAACTTAACAATCAGACAAGTTTAAGTACTAGTCTGCATTATTTCCCTCAGACCTCCCAGTGGTTAGCATAGCCATCTGCGTTTCATGGGTAACTAAGCCATACAAGAGTTGCATTGATTAATACTGCAGGGGTGAGTGTCAGATCCGCCATTCAGATAAGATTAGCTCCAGGGTCGAACCTTGGATGTTCAGTCAGATACCCTTTTGCCATCTCTGTAACTACAACAGTGCTGTGGCTTTATGCAGATGCTCATGCAGGTGATTCTGCAGTAACATTCTGCTTGGGGCCTGGAAGTGGGCGAGTCACAAGTACTGAGCCTGAGCCAGCTTCTCCAGAGTAACAGTGGAGAAATATATTTGCTAGAGTTTTTCTAGATTTTTCTTAAGGTAAATTACATGTTTTCCTTGTGCCATGTTGATATTGATTACTCAGGAGGAATCACTGCCCCGCCTGGCCCTGTGCCCTTGGACTTAAGTGGTGTTGAGTTATCTAAAGGTGCCCCAGTCCTGCCTGTTGCTTTAGTGATTTAGGTCCACTTCCCAGGATGTCAAAAGTTCAGCAACTGAGATGTAAAATATTCACCCTGGGCTCTTAGGGACCTTCTAGCGTCCGGAATCTTTTTAGATAGCGCTTAAGCTCAGACGTCAGTTCATGTGGCTTCTTTTCACTCTGATGTCTTATCACTGTGGACTTCTAGTCTGTGGTCCTAATGGACTGGTAGTCCTGTATCAGTGGGAGGGGCCTCTGAGATGCTTTTCAGCTATTAGTCGATATGCAATGATCCTGCACTGTGCCAAACCCCATAGAGTACAGTTGGTCTCCTCAGAGATGTAATAGAGAAGAGGAAGAAAAATGACATGTGTAATAATCTAACACAGTTTGCTTGACTAGTGGGGAGGCTAAAGCCCAGAGATGCTCTATGTCTTCCTAATCCTGTGTACATTATATATAGACATAGAGGGTCAGACTCAGCTGTGGGTCCCTTAATTATATTAAAGATCTTCTCTGGGGCAGAGAAGGGACACTTGCAGAGAAGGACCTCTTTCCTTTATTGCTTATTTCTGAATCACTTTTCAGTTCAAGACCATAAAAATATACCCCCTGGGCTGGAACAGCCAGACTTCAAAACTGCCTTTGAAATAGGACACTGTGGGAGAATGCAGAAACTCCAAACACGTTTATCAAAGGATTCTCCTTTGCCACATGGTGATTTACAATCCTCTTCAGTTCTCCAGTCAGCGAACGATGCTTCACCCAGACCCAAGTGTGAGGCTGCAGCTCTAGTGGGGGATTTGCCCAACACACTGGCTGCATGCAGATGAGGAAGGGAAGGAGGGAGAGGAGAGAAAGAACAAAGGAACAGAAGAAGGAAGCAGAGAGCAGGGAAACAGGAAATGGGAGAGGAAGAGAGGAAAGAAGAGAGGAGGAAGTGAGGGGATACAGAAGAGGGCAAGGAAGACTTAGTGACCTTGCTGCCTAGCCTGAAGGCTAGAATTTTCTCAAAGCCTCTAAAGGAAGCAAGAGTCACTGCTTGGTAATCCTTGGCTCTGCTCTCTATGTAATGGACAGCTCGACTGTGTCCAGGTGTCCCGGGCAACTATGAGAGCAGTGGTCCCCATTCTTATTTTCCAGGTAATCTCCTGCATGACAGGAGAGGTGACTATGTAGCACCTTTGTGCTCTGGCAGAAAGAACCAATCTTATTCAGCTGTTTGGAGAGACAATGGTCAGGACTTGGGAGACTGGTTTTCTAATCCTTTGACCTTCCCTGGGCTAGAAAGGCAGGGCTTCCCCAAAGAGTTCCATAATGAAGCCCTGTTGTGTGTAGGGGACCTCAGGAGCATCTTGTGCCGAGTCTGCCAGGGGCAGAGGAAACCTGGTAAGACACTGGCAGGGAATCCTGGGGCTGGGGACCAAATAAGAGAAAATCTATTGGTTTGAACTTTCAGAGAGGGCTGAGGGGGGTGTGGCACAGCGGCCCCAGCACCACTGACATTTGGTTCCACGAGAGTGCAATAGCCAGTGCTAATGTCCCGAGCCACGTGACTGCCATGCTGTGTTTTCAATCATTCC
Source organism: Apodemus sylvaticus (assembly GCF_947179515.1). Classification (NCBI taxonomy): domain Eukaryota; kingdom Metazoa; phylum Chordata; class Mammalia; order Rodentia; family Muridae; genus Apodemus; species Apodemus sylvaticus. The sequence continues at coordinate 124,564,034 of NC_067472.1, forward strand.
TCTCCCCTCTCTGTCTCTCTTGGTGCTAGGCCTAGAGGGAGTCCCTTTCCACAGAAGTGAGGCTCTGGTCTCTCCACCTCAGCCCTTGCATTCTTTCCCCATTCACATTTTCCAGGCTGACGAGGCTTACTTAGAGCAGTCGTTGCTATCAGATGGAGTGTGATTTCCTTGCCCTCTGCCTTCTCCTTCCTACCCCACGGTCTCTGTCATCTCTCTGGAGAGACAAGCCTCGGAAATGGCCACTCCTTGTAGACGAGCTTGCTTTGTATAGCTGACAGTGTTCACTGGACACACTCATGGGATGAGTAGACTCCACCAAGAAATCCACACCTCATCTGGCCTAAGTCCTGCACGCAGCCAGTGTCACCAGCCAAGGGAGCCTAGAGCTTTGCACCTCAACCTCAAAGGACCCCCATAGCTTCTTTGCTTTAGAAGACACCTAGTGAATAACTGGTCATGACTGGGGAACTTGTAGGCGGAAGATAGGACATGGGGGAGAAAGGGAACGGGGTATTTAATCTGAGGGTCTATGGAAATGGGTCGATGAAGACGTTCAGAAGCAGCTGCAATGAGTGGGAATGGACAGAGGGAAAGGCAAGCATTGGCTGGGGTGGAAGTGGCCTAGAAAACACACTATCTCCTGGAAGTCTTTGTTTTCCAGGACTTAGGCTACTAGCAGTAGACCAAATGACTTTTATTTCAGGAAGATAAACTTTTAAGCCTAAATGTGTTGATTCGTTTAACAGAATAAACAGCATAGCTTCAGGCATGGCTGGATCCAGCTGCTGGGTGACAGCATCTAGGCTTGGTTCTGCTCACATTCCTCGGTCCTTCCATTCCTTGGTCTTTTCTCCACTTCTCACGCCATCTGCCCGACATCTGAACCTTCCATGTCAATTTTACTCTTCACACAGTGGTGCTCAGCAAATTCATTCCTTAGCTCTTCCTCGCTTGATTTTAGAAACTCCTAGAAGGATTGTAACACAAACCTTATTGGCTTTCAAACTTTCAAATGGCTGATGTACAAGTTCTGGCACACACACACACACACACACACACATCATGTACTCAAAACACTCTCCACACCACACAGCCCACACACCACACATCTACGTCATGCACGTCCCACTGAGGTGAAAGAAACGAGGTTCAACCTAAGTTATTATCCACAGTGATGCTGCTGTGGAGCTGCCAGCTCTGGAGATTTGTAAGTACAGGGAGTTGAAGACCTTCTGTGCTGGAGACGGCAGCCCCGAGGGTAGCTGCAAAGGTTTGGATTTGAAAAGGGATAGCTGAAAGAGAAACAAGTAACAGGAAAAAAAATCATTCAAAGACCATGGACAGACACAGATCAATCCTCTCAAGACAAAGCTAGTTTCAGCTTTGTGTTTGAGGCCAGGGACACACTGAATGTGGAACTGATACGGGAGTTTCCACGGCTTTAGGGGAAGGAAGCAAACCCTGGTGCCGGATCTGGAAGCAGTGGTGAGTTAAGGAGAGAAAGTGCAGAGCACAGAGCGTTTATTCAAGAGTACCAGGATGGGGTGACAGGAAGGGCAGCTGCAAGAGTAGAGTAAGAGCCAGATTTATTTGTTTTTCAAGATAGAGTCTCATCTGTCCTAGGGTGGCCTTGAACTCACTACTTAGCTGAGGTTGTTCTTGAAGTTGTGATCCTCCTGCTTCTACCTCCCAGATGCTGGGATTACAGGCACTACTGTGCCTGGTCTACCGCATAGTTTTAGGGACAGAGGGTTGATGTGTGGAGCAAGATGCCATGCAGTAGGAGTCCCTGAGTCAAGGCAAACAAGGCAGCTGGGCTGGCTGGTTTTGTGTCAACTTGACACAAGCTGGAGTTATCACAGAGAAAGGAGCTACAGTTGACGAAATGCCTCCATGAGATCCAGCTGTAAGACATTTTCTCAATTAGTGATCAATGGGGGCGGGCCCCTTGTGTGTGGTACTGTCCCTGGGCTGGTAGTCTTGGGTTCTATAAGAAAGCAAGCTGAGCAAGCCAGGGGAAGCAAGCCAGTAAGAAACATCCCTCCATGGTCTCTGCATCAGCTCCTGCTTCCTGACCTGCGTCAGTTCCAGTCCTGACTTCCTTTGGTGAAGAGCAGTGTGCAAAGTGTAAGCTCAATAAACCCTTTCCTCCCCAGCTTGCTTCTTGGTCATGATGTTTGTGCAGGAATAGAAACCCTGACTAAGACAGCAGCATTCGGGGCTGCGGAGAGCTAGCTTGGAGGCTCAAGATCTAGCCACACTAGATCCACGGTGGTCACTGTCCTGTGCTTTGGTCATCTTTCTGTGACAAGAGGACATTATCAGAGCCCACGGGTTACGAGGACTACGTGGTAAAGTGATTGGAGCAGTTCCTGGCACACTGCAGTAGTGACATTGTGAAGTCCCTGAGTGCATGATGGAGGTAATTACAGAAACACAGCACATTTGCTGGCCAGCGCTGGAGCCCAACTGGTGGCCACGAAGGTTTTCTTGTACCAATCTGCTCAAGAATTAGTGTGGCCTTCAGGGCTCAGAAACCTGTTACTAAGCACAGCTGTCACTACGGGAACAGTCCATTAAGGCAGTTCTATCATGTGAACTAGACAGGCAAAGAGTAAAGGATTTTGGGATATTAGGCAAGGCGTCCCTCATGAAATGGACAACACTGAGTTAAAAAAAATTGAATAATATTTGTTTATTTTCTGTGTTCATGTATGGTTATGAACACATGCATCATAGTAGATGGTGGAGCTTCAAGGTCAGAGGTCAACTTGGAAATGTCAGCCTTTTGCTATGTGTTTTCCAGGGACCAGACTGAGGTCATTAGGCATGGAGGCAAGCACTATCATTCGCTGTGACATCTCCTCAGCCCAAGATGCAATGGTGCTTTTTGTTTGTTTTGTTTTTAACATTTAGTGTGTGTGTGTGTGTGTGTGTGTGTGTGTGTGTGTGTGTATGTGTGTGTGTTTGCCAGATGGTCCAGGCAGTATCCTAAGAAGCCACTCTCTTTGGGGGACATGTGAAGATGTCTATGTCACGTAATGTTGGAAGCTCTGTGCATAGCCTGAATCCATGCTGCATGCGCACTAGCAGCAGGGGGAGTTGCCCAGAGCATCCCACAGTTTGTTGTTCTGGCACCAGGCTTTGTTCTGTGGTTTGGACCCAAGTCAGAAAGAACTTGTCTGGCTACAGCATGAAGCCGCTTTGCCACCTATCTCATGGACACTGGGCCCATGAGAGGTGCCTCTTGGCAAAACTGTTGGGCTGTGTGCCTGATGGGGGAGCTAGTTTAGGGTTATGAGGCTGGGAGACTAAGCCAGGGTTGTGGTTGAGAGAGTAGGTGCTCACAACCCTAAGTCGTACACTGGTGTGACTTAGGGCCTGAGGAAGGGCATGTTTGTGAAGAGCTGTGGGCTGAACCTTCTGCACTCAACCCAGCCACGGCAAACTGGCAGATCTTTATCTGGGCTCAGAGCACCTCAGTGGTCACTGGGCTGAGCCCTGGGCTCCTGAGTTCTATAGGAGAGACTAAGGAGAACACGGGGACCAGGGCATCCTTGACCTCCTCCTTGCTCTTTTAAAAATTAGTTTGTTTAAGATTTATTTATTTATTATATGTAAATATACTGTGACTGTCTTCAGACACACCAGAAGAGGGCCTCAGATCTTTTTACAGATGGTTGTGAGCCACCGTGTGGTTGCTGGGATTTGAACTCAGGACCTTTGGAATAGCAGTCAGTGTTCTTAACCCCTGAACCATCTCTCAAGCCCCTAGCTTCCAAGTTTAAAAGCCTCACAAAGCCATGGTCCCCTAAGACTTTCCTATGATTCTGAGTCTTAGCTCATTTGCTAGCATCTTGGATTTAAACTTGTTTTCTCTGTTCCTCGGTTTCCCTGTCTATAGGATGCAGGTTTGGATAGAGTTTAGGCTTGGTCTCTATGAACCCGGGACATGGAGGGGGTGTTAAGTCCTTGAGTAATCTAAGCCCCATTTGTCCTGCTGACGAGCCGGGCACGGGGACTCATCTGCCCTGCTTCCTGGGCACTGGAGTTCAGTTCCTGGACTTGAGCCGGCATCGAGTCACACTAGTTCCCATTTCTTTTCTTCTCCAGGGACGCATGCAGCGGCAGCTAAGCCCGGTTCATCTGCCACTCACCGGCCAAGGCCTGGAGAACAGGAGAGAAAGAAGCGTGGCCTCGCTTCCTCTCTGAGAATGGATCCCCACGGCCACTCCGGAAAGAGCCGGAAGTCCACAAAATTTCGCTCCATTTCCCGATCCCTGATCCTCTGTAATGCCAAGACCAGTGATGACGGCTCCAGCCCAGATGAGAAGTACCCTGACCCTTTTGAGACGTCAGTGTGCCAGGGCAAGGAGGGTTTCTTTCACTCCTCCATGCAGCTGGCAGACACATCTGAGGCTGGGCTCAGCAGCATACCAGACCTGGCATTGGCCTCAGAGGCTGCTCAACTCCAAGGATCTGGGAGCGATCGAGGCAAGCACTGCAGGAAGATGTTTTTCATGAAGGTATGGCCAGGGTCTGTGTCTGATGGGGCTAATAGTTGTTTTCTGGTGCTGTGAATTAGTCTTTGAATCCATTTAAGCAAAAGTCAGACCAACAGAGTTCTCATTGGACACAGCAGCAAGGAAAAATTGAGCAGGACCACCTAGGGCTCACATCCGTTGAGTGAATCAGGTATAGTCAACACACTTCTCTGAGACAGTTGGTAAGAGATGGTGTCCATCAAAGACAGACTATGTAACTAAGGAAGGCCATAAACTTCTCGTTCTCTGGTCACTGCCTCTCCAGCAATGACATTGCAGGTATGTGCCACCACATCTTGATTCTGCAATGCTGGGGATCAAACCTAGAGCATCCTGAATCCCAGGCAAGCCCTTTACCAACCGAATTACATCTCCAGCTTGAGAGTCAAGCTTATTGATGACAGTATGAACTTTTACAGATGCGAGCTCAGATAAACAGGATTCCAGAATCATCTGGGGAACTCACTAACTCACAGTGTATACTTCATTTGCTCACTTCTATTTAATTGCAAGGCATTTTGAGCACCTACTTTGCGTCAGCTAGTGTGCTGATTCAATACTGCCCCCAAAGAAAACTTCTTAGAGTAAAAGCTATCTTCCAAGAGCGTGTCTTGAGGTATGACGGCTCTCCTTCGCCCAGGCAGAATTTACTGAATTGTAGCAGGCATTGTCAGATGAGTTGACCTTGAGAAGCTCGCATCTGGCTGAAGGATGCCGATGTCAACATAATGCACAATGCAGAATTTGATAGAAAATGGTCATGAATAAACACTGAGTGGGGCAAAGGGTAGTGTGGATCATGAGGCAGCGCGGTGCTCTTTGGGATGGCAAAGCCTTCTCTACCAATCGGACTCTGGACGAAGAATCTCAATAACACTGAGGAGTGGGTCATACGACCATTGCAGGAAGGGCATTACAGGCAGAGGGTCAGCACATGCAACAAAGAAGAAAAGAATATGTTAAGAGCATTCAGGAGGCTGATTCAAGAGGGTGGCTGCAAGTTCAGGACAAGCCTGGGCTACATAGTAAGTTCAACTTCAGCCTGGGACACATGACATTTTGCCTTAAAAAAGTATGCTGTGAATATCATGGCAGTCAGAGAGAAAGAGAAGAGGAATAGGATGCTACGTCAGCAGCCAGGGTTCTAGGCAGGGCCGTGGCAACACTTTGGGGCTTTATTGTGGTGGAAGCAGGGGGCTGAGGAGATCAGGTAACTCTCTGGAGCCGGTGATAATCCAGGCCAGGAATTATGTGGGTTAAACTGAGGGGGTGTGGACAGAGTCCCAGAAATAGTCAGAGCAGGAACTCATGTAGTCCAGACAAAGCCAGAAGGGTTTGTCCATAGGAGGATATAGAGCATGAAGACGAGAGGAGTTACCTCTACCTGCACATTCTAGCCAGAGCAGCAGCGCAGGGAAAGAATGTGTCAGATGTCAGGACACACAAGCACACACGGACACACACACACACACACACACACACACATACACACACACACACACACACACACACACACAGAGAGAGAGAGAGAGAGAGAGAGAGAGAGAGAGAGAGAGAGAGAGAAATAGAGAGACAGAGAGGGTGAGAGAAACAGACAGAGAGACAGACACACAGAGACAGAAACAGACACACACACAGAGGGACAGAGACACAGAGATGGAGGACGCTGCCCTCCATCATGCCTACTCGCTCCTTGGAGCCTCAAGTTTCTCCAGGATTAGCTGTATCTTCTCTGACTGAAACCAGACCAGGCATCCCTTTACTATACATGTGCTGGGGGCCTCGGGCTAGCTCATGTATGCTGCCTGGTTGGTGGGTCAGTCTCTGGGATCTCCCAGGAGTCTGGGTTAGTTGAGACTGCTGGTCTTCCTTTGGGGTCACCCAACCCTTCAACTTCTTCAATCCTTCTTCTAATTCAACCATAGGGGTCCCAGACTTCAGGCCAATGGTTGGCGTAAATATCCGCTTCTGTCTCAGTCAGCTACTGGTTGTTGAGGCTCCTCAAAGCACCTCACAGCCACCGCCTTTCCCTTCCAGTGGGGACACTCTAGTCCCTGCCCTGGGTTCCCTCCTTCCCCTCAACAGAAGTGCCCTGTTCTCTGGCATGACTCAGTTGGCCCAGATGGACTTCTCAGCCTCCAGCAATGCCATAGTTACACTGATTTCAAAACAACATCTGGAAGAGACCCTGTGACGTCAGGCCCTGCTCTAGAAATGCTTAATGTGAAACTCAAAAAAGAGGAAGTTGCTTAAAGAGCCAACTTGAAATTTAAAGGGAAAAGGAAAGCATCATTGGAAGGTTGTGTGCGGCACACCCAGGACTGAGCTGACTCCTGCCTACGGTGTGCACAGCCAGCAGCGATGGTAGCCTGTGTAGTGCTGGGGCCCCAGTGGCCACTTGCTCCTGGGCCAGCTTTCCAATAGGACCTCAGCTCATTAGACTTAGGACATTTACAGGAAGAAGTGAGTGGATTTCCTGACTACGTCAGACTGGCTGTCTTTTTCCACAGAAATGCTATTTTTTTAAATTAAATTACGCTCTGCCTGCCTGCCTGCCTGCCTGTCTGTGTGTCTGTCTGTCTGTCTGTCTGTAATTCTTTCACAGAGTTATGTGGGCAAAGATGACCTTGAGATTTTTATTTTCCTGCCTTTTACCTCTGTGACATACCATACCAAGTTTAAGCAATGGTGAGGATAGAATCCAGGCCTTCCTTCACTCTAGGCATGCATTCTACCAACTGAGCTGTATTTCTAGCTCCGAGAGTATTTTTAAAAATGCCCTTTGAGCAGAATGTCAAGGCCAAGGAAAGAGGGCACTCCCTCCTTCCCTTCCTCCCTGCCTTCCTCTCCTTCCCTCTTCAATATTTGCTTCTGCTCTCTACAATAACTGGATTTTTACATGTTTTAAGCTATTCTCTGGAGTAAAGAAACAAACCTGGCGGCTGCGGTGGGGAGGCTGGAGAGATGTCTCAATGATTAAAAGCACTCATTCTTCTTCCAGAGGACCCAGGTTCGATTCCCAGCACATACATGGTGTCTTGCAACCATCTGCAGCTTCAGTTTGAAGGGATCCAAATCTCTCTTCTTGGCTTCACGGGCACCAAGCATGAATGTGGTTCACAGATTCATAAGATTGAACAATTTTTTAAGTTAACAAATTTGGTGCTGTGCCCTCGAGGGACTGTGTGGAGAAGAAAAGTGTGAGCATAATGACTCGTGCTCCTTCTTCCAAGCTGCTCAGAATGTATTCTTAATGGAAAGCTCTATGAAGGGCTATTAAATCCTAGACAGACTCTTCCAGGCTAACACTGCTCAGCTTTGTGTTGTGTAACAGAGTAGCACAGTCTGGGTAAATTACAAAGAAAACAAGGTTTTTGGGGAAGGCCATATTCACCTAATATCAGAACTCCGGAGGTGGGGGGTAAAGAGTCCTGAGTTGTTAGGATGGCTTCTCTTCCCCCCTACCTTTTTATCTTCAACTTGTGCCCATTCATTTAAGGTATAGGTTATGCAAGCAGCACACAATTATTTACCTTTTATATCACCTTCTTTATCTTACATTTGCCACTATTTACCTTTATTTCAGGGGTTTACAACTATGTCGACCATCTTTGGTTTCTAGTTGTCTGAAATGTTTTATACCCGTTTCCTTTCTTCTTATCTTCTAGACTAATACATTTGTTACATTTTTCTTTTGGATTAGCTTGCTAGCCATGGGTTGTCTTTGATTATTTTTATCACGAAGATAAATATCATAATCTAAATATTAGAATCTCATTTAAACTAGTACTTCGCTAGAGCCCCCAAACAATACTCAGAATGCAGAACACCCAGTTCCATCAACACTCACATCCTCTTCTCTATTGCTGCCAAAAATTAATTTTGCAGATATTTATAATTTCCAAGCATATCATGATTGTTGCTCTGTGAGTCAGTACTCATTTGCATGGTTGTTTATATTTATCCCGCTACCATCTTCATTTCTTCTTGTCTTTCTGTGTCTTGCTGAGCTCATTTCTGCCTGAAACAGGCCTACCTTTAACAGGAGTAGGACCTGAGCTTAGAGTGCAAATGACATCCACAGGCTAAATATCTAGGTGGTCACCTGCAATTCCCCATTCATGCCCTCCTCCAGCAAGCCCTGGCAACCCAGAGATGTGCATGCCTGTGTTGTAATCCACTCTGGATGGCATACCTCTCTGGGAGAGAGAGGCTTGGTGCACAGATGCTTTTGATAAAATACCACCATCCAAATTTGCTCCTCACTACCTCTCTGGCTGGATCTTAGTTGATTGTCACATAGTCCTGAAAACCCATTTGCTCACTTGGTACTCTTTGGAGTTGGTCCTTTTTTGAAGGTTCTGTGGGACACAGACCTTGTTGAAACTGGGAACTGGTTCAGTGTAACTACCCTTTAAGTATTTATGGAGAGAACTCTGTATGAATCGGCACAACGAGGCCACCCTTAAGACAGAGAGTCTGTTGGCATCGTGCTTTCTTGAACCAACATGTGGGCTTACATTAGACTTTCTGTCAGCATTCTCTGGCTGGAATCTCGAGCCAGTGGTGCTCGGTCTGGGAGGACAGCAGCCAGGAGGCCAGACATGTGTGGGGGGTCCTGCTCCTCCAGCTGCCCTCCTGAGAGGATGTGCAAAGCTTTGATCCACAGTGTAGCACATCCTGCTTTTCTATACAAGTTTAAAATACTGGTTAGGCAAAGTCACCACTCACATAGTGTGACTCAGGGGCCATGCAGTCAGCTCAACCATTTGCATCTCTGGCATGTGCTGTGGGTGCAGGAGTCGGGGGTGGGCGTAGAGTCAATGCCCCCCTGGGCAGGCCAGTTCCTTCACCCCTCTGCCTATGAGCAGCCCAGTTTGTGGCTTGAGGCCTAGGCTTTGTTGGCAGGCAGGAAACCCTATACCCTGGCTGCTTGTCTCTTCCTGCCACAAAAGAGCCTCTTGTGGGTACTGAGAGCAGTCACTAGGAGGGAAGCTTGGGTTTCTAGGACTCCCAAGGAGCTGGTGGGTCCCCAGAGTATATGGGAGGAGGCAGGGAAAGGCAAGGGTGGTCCGTGTGCAGGAAGTGGGGAGGGACAGCCCACAGGTATGATTCATGCCCACTTGCTGATGCTCACCCAAATTCCCTGTGATTTCTAGTTGTTTCCAATGCTAGAAGCCATTTGGAAATATTCCTTTAGAAGTTGGCTTCATTAGTTGGCATTTTGAATCTCGTTGGTTTTGTAAAAACACCATTTGGCTAGTAAAGAGTTTGCCTGAGTAGAAGGAGAATAGAGGAAACTGGGAAAAGTCAGGGAAGCAGCTACCTTTGCAACTCTGGTGTTTGTCACCGTCCTTTGTGTGTAGGTTACAGCCCATCAAGTCTTTTCCCAGCCTCTGCACACAGTCCACTCCTCACTGCTGTATGGACCACCTCTGTCTGGAACACCCACGGACAAGCCTGGATCACCCTGTAAGGCTCAGTGTGTTAGTCAGTTTTCAAGGACTATATCAAAATACCTGAGAGAATCAACCCAAAGCCAGAAAGGTTTATTAGGGTTGGTAAAGCCAGAGGTTTTAGTCCAGAGTTGGTTCACTTGCTCTCGGGTTTGTGGTGGGGTAGACTGTTTCCGAGGAGGAAGCCTGTGTGGTGGAGCAGCATGTTCTTCAAGTAGCAGACGGAACGAAGAGTGTGCGCAAGGATGGGAGCTGGGGTCAGAGGCTGGGGAGGCTTGATTTGCAACAAGCACTAAATCTGCAAGTGGGGTCATCCCTTGAGGTCAGAGCACATGTGCCCTGGGGGACCCATGTGAGGGAGGAAGGAGCAGGCATGCTTCAGTGGAGCATCTGCCATGAAGCCATTACCCCGCCCTCCCCTCACCCGACACTCTAGTTCCCACTATCCTAATTGAAACATCAACCAATAAAAATACTTACGGGTTTCTACCAAAGAATGCATTTTGGGTGCCAACAACCAGCAGGAGGCACACTTTTCATTTGTGTTTCTACCATGAGCTTCAGAGAAGGTTCAAAGAGTATTTAAGGCCTCACGATGTCTTATCCCTTACCTGAATGTATGGTATATGGTTTTGTTTTTATGTTTAAGATTTAAAACTTTTTATTAAATCCTAGGCATATTCAAATAAGTAAGCAAAATTCATTCATACTCTTAAAAAATGTTCTCCTTACCTTTATACAAAGCATCAGGTTTAAGAAGCAAACTGAGTCCTGTGAGCATCCCTGCCCAATGCTGCCCACTCTTGCTTCATTCGTGGGCGTGTCCATTGAGTGTATTAGTTCCCTGCTTGTTTGTATACTTTGCCAAATCTACTTACTTACTTGAATGGTGTTTGTTTAGCCCTGCTTATTGTTGATTTATGTTTGTTTGACATTTTCACCCTTCTACTTCTGACCTGTTTGCTTACCCCTTACTTCTGAGTTTCTTGTAGATAGAGCTATGTCCATTACTTTTCAGTGCTGAAGATTGAACCCAGGATTAAGGTATTCTGCACAAGTACTCTGCATCACATCTACAGCATCGGACCTCTTTTCAGGTTTTATTTGGAGACAAGGCTGTTCTAAGTTTCCTAGGCTGGACTTGAGCTCACTTTGTATCTCACCCAGGCTTTGCACTTGCAATCCTCCTGCCTCATCCTCTGAAGTATCTGGGATAACAGGCATGCCTGCCAGTCTCAGCTTAATTTTAAAAATCTGTATCTATTTTGCTAACTTCTGAATTTAGACATTTACGTTTAAAGTAATAATGTATATATGAGAACTTAAGTGGGTTTTAATTTTTTATTTATTTGCTTTTCCTCCACCTGTTTGCTTTTGCTTATCTAGTTTATTTGAACATCCTTTTACAGTTCCTTTATTTTTTAAATTGAATAATTTATTTATTTACATTTAAAATGATATTCCCTTTCCCAGTTTCCACTCTGCAAACCCCTTATCCCATCCCCCCTTACCCTGCTTCTATGAGGGTACTCCCACACCCTCTCACCCACCCACTCCTGCCTCACTGCCCTAGCATTCCTGTACACTGGGGCATCAAGCCTTTACAGGTCCAAGGGCCTCCTCTTCCATTGATACCAGATAAGGCCCCTTCAGCTCTTTTAGTCCTTCCCCTAACTCCTCTACTGGGATCTGGCAGAGCTCTCAGGAGACAGCTATATTAGGCTCCTGTCATCAAGCACTTCTTGGCATCAGCAATAGTGTCTGGATTTGGTGTCTGCATGTAGGATTGATCCACAGGTGGGGCGGTCTCTGGATGGCCTTTCCTCCAATCTCTGCTCCACTTGTTGTTCCTGTATTTCCTTTAGACAGGAGCAATTCTGGGTTAAAATTTTGGAGATGTGTGGGTGGCCCTATCCCTCTACTGAGGGCCGTGCCTAACCTCTGGGTTTGGTCAACAGGTTCTCCCTCCCCTTTGTTGGGTGTTTTGGCTAATGTCATCCCCGTGGGGTCCTGGGAGGTTCTTGCTTTCCTGGCATATGGAACCTTTGGTTTCTACTCCAAGTTCCCCATTCCCCATTGCTACACACCTCTGTTCAATTTCTGACCCTCTGTAAATATCCTCCATCTCCTCCCATAGCTGATTCTGTTCTTCTTTTCCTCCTCCCCTTCTTTTCATCCTCCCAAATCCTTCCTACCCTCTACTTCCCTTGATTATTTTGTCCCCCCTTCTAAATAGGACTGAAGTATCCACTCTTTGGTTTTCCTTCCTCTTGAGATTCATGTTAAAGTTCTTTTTTAAAAGAATGTTTTGGGGATTTATTCTATAGTTGTCTCCATCACAGTCATTTATAGCACAAGTGACTTGTTAAATCACCTCTTGGTACTGACATGTTATCCTTCTATGAGACCTTGAACTTATACCATGTCCTAATTAGGATTTTATTGATGAGATAAACAACATGACCACAAGCACCTTAGGGAAGAAAGGGTTTAGTTCACCTTACAGCTTATAGTCATGAAGGAAGACAGGGCAGGAACCTGATTGCAGGAGCCCAGGGGGCAGGAATGTGGAGGCAGGAACTGAAGCAGAGGCCATGGATAAGTGTTGGTTACTAACTTACTCCTCTTGGCTTGCTCACTTGGCTTTTTCATATAATCCAGGACCGCCTGCCCAGGGACAGCACAGCCCACGGGAGGGCTGGGCCCTTCCACATCAATCAGTAATCAAGAAAATGCCTCAGAATTGCCTACAGTTCAGTTGATGGAGGCAAACTTTTAACTAAGATTTCTTCTTTTCTGATGACACCAGCATGGGTCTCTTTGTTCTCCTACTTTTATATCATCCTCCCAAGAATTTATAGCTTGAGCAGCACAATAGAAGATATGCCGTTTCCTTCAAGCATAAATATTACTAAACTCACATTGGAGGCAGAATCTGTTTGATTCTGTTTTCATATGTCCCAACACTCTTACTTCCTTTCTGAAGGTTCTAGCCATTTTGTCATTTTCTTTCTATTTGGAAGCTTGCTTTAGATCAGCAGTTTTCAATTTGTTACCTCTGCTGGGGGTCGAATAACCCTTTCATAGGGGTTGCCTAAGACCATCAAAAACATGGATATTTATTTTATGATTCATAATAGCAGCAAAATCACAGTCGTGAAGAAGCAACAAAAATAATTTTTTGGTTGGACATCACCACAAGATGAGAAATTGTCTTAAAGAGCCAGAGAAGGTTGAGAACCTCTGCTTTAGACACTTTGTTATTAGCCTGTTTTATAATAAATTATTTTTATTTTAATCCATCTGGGAATATCTTTTATTTCTAATTTGTGCCTAAAGAGCGAGTAGGGGGTTGCCTGTTTGTTTGAGACATTACATATAGACCTCTAACTTATGGTAATCCTCCTGCTTCAGCCTCCCTGGTGCACACATACCACATTTCTGACTGACACTTATTTTTTTATATCTTGGCATATCTTTCCTTGTGACTTCTGTGTACTCAGATGTGACAGTGTTTCCTTAGAGATGTGCCATTTACCTCTACTTATTTTGAAGCACTTGACTTTGCCTCTGATTTTAGAAGTTTGATTATGAGGTACCATGCTTTTGATTCTTTGGGCTAGGTTTGTCCAGTTCTAGCATCTCTTGTGGCTCTTTTTTGTGGCCTTGTCTAGTACAAAGAAGAAGCCCGTATCTTGCTACTTACTGCTTTAACACCTAGATTATGTCTAATTTTATTTGTTTCTAGAGAATTTATAAATGGTGGGAGAAGCAGGCCGATGACAGCTTCTTTAAAAGTCCTGGTCAGCCAACCCCAGCACCTGGCTTGTCTAGGGATTCACTCACTGTCTACTTCCCCAGGCTCTCGATGCTACAGATGCTGGCCTTCAGTTGCATGCTGGACACTTTGTTTTGGTAGAGACGATGCTGTTCTGGGTAGCACTCTGGGTAGGCAGGTGAAGCACGTACTGGTCGGCTCTTTTGATTGTCCATTGCCATGGCACTGTAATAGTTTTGTGTTTCTGATCTGTGTTCCATTCTCATCGTGCTACCAGACTGCCTGCTCCTTCTGTGAAGTACTGACTGATGGGGCAGAAGGAGCTTCCTGGGGCCCAGTGAGGGACCATTTGCTGCACAGGAAGAGGACAGGAGAAGTTGTAAGACCTAGGTCTATTCTGCCGTGTAGGCAAATGAGTCCTCAGTAGCCAGGTGGCCCAATTACTTGCTGTGTTCCCCTGGTAAGAGTGGTGGTGGAGATGGCTCTATAGTCCTCAGGGTAGTATGTTAGACACGTCTGTGAAACTTGTGACAAGGGTCTACTCCAAGTATTCACAGGCCTCCCTTTTCCCTGGTGTTTTAACACACAGAGCAAACTCATTTTCTTGACTGCTTTCTTGTTTTGCCTGTTGGTAACTGTGGGCGACTGGGCTCACAAGCCCCTGAAAGAACTGTAAAACTATATATGTTGAGAAAATTTAGGAGAAATGCTAGAGGCAAGGACCAGCTTTTGGCTGTAAAGCACAACAGGAGGTTTCTGTGTGGTGGTGACCATGTCATTGACCTAACAGTGACACTGTGACACTGGGCTGTCATCTTGCTGATGTTACTGCTGGAGGGAATTGTGTGGAAGGGCACACACCTCTCTGTGTTGTTTTCTTATAACTTTATGTGAATCTACAGTAACAGATTGTGAGTTAAAAGAACAAGTTAAAAATTGCATCCCATATGCTAGAAAGCTGCAATTTGGAAACAGCGCTATTAAAATGAAAATATTTATGATTACATTAGAAAATGTTTAGGAAGTAATGTAATGAGAGAGATAGAAGCCTGTTATGAAAAAAATTACAAAGTTTACTGAATTGACATTAAAAGAGGCTACCTGAATAACGGAGATGTTTGTATGCCTTGCTTATGAAGGTGAAAAGGTGTTAGGTATCAGTTCCTCCCAACATTTATTGGTGAATTTAACTAAAATGCCTTTTTAAAATTAAAACATTTTAAATTAGCATACAAAGGTTTAGATATCATTATGATGTTTTAAAATGAAACATTTTAGTGGAGTCTTCTGTCCTTTCCCTCCCCAGCCTCCTTGTCCCTCAATCCTTCCTTGTGACTCCCCCAAATCTCCTTTCGTTTTCAGGTCACTGGGTGATTTGCCTCCTCCCCCACACCCTCTTGACCATCTCCCGGTCTCCTTCCTAATGCTTTAGTCATTTAGTTTGCATTTATACTCACTCAGATATGCACACATGCATGTGACATGCTAGGAATCATGGGCAAGAAGGAATGAGTGGTTTTATCTTTCTCACCTTGGGTCATCTTCCTTAGTCTACGCACAGTTACCTGTTGCATCTCAGCTTCTCAGATCTATCATTTTCTATCTTTCCTTCATTTGGGAGTAATCAGTCATTATCTCCCTGGCTATCTTTTCTCTTTGCCTTCTGCCTTCCAAATTTCACAATCCTGAAGATACCAACATGGGATCTTTAGCTAGTATTCTATAGGATGCATGAAAATTTATTTGAATTGTATTTTTGATTTATCTCATGCTTTTAAGTAGATCTCTTTTTATACTCTTAAACATGATACTATAGGCATTATACTTAGTAATTTTCTTGTTCCACTTTTATTTTTTCCTTTGTCCTTTGAGCCAGTCCTCTGTGGTACGTTCAATTTTCTAAGTATACATTGCAATTCTAAGATCTTGATTTGACCATTCCTATGTCATACTAATTGTCTGAACCTTCTTATTTTTCATTGATTTTAGGCACACTCACAATTTTTCTCACAACACTTCTTGGTTTCTTCTGCTTAAAGGCCTTTGGCAGTTAACTTGAGTATTTCTGTTCAGTGTTGAGATCTGTGAATGTTTTTTCTCACTCATTTTGAAGTGTTTTTTGATTTGGGTATGATGGGTAATTTTAAATCAAACACTGGATTTGTATAAGTTACAACTATAATTTGTAGATTCTGGAACTTATTAAAGTTTCATTTTAGTTGTTTTTATTTGATATTCCTCTTTAGTCTGTTAATCTACAGGTTATTTCATATATTTCCCAATATTAAGCAGTTCATTGGGTCCTTGGATGGCGCTGACTACTATTTTATTTGGGATCTTATAATCACGTGTGAGATTGTGTCCCCCACTGTCATTCTGGTTGCGAGCTTGTGTGTGTCTCATTAGGATTTTTTTCCTTTCATTGGTTGGTATCAAAGCTTGCTTCCTTTCCATGTACTGAAAAATTTCTAGCCTTGTATGTTTTTGTCTCTGTGACAATTTCCTGGGAGAAGACAGTTTAAAGTGTAGATATTTAGTCTATCTTATGGTCCCAGGATTTTCCATACAGTGTTGGTGGATGCTGTTTGTTCTTGTTCCTGTTGTAAACTTGAGCACACTAGAGAGAGCACATGGTAAGTCTAGTCTGTTCACCTCCTGGCATTTAGGAAGGAGAGAGAGGAGAGAGAGAGAGAGAGAGAGAGAGAGAGAGAGAGAGAGAGAGAGAGAGAGAGAGAGAGAGAGAGAGAGAGAGAGAGAAAACATCTTTCAAGGTCACACCCCAAGTGACCTATTATTGTCAGCTAGTTTTCACCTACTATCTACTCCCCCCAGTAACTCATTATAAACCCACCAATGGATTGATCCATTGGTGAAGTAGAGGCCTCAGGATCCAATCCTCTCTGTGACTGGATCCACCAGTTGGGGGCCAAACCTTCAACACATATGTTGTTTTGTTTCATTTTGTTTTGTTTTTAGGGACTGCTTATATTCAAACCATAACAAATCTCATAAAATATGTGATGTGGTCCTTAGTTACCAAGTTTCAAATTACGTATCTCTGTAATGATCTGTAACAGTTTTGCCATCTGGTGTTAGTGTTCTCCTTGTGGGGGGGGGGCTTACTTCTCAGCTTATTTCATTTTTACAAGGCCACAAAGATTTCCTAATTTTTCTGGAATTGATTTTGATAAAGTATGCTTTCTCATAATTTCCCAATTTCGTCTGATTGCTCAAATATATCCTGTGTCTCTTTGCCATCTTTTGACTGTTGGGACAGCATCTGTAGTTCTGTTCCTTCATGCCATTTCTGTTCTCCATCTCACCCCCCACCCCACCTCTTCTGGAGCAGTGCTAACATTTTAAAAGCTTTGAACAGAACCAGCTTTTAATCTGTTCAGTATCTCTATTATATGCTCATCTTTATTTTAGAAGTTCCCTATTATCTTACTCTGTTCAATTCAATTTTCTTTAATGATTATCTCATTAACTATTTTAACATTTTATTTTTAATACAAATACTTAAGATAGCAACTCTTTATATATATGTATATATATATCTGTACCTGTAGATGCAATCCAGAGAGTTTGCTAAGTACATTTTCATGACCAGTTTGTATTAAATGCCTTACGTTTCCAGTGTGCTTTCCTTTGAGTCATGAGTCTCTTAGAAGGATGTTCCTTAATTTCCAGATGCACAAGTATTTTCCAGTTACCTTCAGAAATACATTTTTGCTGCTTTTGAAATGATTAGACACTTAGGGGAAATTGTAGAGATAACACAGAGAAGTTCCAAGTCTTCACAAATTTTCTACAACAGCACATCTCACATAATGAAAGCTACAGTCACACAACATTGAAATGGCAAATTGGGGCTCAGGAGTTAAGCGTATTCATTACTCTATCAGAGGACATCAGGTAGCTTACAACCACCTGTAACTCCAGCTCCAGGGGATCTAATGTCTCTGGCCTCCAAGGGCACCTGCACTCATATGTCCACACACATCTGCACACATGTACATAATTTAAAATAATAATGGTGAACTTCTTAAAATGGCAAATTTGATATTGCTATGACACATGTGTAGTTCTATGTAGTTTTTGATGCACGTGTCTCTTTGCCATCTTTTGACTCTTGAGACAGTGTCTATAGCTATGTTCCTTTATGCATGATCATGACATCATCCAAACAAAGAGATGATCCACTCCCAAGAAAGTCTCCCCAGCACTATACCACCCAGACACACTCTGGGCCCTTTAACAACATCAACTGCCATGGCAAGCATTGCCTCTTTCCTCTCCTCTTAAGTTCCTCCTAATTTATCTGTGGTGTTGCCAGTGTGACATTATAGTTCTTCACACTGCTCAAAATTATTTGATGTTTCTGCATATGATTACTTTGGAAGCATTTTGTGTGTATTTTAAAAGACACTGTGTTCTATGGTTACCTTAAGTTTTGCCTTTGCTGACCTAGCAGCTTCTTAAGGGGTTTGATGGTTTGAATGAGAATGTCCTTCACAGACTCTAGCATTTGAATACTTGGTCCCCGGTTGGTGGTACTGTTTGAGAGAGCTTTGGAGGAAATAAATCTCCAGGGTTGGACTTGGAAGTTTCTTTTTCTTTTCGTTTTCTTTTTTATTGAAAAGGGAAGTAAAAGCACTTTATGATAAAATTAAAGATTTACATGAAAAATATTTCAGATAAACACCTTAAAATTGACAATTTTCATGGAAAATTAAAGAGTAAAGTGGTAGACATGTAAAACATTGCTAAATTAATTGAAATATGAAATAAAAACATTTTATGATAGAATTGAAGATTTACATGGAAAATATTTCTAATAAAATTGTAGAAAAACATGTTAGAATTGCAGATTATCATGGAATATTTTATATAGATATAATAATGGTAGGCATAAAAATATTCCTAAGTTGATTGAAAGTGGAATTATAAACATTTTCTGATAAACTTGAAGATTTACCTGGAATATATTTCTGATAAAATTGAAGAAATATATAAAAAAACATGTTAAAATTAAAGATTATCATGGAAATTATACAGATAAAATGATAGGCATAAAGATAATTCTAAGTTGATTGAAGGTGGAATTATAAACATTTTCAGATAAAATTGAAGATTTACATGGAAAATATTTCTGGTAAAATTCAAGAAATATATAAACAAACATGTTAAAGTTGACTATTTCATGGACAATTTTACATACTAAATGGTAGATATAATAATCTTTCTAAATTGATTGAAGGTGGAATTAGAAACATTTGTCATAAACTCAAAGATTTACATTGAAAACATTTTTGATAAAACAGGAAATATATAGAAAGACATATTAAAATCGAAGATTATCATGAAAAATAATGCAGATAAAATGGTAGACATAAAAAATTACTAAATTAATTAAAAGGGGGAATACAAACATTTTCTGATAAAATTGAAGATTTACATGAGAAATATTTCTGTTAGTCTATGTCTTTTTATTGGGGAGTTGAGTCCATTGTTGTTAAGAGATATTAAGGAATAGTGATTGTTGCTTCCTGTTATTTTTGATGTTATTTTTCTGTTTGTGTGGGTATCATCTTTTGGGTTTGTTGGAAGAAGATTACTTTCTTGCTTTTTCTATGGTATAGTTTCCTTCCTTGTGTTGGCATTTTCCATCCATTATCCTTTGTAGGACTGGGTTTGTGGGCAGATATTGTGTAAATTTGGTTTTATCATGGAATATCTTAGTTTTTCCATCTATGATGATTAAGAGTTTTGCTAAGTATAGTAGCCTGGGCTGGTATTTGTGTTCTCTTAGGGTCTCTGTGAGGTCTGCCCAGGATCTTCTAGCTTTTCATGGTCTCTGGTGAGAAGTCTGGTGTAATTCTGATAGCTTTGCCTTTATAAGTTACTTGCCCTTTTTCCCTTACTGCTTTTAATATTCTTTCTTTGTTTAGTGAATTTGGTGTTTTGATTATTATGTGCTGGGAGGAGTTTCTGTTCTGGTACAGTCTGTTTGGAGTTCTGAAGGCTTCTTTTATGTTCATGGGCATCTTTCTCTTGGTTAGGGAAGTTTTCTCCTACAATTTCATTGAAGATATTTACTGGGCCTTTAAGATGTAAATCCTCGCTCTCATCTATTCTTATAATTCTTAGGTTTGATCTTCTCATTGTGTCCTGGGGTTCCTGGATGTTTTGGGTTACCAGCTTTATGTATTTTGCATTTTCTTTGACTGTTGAGTTGATGTTTTCTATGGTATCTTCAGCACCTGAGGATCTTTCTTCTATCTCTTGTATTTTGTTGTTGATGCTTGTTGCATCTATGACTCCTAAATTCTTTCCAAGGTTTTCTATCTCCAGAGATATCTCACATTGTCATTTCTTTATTGTTTCTACTTCTACTTTTAGATCCTGGGTGGCTTTGTTAAGTTCCTTCACTTGATTGTTTATGTTTTCCTGTAATTCTTTAAGGAATTTTTGTTTCTTTTTAAAGGGCTTCTGCCTGTTGATCCATGATCTCCTGTATTTCTTTAAGGGAGTTTTGTGTTTCCTCTTTAAGGGCTTTTACCTGTTGACTGATATTCTCCTGTATTTCTTTAAGGGAGCTATTTAAGTCTTTCTTGAAGCCCTCTATCAGCATCATGAGATACAATTTTAAATACAACTTTTTCTTTTCCGGTGTGTTGGGGTATCCCGGACTTGCTGTGGTGGGAGAACTGGGTTCTGATGTTGCTATGTGGCCTTGGTTTCCATTGCTAGGGTTCTTGCGCTTTCCTTTTGCCATCTGGTTATCTCTGGTGCTAATTAGTATTGTCTCTGGCTGGAGTTTGTTCCTCCTGTGGGCCTGTAAGCCTGTGTCCTTACTCCTCTGAACTCAAAAGTGAAAGCACTGCTGAGATGTCTCTCTCTTGGCGGGCTATGCACAGAAGGTTGTGGAGTTTCCCCAGCTCCATGGGGCAGAAAGACTTCCATCCCAGATGCTCCACTGATCTTATGCCCTGTGTGCCTCTACCTGGTCTCCTCCAGAGAGAAGGTGGAGATCTCACCTCTGCTCTCAGAAATGAAGGCACTGCTGGGAGATCACTCTCTCCTGGTGGGCTGTGCACAGAAGGCTGTGGAGTCCCCCGGATCCTTGGTCGACTTGGAGGTTTCAAAATCTGGATTCATTCCCAGGTCATTCTCTCTGCCTCCTGTTTGTGGTTAAAATGTCAGTCCCCAGCATCTGGTTTCAGGCTACTGCTAACTGCCTGCCACACTTGCCCACCATTATGGACCCTTATCCTTCTGGAACCATGAACCAAAATAAACCTTTCCTTCTTTAAGTTACCTTGGCCATGGTGTCATGTTCTGTTTTCCTTTTAGTGATGCTAACCATATGTGAGGCTGTACAATATGTGCGAGCTCATTCGGAACCACTGTATTTATTTTGTGATTTAAATCAGTATTATTGAGCAGATCAATCACTGTTAATTTTTTTAATAAAAAAATCAGCTTAGTCAGGACTGGAAAGATGGCTAAGAGATTAATAACACTGGTTGCTCGTGCAGAGAACTCAAGTTCAGTTCCCAGCACCCAATATGGAAACTTACAGTCATCTGTAACTCCAGTTCCCTGGGATCCGGTACCCTCTTCTGGTCTCTGTAGATAACAGACACACACTTGGTACATATACATACAGGCAAACACCCATACACTTAAGATAATGATAAGTAAACCTGTTTTGTCTATAAAGTGCACCAACTTTTATTTTCTTTAGCATTTATTTCTTTTTTGTTGTGAAAGTTTTAGTTTTATTTTTTATTTTGATCCCAGATACGTAAAGTGTATTAACACCAATTCCCCTGCCACTTCTATATCTCCTCACTTCTTCTCAAATCAGTCTCTTTTTCTTTAATTATTAATGTTACATATATGTATATAAATGAATTAACATATTAACACAAGCTGCTAGGTCTATTTAGTGTTGCTTGTATGTACATGTTAGTAGGTACCCACATTTTAATCTAATTTTTGTTCTTTTGTTTTTAATCCACCACACATAAGGAAACATACATATGGTTTTTAATGACTTGTTTCCTGTTGTTTGTCTTACACAGTTCTTGCTGAGAAGTGAGTTAATTGGTTCCTGTTGGAAGATGGTTTCTCATTTCTTTCTGCCTGCTGCTATTAAACAATTAATTTATTTGTGTGTATGTGGTTTGTGTTTATTTGGTGTATGTGTGGTGTAATTGCAGATGCATGTGCCCATGGGGGCTGGAGGAGGATGTCAGATTTCTGATTTATCATTCTCTGTGACACACACACACACACACACACACACACACACACACACACACACACGTATATGCCATCCACACTTTTAGTGACCAATTGAGGATCTTATAATTCATCATCTGTAAATTGCTTGAACATCTAAAACTTGATGAATTTTATTATGTAGGGGCCTTCCCCTGGCATTTTCACCATTTTATTTTTTGATCTTTGTGCACAGACTTATTGCTTAGCATTTGCCCCTGTCTTTTGTGTCCAGATTTTAGAGAAATGGCAGTAAAGGGCAATACACACACACACACACACACACACACACACACACACACACACGCGCGCGCACACACACACGCCCATATGCACATATGCACCTATACACATTATGCATATGTGTATGTATATATGTGTTCTATCTTATTGGTAGGATGTTTTGCCAGCATGTATAGCTGTTCACCACTTGTGTGGCTGATGCTGGCAGAGGCCTGATGGGGAGAATATTGGGTCCCATGGAACTGGAGTTTCAGACAGTTGTGAGCTGCCATGTGGGTGCTAGGAATTCAACCTTGGATCCTTGGAAAAGCAGCCAGTGCTCTTAACTGCTGAGCCGTCTTTCCAGTGCCCCAACTTCTTTATTCTTTGGAAACAGGGTCTCTCATTGAACTTGGAACTGGACTGATGGATATCAAGCCCCCAACATTCCTTCTGTCTCCATCCCTCCCCCTAATGCTGCAATTAGAAATGTACACATGACCACACCTGGCATTTTACTTTAGTGCTAAGATGCATACACAGGTCCTCATTCTTGCCTAGAAAGTGTTCTTACCCACTGAGCCATCTCCCTTGCTCTTGCCTGCTGCTGTTAAAAAGTGAGTAGCTGAGTTTTTGTTTAGGGGTTTTTACTTTTCCTCAGAATTTTTTTGTGCTTTAACTTCTATTTCTTCTACTTAGGGTTTGCCAAGTTTAATGTGCTTATGGTTTAATGTCGTTCAGACATTGTCACGTGAAGTATTCGATAGATACATAAATAGATGTTAGATAGATGAATAGACAGATATACAATAGATCAGAGACGGATGGATGATAGGTGGTAGAAGATAAACAGATGACGCAAGTCTCTTCATTCTGGACATTAGCTGTGTGGATACACTTGTCACTGTCTTGTTGTTTTAGCTCTCATCAGTATCTTCCATACCTTTGGGTTGACATCTGGGTATTTTTCAAAACTATGCCCCAGCTCGGGTCCCTTCTCTTCAGTGCTGCGTAAATACCGTGTTCAGTTTGTTTACTTCTGAATATTTATTTGTTCAGTTCTTTTTCGAACCTGCTGAGAAATTTTTGGTTTCTCCTCTGAATTTCCAGTCACTTCCTTGATGTCTTTAAAACATGAAGCATGTTGATTTTTGTTCAGGGTGCGCTGTTCCCCCTGTGCAGTTTGCAGCATGTGCAGGTCTGACTTTCGTGTGTGTGTGTGTGTGTGTGTGTGTGTGTGTGTGTGTTTCTCGTGGCTTTCTCTGATCATGGCATGCTCCGCCGGGGGGTTTTGTTTCCGTTGAACTGTTTCCTCTGACGGCCCATCACTTTCTCTGTGGGTGTTTTGTAGGCACAGCCCACTCTGGTGCTTTCACAGAAGATTCAAATTTGCTTCGGTGGGGTAGCTGGGGCATCATTAGCCTAGAGCAGAATCAACCAAGTTCTTGTCTGGAGGGCTGCGAGACATCCATGTGGCATGAATTAGGCCTAAAGCTCCTGCAAGGACTCACTGGTAGTCGTCAATTCTCAGGGGATTCCCCCGCTTCCCTTCAGGGCTGCATCTGGACTATAATTTCCTTTCATTACCTCAGGGATGGCATGGATCCACTCTAGTCTGTATTTAAAATAAGAAGATAATCCTTTGAATCGTCCTCTTGATATAAAAAGAATGTTCTGTGAGGCTCTAGTCTTAGGAAGGAGCTGAGCTCTCTCGTGCTCTACAGCATCCCTTTAGGTTAAAAGCAGCGAAGTCCAAATCCAGTCACTCATTGCATGAGCTCAGAGCCACAGCAGAGTCCGGGCAAGGCTTGTTTCTGAAGAAGCCTCTCCACAGCCGTTAGTGCAGCCACCAGCTGCTGGCTATGCCTGATGGCGCCTTTCCATCAACAGGTTCTATCCCATTTAAATCAGGGACTTGGCTTTAGCTGAAGGAACACGGTCAGCGGTCACACCAGGGAAAGCATGATCACCCCTGTCCTCCGATGCCCCACCTACCAGCGTTTTCTCTTTTACATGTGTGGCGATGGCTACCCTTCTACAAACATCCATGTATGTTTTATGCATTTATTTTTTACAATAAAATCTGAGAATATGGAAAGACAGACTTGGGAATCATTTGGGAAGTGGTTGATGCTCCTTGGAGACTGGATACTACAGTTCTTGATGCCATCACAGATGGGATGGGGTCTTGCTATGGAAAGCAGGCTAGTCCTGAACTCATGGGTGGTTTAAAAATGTCTGCCTCAGATGCCTGAATTCTAGGACTGCAGGCACATACCACCACCCTGGTTCACTTTGAATGCTTTTATTAAACAGCTCATATATCATATAATTAAGTGAATAATATTCTGTGGTTTCAGCATGTCTGTAGAATTGCACAGCCATCACTGCTAACTTTAAAACCAGTTACCACCTCAAAAGAAACCCCATAGGATTTAGAAATTCCCCAAAGCCCGCACCTCTGTCACGCTCCTGTTTCCCATAGACCATGAGCTTCAGAGACCATATCATATATATATATTATATTCCTACCAGTGTAGTTCTGGACATCTCATAAATAGAATCACATGTATATGAAAATTTCCACCGACTTACTTTGATTACTATGACACTTTCCAGTCATCTTATTGCAGATTGTTTTAGTCCTTAATTGCTTCTAGTTGACACATAATATTTTAATGTATAAATATACCAAGCCAGCAATCTATCACTTAAACAACACTGAATATTTTTCTATTTTTGGATACTATGAATACTTCCTCTAAACATTTGTGTAAAATTTTTACATAGGTGTATGTTTTCAGTATTTTTTAAAAGTAAACCTAGGAGTGAAATTGTTGGATGATACCATATTAATTTTTTGACAAATTAGATTATTTATAGTAGTACATGCTTTTAGTCTCAACACTTGAGGAAGAGGCAGAGGGAGAGGCAGAGGGAGACGGAGAGGCAGAGGGAGAGGGAGAGGCAGAGGCAGAGGCAGAGGCAGAGGCAGAGGCAGAGGCAGAGGCAGAGGCAGAGGCAGAGGCAGAGGCAGAGGCAGAGGCAGAGGCAGAGGCAGAGGCAGAGGCAGAGGCAGAGGCAGAGGCAGAGGCAGAGAGACAGAGGCTTAGTGAATTGTTAGAATGGCCATTCTGAAACTGTGGCTCTTGGAATAGAGTTTTATACATTCACTATCAGATTGCATTTTTATACACTTATTCATCACCTCACCCAACCCCACAGAAACTATGATGGAGTTGAAACTAGAAAAGAAAATATATTAGTTTTATATCCTCTTCTGCAACCCTTATGTCCATTCGCCTGTATTCTGTACTTTCCCATTCCCTAATATCACCTTCTCTTGGCCTCCTTCCTAAATAGGATACTGTGCCCACACTGACAGTGATTTATGTGTGTGTGTGTACATTACAGGCTAGGATCCAAGTATGAGAGTATGTTGTAAGGCAGGATCTCCCTGAGTAGTCTAGGCTGGCCATCAAGCCCCTGCAAGGATGGCCACCTTCCCAGAAGTGAATTCTAACGGTGTGCCACCATGCTGGGCTGGGCTAGTATTGCAAGGTGAGCACTTTTCCCATTGAGGCGCCTCTCCATACTCTGGAGCATTTCTTTCGTATCTTCTCTCTGCTGATGGGAATAATGAAGGTGTGAACATAGCCCTTGTAGCTGGTGTGAAGCAGTGTCTCACCCTGGCTTTGACTGGCATGACTATCATTCTGTTTCCATTCTGTTGCTATGACAAACTCCAGGACCAAAGACAAGTCAGGGTGGGAAAGGATTTGACCTACATTTCCATTTGCCTGATTTTCTTCTTGGAGTTTTACTGTTCTGCCTCTTTCTTATAGACATAGGACCATTTTGAATTACTTTGTGTGTACGGTATGAGAAAAAAAAAAATAATCCCAGAGCCGGAACGTCTCCCAAGGCTTACCAGTCCCATCGCTCCATCGGAGCGCTCATTTTGCATGTGGAGTGCTAGCTGGTGTCAGAGACAAGGTTGACACCTCTGTAGCTTGCTGGCTGCGTGCCTCCTCAATGGAAAGTCTGTTTCCTTTTGAATGGAGTTGCTGTGAGTGCTGCATCTGAGGGAACCTCATAACATAACCCCCTTCTTTATAGACATAAGACCGTTTTGAACTACTTTGTGTGTATGGTGTGAGAAAGAAAATATGTCTTTCTAGGTATCACTTGTTAGAATGAATCTATCCAAGGCATCAGACACCATGGTAGCAAGCTGATCTGAGCCGTGACCTTGAACTGTGCTGGCAGCAGGAATGGGCATGCTGAAGAGGCAGGAGAAGATGGGATTAGAAGGACTTGGTGATGGTGGTCATGTTGTGGATAAGGGGAATGGACATCAAAGTAAGTCTTGGTTGTGCCTGTCCCTTCCCCTTGAGACTAGCAGATACGCAACATCTTCCTTATGACTAGGTGGTTGCCCCAGAAGCAAACTGTGGGAGCCTATTACCTTGTTTGTAAGACACAATGCCCTAGAATTCCTCCATATCATCCCGGGCTCATCCTCCCATTCCATGGGAGCTACGCAGCTTTCCATTTTTGGAGTTAGCTCTTGGTCCTTAAAAGCAATATGGCCAATCTTAATGTTGAAAAAAGTACTGTAAAGAGTTCTTTGGCCAAGGCCGTTTGGTCCCACAAGGACTGGTGGTATAGAGATGGAGGTCTTGGTAATGGTAGGGGTGTGTGGCCCACAGAATGGCTGCCGTGGTCTCAGTCTCTCATGAAAACAAGGGTAAGTGTGTTCCGATGACTTTGTTAGCCCCTTGACCTCAGTGACAAAGCCTCGGCATGGAGAGAAGCCCCACCTTGGGAGCAAGAACAGAAGAATCCTGTTCTGTGTGCTGCAGTGGGAGGCCTCTGTGCAACTGCTCTCGGGGATCCTACAGAGGCTCCTTTCATGAGAAGCTGCCCCACCCAGGACATGCTTGTCCAAGAGTGGTCAGGCTCCCCTGGGAACTAAGGGAAGCCATTCGATTTCCTTGAACCATTTTCTGAAAAGCGATAATTTCAGAAAGAGAAATAGCCTGGGAGGCTTTAACATAATCATCTCTCAAAATCATCACTCACAAGTACAGAACGGCATGTGATGCCAGGGGGATGGTTAGCACATCTCTCAGCCTAGAGAAAAGGAAACTGAGCCTGAGCAAGGACACAGTGAGTTCAGAGTAATGAGGAAGTGAGCTCTGCTGGCCTCAGGACCCCACCCTCCATCTCCTCACACATTTCTGGTGAGGAGGTCACCAATGTTGACATCTTAAAAAAAAAAAAAAACCAACAACTTGTTTTGAGATTTATTTATTTTTATTATGTGTATGGATGTTTTGCCTGCATGTGTATTTGTGCACCACATGCATGTGTTACCATGGAAACCAGAGGAAGGTATTGGGTCCCCTGGAACTGGAGTTGCAAATGGTTGTCAGCTACCATGTAGATGCTGGTAATTGAACCCCAGCTCTCTGGAAGAGTAATCAGTGCTCTAAACTGTGTCATCTCTCCAGCTTCTTTAAAAAAAATTCTTGTGACAGGGCATGCATACTCATGTGCATGTGCATGGACACACACACACACACACACACACACACACACACACACACGCACGCACACCACACCACACACAACACACATGGAGGACAAATTCCATCCTCACAAATTCCATCTACCCCCTTGGATGCTGTCTGTGATATTAGCCTGTAGATTGACTCTTAGGACAGACTGGACAGCCAGTTAGCCCTAGGGATCTTCCTGTGTCTACACTGCCAATGCTGAGATTAGTTGACCATCATGCCAGACATATTTGTGGGTTCCAGAGATTAAACTCAGGTTACCATCTCACACACACACACACACACACACACACACACACACACACACACATACACACACACAAACACTTTATCAACCGATCCATCTACTCAGCCTCCAGCGGGGCAATGAAAGGAACTCAGAGCACACAGGAGCACTGCTGCGTTAGTTTCTCAGAGCACACAGGAGCACTGCTGCGTTGGTGTCCCAGACACAGAATGTCTAAAAACACATGCATTGCCTTGCTTTAACTCTCTAATACTAAGATTATGGTTAAAACTCTTAGGAACTTTAGGCTGCAAGTTCTTCCTAGTGATTTAATATTGCCACTTAGGTTTGATCTTCATACATTAGTGTGTTTCTATCTCAGTCACAGTGATATCTAAGGACACAGTTCCCTCCACAGCAGGCTCAAGAGTTTTCACACAATTATTCAGAAGCTTACTGCTTTTGGAGCTTCAAGTCTGCTCAGTGACTAATCACATTGTTGAGGGAGACCACCTGTTTTGAGACGTACATCCGAGATGGCTTTGTTGTACCTGGGGGCAGGGAGGACACAGAGTGGTAAAGCAGGGGGGCTCAAGGAAAATGGTCCTACGGCTCTGGAGAGCAAAGTCATGAGGCAGGAACATGCTCCAGAGTTAATGGAGTCCCATGGGGGATCAAGATGACTTCTGTAGAACTGAAGACCCAGAAATGAACCCACACACCTATGGTCACTTGTTCTTTGACAAAGGAACTAAAACCATCCAGTGGAAAAAAGATAGACTTTTCAACAAATGGTACTGGTTTAACTGGAGGTCAGCATGCAGAAGAATGGGAGTTTATCCGTCCTTGTCTCCTTGTACTAAGCTCAAGTCCAAGTGGATCAAGGACCTCCACATAAAAGCAGACACACTGGAACTAATAGAAAAGAAACTGGGGAAGACCCTTGAGGACATGGGCACAGGAGAAAAATTTCCTGAAGAGAACACCAATAGCTTATGCTCTAAGATCAACAATTGACAAATGGGACCTCATAAAACTACAAACTTT
Source organism: Apodemus sylvaticus (assembly GCF_947179515.1). NCBI lineage: Eukaryota > Metazoa > Chordata > Mammalia > Rodentia > Muridae > Apodemus > Apodemus sylvaticus. The sequence goes on from NC_067472.1 coordinate 124,593,178, forward strand.
CTGTAAGGCAAAGGACACTGTCAATAGGACAAAATGGCAGCCAACCAATTGGGAAAAGATCTTTATCAACCCTACATCTGACAGAGAGCTACTATCAAATATATAAAAGAACTCAAGATGTTAGACATCAGAGAGCCAAATAACTGTATTAAAAATGGGGTACAGAGCTAAACAAAGAATTTTCACCTGATGAATATCAAATGGCTGAGAAGCACCCAAAGAAATGTTCAACATCCTTAGTCATCAGGGAAATGCAAATCAAAACAACCCTGAGATTTCACCTCACACCAGTCAGAATGGCTAAGTTCAAAAACTCAGGAGACAGCAGGTGCTGGCAAAGATGTGGAGAAAGAGGAACACTCCTTCACTGCTGATGGAAGTGCAAGCTGGTACAACTACTCTGGAAATCAGTCTGGTGGTTCCTCAGAAAACAGGGCATGATACTACCAGAAGACCCTGATATACCACTCCTGGGCATATACCCAGAGGATTCTCCAGCATGTAATAAGAACTCATGTTACACTATGTTCATAGCAGCCTTATTTATAATAGCCAGAAGCTGGAAAGAACTCAGATGTCCCTCAACAGAGGAATGGATACAGAACATATGGTCTATTTACACAATGGAATACTACTCAGCTATTAAAAACAATGAATTCATAAAATTTTTAGACAAATTGGTGGAACTGGAAAATATCATCCTAAGTGAGGTAACCCAATCACAAAAGAACACACATGGTATGCAGTCACTGATAAGTGGATATTAGCCCAGAAGCTTGGAATACCCAAGACACAATTCATATATCAACTGATGCCCAAGAATAAGGAAGAACAAAGTATGGATACTCTGGTCTTTCTTAGAAAGAGGAACAAAATACCCACAGAAGGAGATACGGAGGCAAAGTGTGGAGCAGAGTCTGAGCAAAAGACCATCCAGAGACTACCCCAACTAGTGATCCATCCCACATACAGTTACAAAACCCAGACACTACTATCGATGCCCACAAGTACTTGCTGACCGGAGCCAGATATAGCTATCACCTGGGAGGCTCTGCTAGTGCATGACAAATATCTCCATTTGGGGGACACTCTCAGCCAGCCATTGAACTGAGCACAGGGTTCCCAATGGGGAAGCTAGAGAAAGGACCCAAGGAGCTGAAGGGGTTTGCAGCACCATAGGAGGAACAATGATATGAGCCACCCAGTACTCCCAGAGTTCCCAGAGACAAAAACATCAACCAGATAGTACACATGGTGTAACCCATGACTCCAGATGTATAGGCAGCAGAGGATGGCCTTGTTGGACATTAAAGGGAGGAGAGGCCCCTGGTCCTGGAAAGCAGTGTAGGGGAATACCAGGACAGGGAAGTAGGAGAGAGTTGATTGGGGAATAGGGGGAGGGGAGATGGCTTTTTTATGGAACTTTTGGGAGGCAGGACCAGGAAAGTGGAAATCATTTGAAATGTAAACAAAGAATGTATCTAATAAAAAATGAGCAGGGGCATGGTGGCGCATGCCTGTAATCCCAGCACTTGGGAGGCAGAGGTAGGCAGATTTCTGAGTTTGAGGCCAGCCTGGTCTACAGAGTGAGTTCCAGGACAGCCAGGGCTATACAGAGAAACCCTGAAGCAAAAAAACCAAAAACTAAAAACAAACAAACAAAAACCCAATGGTTTCTTCTGGATCAGGCCTTCCTCAACCAACACTGATAATCTCACAGAAAGAGAAAGATTCTTTTGTGTGAACAGAATTCTCTCTCTCATCTAGGTGGGGAGGGAATAGTTTGTTCTATTTCCTTTGATTTTTTTGTCATCTTCATTTGACTAGCTAAATAATTTCTATTTTAGATAAGGGACTTTATAAGGAAAAAGTATCTACTATTGTAATGGTTGAAATAAATATCATAATAACAATTTGGCTTAGTCCTGATTACAAACACCTACTGTTTGTTAAGCCAGGTGTGGTGGTTTGGTCCTATAATCCCTGTACTCAGGAGGATCAGAAGTGAAAGGTTATCCTCTACATACTGAGTTCAAAGTCAGGCTGTGCTACATGAGACCCTGCCTCAAAAAGGGGAAAAGGGTACTGGGAGAAATAGCTGCTGGAAAAAGGCCTGCTGTATGTGTTGAAGGACTTTAGCTCAATTAACCAGAACCTACATTAAGAAAGAAAAGACTGAATTTAGGGCTTAGTGATGTGAATTTGTAACCCAGCACTGAGAAGTTAGACGGGTGCCTCCACATACACATGCCTCATGCAAGAACATACACATATATACCCCATGCAAGAACATACAACTTACCCCATGCAAGAACATGCACATAAAAGACAAAAGGAAAAGGAAAAAGTAGGTATCATTTCATCATTCAAATACATTTTTGCTGATTCATGAGACTGAGTCTTGTGTGCCATGTCTTGCCTATTGTGTATTCTCAATGAGAAAAGGGCCTAGTACATAGTAAGTTTTTAGCAAACATTTGTTGAATGAATGTTGCTATTTCAGTGAATCTGTATTTAGTCCTTTTTATTGTGCTTTTCACATTATTGTGATTAGACTATTATAAAGTATTTTAAAACTTACAGATAATACAAGTATAGTCACACAAAAAACTTTTAAACATTATTTTAAGACGAGTTTTGTATGCTGTGTCTTGTGTGTATACATACCATTTACTCATTTACTTTCATATTATTAGACATTTACAAGTGGAAATATACGGTCTGAATACACAGCTCAATGGTGCTTCAAGAATAAGGGTCACTCTTGGACAGGTAGACCAGTTAGTTGCTGTGCCTAGTGGGCCTGCAAACATCCATTGTCTCAGGAGCATGCATGAAATGGAGCTGTTACTGGAGCTCATCTTCCCATTAGAGTTGGGAAATAACCTCACCTGACTGCTATAACCAAAAAAGTATCTCTTGGATATTAGGTTGGATATTCCAGTGTACTCAAAGAAGCAGTTCATATACTTAATTTTAGAAATCAGAGCCCTAAGAATTCAACTAAACCAAACTTACTTCTTACTAATCACAGCTTTTATAGCTTTTAAAGAATTTCCCAAATTAGCACAGTTAAAGATTGGTGGTACTTTTGTTCAGGTTAACACAGCGCCATCTGTTGATAAACAGAAAAATGGCTGTCCAGGAGTCTGCCCAGAGTTACTCTCTGATTTTCACATTGACTTACACAGGAAATAAAAGGGAATTGATTTGTGGTTTCTTGTGTCAGAAAGGATATAGTTTTATTTTTAAAGGCTGTTACTGGACTTCTGGGTCCAGATTGCTTACAAAGTCCACCAGGTTAACTCCACTACCTGGCAGAAAATTCTTTAAAAATTCAAGAGAAATAGAACAGCAGCCGTGGCCCGAGCTTAACGGTGCTCTGGAAGCTGTGAGAGATTTCTGTATGCCATAATACAGGTGGAAGTGAATTCAGGGAAGCTCAGAAGCTTGCCACCAAGGCACAGCAGAGGAAAGCTTTGAAACAAATGGGGTGGATGGGAGCAGTATCTTCAGAGCTGGCCTGCTGTTGGGAACAGGGTACTGAGTAAGAGGCACCAAGCGAGAGGTAGAGAGTGCGAGGCAAGACTCTCTCCCTTCCCTAACAACACACCAGATGCTGGAGATTGTGTACCACTCGGCACATGGACTTAACCAGCCCCTGCCGTAGCCGCCTTCTCAGACAGGTAGTTATGTCAGATAGAATAGGGGTCTCCAGCACAGTGCAGCACTCAGTGCCCGCCCCCAAATACCTAAGCTGGCTATAGCTACAGCTTCCAGCTCCAGTGAAAAGAATCCAAAGGTCATTTACCAAGTCATTCAAATTCAACAGCTACAGATGTGCATATGTTTTGTGAGTTTCCCACCTATAGGTTCCCTGAAACACACACAGTTGTGGTAGTAACTCATAAAACCAATGTTTTTGTAGCTAGTAGAGTTACAAAATCGAACAGACCCAGGAGCAGAAGTAAAATAACCCCCTCACCTCACTATCAACTCCTGTGCCCCTCACCATCCACTTCTAATATCTCAGAGAAAGGGGAGAAAAGAGAACACAAGTTCTTCTGGAAACTTCTCTCACACAGGAAGAGTTATATTTCCTTTCACCATGATAGCGAAATGAGATCAACTGTATTGTTTAACCTGCTCAGTATGATGGAGATTCATTCTCTCTGTGAGTGTGTGTGTGTGTGAGTATGTATGTGCAATGTGTATATGAGGTATGTGTGTGTGTGGTGTATGTGTAGTATGTGTGGGATATGTGTGTGAGAGTATTGTGTAAGTGTGTAAAAGTCTGCATGTACAAGTGTGTGGTGTGTGTATGTGGTATGTGTGTCAGTATGTGTGTATGGTGTGTGTGAGAGAGTGTGAGTATGTTGTGTGTGTATGTTGTGTGTATATGTAATATCTGTGTATGTTGTTTGTATATGTCTGTGAGTGTATGTGTGTGTATGGTGTGTGTATGTTGTGTGTGTGTGTGTGTGTGTGTGTGTGTGTACACCCTCATGTATGTGCAGAGATCAGAAGTCAACACTAGCTATCTTCCTCATTCACTCTACACCTTATTTTTTGGAGACAGGATCTCAAGCTGCACCCAGAACTCACTGATTCAGCAAGACCTGGCCAGTGAGCTCCAGGGGTCCACCTGTCTGTGCTTCCCCAGTATTGACATTACAGACATACTGGGCTGTGCCTGCCTTTTCTCATCCTTACTCAGCAAGCTTGATAGATTCCATCAAGCCTAGAAACTATTCACATAAAAAATTATTGCTATCAAAGAAGTGATGTCATTCAATATGGTAAGGCAGAAGTAAAAGAGAATCATAAACAATTTGACAGATATGACTTTTAATATTCCAAATTATTGACAGTTAGACATTATCAATGTAATAAATTCACAATACTCAGAAGAATACACAGATGTTTCAGTATTTTAAAGCTCTATAATATTTGTTCAACAATAATTTTGTGAGTGTCTATGGTAGAATTTCAGGACAAGGTGGCACCTTCGTTATCTCCAGGCTCTCTCTTCACAACACTCTCTAAGCCACATCAGAACACTGCCTTTCTCAACAGTGATCTTTCACATTTGCTTACTGTTAGCCTTTGTTTACTAAAATGTCAGTTATCCAAGGTCAGCTCCTTGTCTGTCTTGATCACTGCTGAGTTCCTCATGTCTAATGAAGAGCCTGACACGTGCATACGACATTTGCTGCATTGTCTATTGTCAATTACCTTTTAATTTAATGAATGTGTATCTAGGAATAAGTGGTTGTGAGTGGTCCTAGATCCAGGTCTCAAAGGGCCTGCTACTTTAGTAGAGATTCAGGCAAATCAATAATTTCTCTGGTCCATACCAAGAGCCCACTATGCTAAGCATTCCTGTCAACTCTAAGTTGATGCATAAAAAGATGGGAACTTTTTTCACAGGAATCTTCTGCAACTTCCTCTAAAGAAAAGACTGGAAAACCAGAAGCACAAAGTAGCAGCTTCCTGTTTCCTAAAGCCTGCCACCAAAGGACACGCAGCAACTCCACCAGTAAGTATCTTCCCAAAATATCTTCAGGAACAGGACTGTGTTAGTTCCTTTTCTGTTGATGATAAAACACCATGACCAAGGCTACTTGAAGAAGAGGGTTTTTATTGTTGTTGTTGGTGGTGGTGATGGTGGTTAATTGATTGGTTGGTTCGTTTTTTTTTGTTAGTGTTGGTTTTTGGTTTTGTTTTTTGTTTGTTTGTTTGTTTGTTTATGGTTTCCAGAAGACTAGAGTTGATAATGGCTGGAAGAGACAGCAAACAGTCTTGCTGCTGAAAGCTCACATCTTGAACCACAGGCAACCAGCAAAGAGAGAACTAGAAATGAGAGATTTTAAACTTTCAAACCTACCTCCAGTGACAAACTTCTACCAATAAGGCCACAGCTCCTAGGCCTCCCCAAACAGCACCACCAACTGAAGACTTATGGGCCTACATGGGCCTGTGGGGGACATTCTCATTCAAACCACCACAAGAGCTTAACTGGTCCTAAATATTGGACTAGCAAGACTGCTATGCTGTGGGGGAGTTAGGAGACTGGCTTTTCCCTGGTCTTTCAAGGATAAACCAAGATGGGAGCTTCTTGTCTCTCAGAGAACATTCTTCATGAGTGTGCTTCCCAGAGAACTAGAAAGGTTAACATCAGCCTTACCATATCTCTGTGACTAGTTTTTCTGGGTGACATGCTGAGAGAGAAAGAAAGAAAGAAAGAAAGAAAGAAAGAAAGAAAGAAAGAAAGAAAGAAAGAAAGAAAGAAAGAAAGAAAGAAAGAAGGAAGAAAGAAGAAAGAAAGAAAGAAAGAAAGAAAGAAAGAAAGAAAGAAAGAAAGAAAGAAAGAAAGAAAGAAAGAAAGGAGAGAGGAAAGGAAGGAAGGAAGGTAGGAAGAAATAAAAAAATAAAGAAAGAGAAAATGATGGGTTTGTTCCCAGCTTTCAGCACCAATGAAGGGTCATAAAAACAGAGAAAGGGGGTTTAGGGCGTGTGGCACAGCAGTGTAGGGGAAGGGGGTGCCCAGGCAGGCCCATGCCCAAGCACCTCTTCCCCCTCAGGGACCACACGCACACAGACATGGTATAGAATAGAGTTTATTCAGACCAGAGGATGGGAGTTAGAGAGGCAGAGAGAGAGAGAGAGAGAGAGAGAGAGAGAGAGAGAGAGAGAGAGAGAGAGAGAGAGAGTAGAGAGTAGAGAAGTGGAGAAGTGGAGGCCAGCCATGACCACGTGAAGAGGAGGGAGGGGAGGAGAGCCCAAGAGGGCCTGAGAGGTGGGAGTGTGATGGGAGAGAGAGAGGAGGGGCAAGTAGCCCCTTTTATAGTGGGCCAAGTCTATGGGGCGGGGCATACCTGGCTGCTGCCAGGTAAGTGTGGGGTGGAGCTTAGACAGAATACCAACAGAAAGAAGCAGAGTGGCTACTCTAGCTGACAGCTGAGCAAGCTTCTCTCTCTCCCTACAACCTCTCTGGCCTTATCTGTGATGATGGGGCCTGAGGCTGGAAGACCTCAGGACTCTTGATTACTGTAAATAGAATCAGAAGAACGAATCCTAACACTAGCCATGCTAATGCTAAGCTCTGCTAATTAACATTTTCAGTTAATTCCATGCTCTTCGCACTTAGCTTCAGAAAACTTATATGCACAAGTCACTGGAAGGTCTCTTCTGAACACTATTTTTATTTTAATGAACACACAATTTCATTATATGAACATTACAATCTAGTTAACCAACTCTCTCTTCCTAGATATTTGCATATATACTATATAGATATTATAGATATAGATATTATGTCAGTCTCTCACTAGCATATGTATTGCTTACATATTATGCATTACATGCTTTATGCATGAAATTCTATTTGCACCCATGTTGGTTCTAAAGGGTAACCCTGTTAGCCTCCATATCTGCAAATGGGTAATACTTGAAAAAAAATTTCATTTGTACAGAAAATGTTCAGGTTCTCTCTTCTCATTGTCTTCTAAACAATCCAGCATAAGAAATACATACCTATGCCTCTATTATGATGATAATGCAGTGAGTTTGTACAAACCGTGGAAAAGCACTGCTTATTCTGGTATCTGCAGGGGTTCTCTGAAGCAGTTATTCTTCATGAACCCTTAGTGACAGCCAACCACATAGGTCGAAAGCTGAGTGTAGGGTTTATAGCTAGAGTCCCATCACGTGGGGTGTAAAGGTAGGAAGACCAGGAAAGTGTGGCTAGGCTGGGCTAAAGCAGATCCTGTCCTGAAGGCAGATCAAATCAAAACAAACAAAAACCAAAGAAAACAACAATAAAACCAAAACAAAAAACACAAAACAAAACAAAAGAGAGCCCATTCCAGGGTGAGTGTGCTTGGGTTGGGGTCTAGCTTCTTTGGAAGGGATTGTCTATGTGGCTTTAGGGATGTTTCTTGACTCTCTGAGCCTCATTATTATATGTCACTATGAGTCAGTCATCCTTAAGTGAATTAGGACCCGTTTGGAGGCTTGTGTAACTTGGTTTCTTGCTAATGTGATAGACTAGGAGTTGACTTTTGGTTTAAGCAGTAGGTAGATCCAGCTTAAGAACTTTGGCTACATTTTAGCCTGACACTCACTCCTTCAGCAGCAAACATGACCACCTACTTCTTCACACTGAGTTAGTGTTATTATTTTTTAAGATTTGTCACACAGCTTTCTCTCTTTCCTATTTCTGCTTCTCTACTTCGCTTTGCATCTGGGGCCAGTTACACACTTTTTTGGGGCTCTGTCTAAGCTGAAACAAAGAGACCCTGTTCAAAATTATTAAGAATTTCATTCAAGTGGCAACAGCCCAGCATTAAACCAAGCTGGGAGTCTTCTGGCTGGAGGCCCTGGTGACTGCACAGGCCACATGTCCACAACCTCAGCTATGCTGGTGTCCTTGGAGCTGATCTCTCAGACAGTGCCACCCACCTCCCAACTGAGTTCAGTCACTGAGAGCATCAGTGATTGGCTGTAAGACAGAGCCTTGCAGATACTACTTTCCTGGTACTCTGACTGTCCCTCACCCAAATGGCCTGTCTTCCCCAGATGTGCCCAATTTCCTCCTTGTGCCCTTCAGGCCTCTGCAGGTAATGGCCTCCAGGACTCTAACACATCTGGCTATGCCTTTGGTTATTTTTGCAAGCTATGACTTGCACACTGGCTTATAAAACAGCTGGAAAACAGACTTTTTTAGACAAATGGAAAGATTTCTTCATTTATTTAGTACATGTTTTGGTGACTCTTGCTGGTTTTCTATTGGGGTTATCATTGTCTTGTTAATTTATCAAACTCTTGGTTAAATTAATATTGAACATTGGGTTTCTTAAACACGGTTTAGAGAATCTACTGTGTCCTGTTTGGCCTCTGTTCATACAGGCCTGAATCCATGGAAGGGGCAGAGCATCCAGAAGTCCAGCGGCTGCCTGGGTCAGGAGGGGCAGATCCCAGCTCAGCATGGCGTCAGTGGCTTGTGCATGGCTCTGTCTTCAATGTGTGTCGCTCATTTCAAATTCATTTGTTCTTATTTCTGTTCCTCTCCTTCATTCAGTATAAGTCGCGGTCATGGGAAATTGATACTTATCGTTTCCATCCTCCATGGGAGGTCTGGATTCTATTCTAGACTTATTTACTGCAAGGAAGCCACTGAGCCTCTGTCTGCTCACTAGTAAGCGGTAGAGTAGGGCTCTGAAGGCCTCTGATGATTGCTTCATCCCAAGGAGAGTTACCCAGCCCCACCAGAGGGCCAGGACGGGTGTTGGATCTACACTCCAATTAAACACTTACATAAATGAGGTGCGTGCCTGCGTGCGTGCGTGCATGCGTGTGCAGATTCGGACTAGATGACCTCAGGCTTCTGGCTGGGCATCCTGTCTTCCCCATGCTTCTCCTTCCTGGCCCATCTGGGAGCAATTGGTCCCTACAAGTTACAGAAGATCAGTGTTTCCGAAAACACTTCTGGAAGCAGCCATCTTGGCAGGGAGACTTTTTCTAGCTCCTTTCAGGGCACTGAAGAACCATATTTCCCTCTTTCCATGGTGCCTCTACCTCTGTTCTCAATGGCCTTTAGACATCTTATGTCCTCAGGAAGCCTCACCCTGACCCTACCTGGCTAGTCAGTTCCTCTCCTTAGTTTATAAACAAGTTTTTTCCCCAGTCCCTGCTCCTCCAGGAAGGAATTCTTGAACCTTGATGAATATTGAATTTCCTATGAACTCATTATGTCCTTGGTATGGGGGGTTGGGGTCTCTACTTACTCCACCTGAAGGATGCTGGGAAAATATTGTCCCTCTGGAACCCCACTGCCAAGGCACTGGTCACACATGACTCCTGAACACATGAACACATGATGGCTCACTGTGGAGAACACAGAGATTTTAGAGGACATGCCTGGCTGACTAAGTATGAGAAAAAATAGAACATAAACATCTCACAAATGTTTCTATATGTTGTTTGTGTGTTGGTGGCACATAGCTTAGACATAGTGAACAGAATAAAATATATTTAAAAAAATTAAACCAATTTCTTCCATTTCCTTTTAGTTCTTTTTATTTAAAAATTTTAACCTATTTTGTTTGTTTTGGCTCTTTGAGACAGGGTCATATTGTATAGGTCAGGCTGGCCTGAACTCTCTCTTTTTCTTTTGTTTTATCTAAATTTTTATTTTCTTTGAGGCAAGATCTCAGATAGCCTATGTGCTTTAAAACCTAGTACATGACTCCCATCCTCCTGTGTGAGTGCTGGGATTATAAGTGTGCACTACTCTGCCTGTTCTTCCTCTGACTTTTTCTTTTCTTTTCTTTCTTTTTTTTTAAAATATTTATTTATTTGAGTACACTATAGCTGTCTTCAGACACAGCAGACGAGGGCATCAAATTCCTTTACAGATGGTTGCGAGTCATCATGTGGTTGCTGGGAATTGAACTCAGGACCCCTGGAAGAGCAGTCAGTGCTCTTAACCACTGAGTCATATCTCCAGCCCCCTTCCTCTTCCTTTTCTAACGTGGCTACTAGACAAATTTAAATGGCCCATGGCAGCATGCTTTGTCTCCATGTTGGGCAGCTCTAGATGTCAGTGAGTTAAGTCTGTTAGCCATAAAGGTTTGCAAACTGTAATGACTGAGAGGTGGGTAGTGACTGGTAGTGGGACACAGGCGAATGACAGGAAGCCCCGTTTCCCACACAGACCAGGAAATTGATACTTATCATTTGCATAGATCCCCAAATATTGAAGCTGTCTGCCCATGTGAGATGTGAATACCTACCACAGTGTGTAAGAGGCAGTGGTGTGTCTGTACGGAAGACTGGAGGATTCCCTGGCCCTAGCCTCTCCCTGCCTGGCCTCTGGCTCAGTTCCTATCCCAGGAACCTCTGTGAGGTCTCTTCTTCCTCTGGTTGGGATTAGAAACTCTCTGGCAGCCTGGAGTAGAGCTGTGATGTGGCATACCATGTGACATGCAGGAGACCATATCACCTGTAGCTGAGTTGCATAGGGGTGAAGAGGGAGCCCATTCTGGTGAAGAATCCTGTTGCACCTGCAGTACTGAATTTGTGGATGAAGGGAGTTCAAATGTTGTTGTATCTTCTGCAGCCTCATGACCACACCAACTATCCTGGGTGATGAATGGTTGCTGCCCACAGAGCCCTACCTAAGGGAGGGCTGGTGATTGGCAAAGCTGTTTTGTTCTTTGTCAGGCTTGGCGTTTGAGTACACACAAATGATTTCTTCCTGTTTGTTTCCCGACTCCCATCTCTGTTTAGGTGTTAATCCATACAGTGCTGGAGAAATGGATTTTCCAATGACCAAGAAATCTGCAGCTCCCACTGACAGGCAGCCCTACTCTCTCTGTAGCAACAGGAAGTCCCTATCTCAACAACTGGACTACCCACTTTCGGTAAGAAGAAGGGGGGGGGGCTGGAGGTGTAGGACAGAGGTCTGTGTTATTTCCACAGCAGCTGGGGGGGTTCTTCTTAGTAGTTTTCTGCCCACAGACTACAGAGAGCTTGCTTCGTCAGTTCAAGCATCCTATTAGGCAAAAAATCACGTAGCAAGGCCCACCTGTCAAGAGCCTCTTGTGCAGGTACATGTGACCACTGTCGCTTGTATGCTGTTAGGAACCTATGCATAGAGAAACTCCCCGTCCTCAAGCTCTCAACTGAAGCTTCTCTTTATGTCTTCTTCATCGTAACTGACCTGGGAGGACTAGGGAACTATGGCTTTGATAAGCTAAGGAGATTATTATCAAAATTCTAGTATGTAACAGTATTGGGACTTGAAGTTGCATCACTTTTTAAAAATATTTGCTTATTTAGTATGTGTGAATGTCTGGGTATTTGTGTGCATGTGGGGGGTGTTGGGGAGTGATTAGTACACACGTGGAGGTCAGAGGACAAATTATGAGGCTTGTTTTTTTCTTCCAGTATGTGCGTCTCAGACACACACACACACACACACACACACACACACAGATTGAGACAGAGGCAGACAGAAACAGAGACAGTTTGACTAACTATCTGGACATGTACTGACCAGTGACATTGGTCGGTAAACCATCACTGATGCCCATGCCTGGTGTCTGTCTGCAGAGGGCCTTCCAATGGAGGCAGTCAGACAGGATTCCAGAAGGGTGGCTTCTGGGGTTGGGGAAGGGACAGCCTTTTGTGTGGCTTAGGTACAAAGCCTAGGGTATCCTGGTGACTTTGGATAGATCACGTACACAAGTAAGAGGAGCTTCAAGCCAGCAGTAGGAAAAAGGAGAACAGCAGGGGAGGGGAGGAAAGGGGAGGGGAAAAGAGAGGCGAGGAGGGGAGGGGAAATGAGGGGAAGGGAGGAGGGAAGAGGAACGGAGAGGAAAGGAGGGAAAGAGGAGGGAAGAGGAAGGGAGGGGAGAGGAGGGGAAGGGTGTGGAGGGGAGTGGAAGAGAGAGGAGGGGAAAGGGGAAGATGAACTTGTTTTTCTGGGGAGGAATGATCTTGAAACCCAAATACAGTCCATGCCCCCTGCAGGCAGTTATGTGTCTTACCTTGCAACATCAGATCTTAGCGAGCAGGGATCCTGCAACCCCGTTACACACTCAAGGCTGACATATTAGGTTAGTGGCCAGATAGGAAGCAACAGGTAGAAAATGAAGGATGTATAGTCATTTCCTGGGGACCAAGCCCTGGCCTGAGCACCTGAGTGGTTAGTTATTCCTAGAAGCTACACACACACACACACACACACACACAGAGGTAAGTCTTTTCAAAAAATGATCTTCTACAGTAGGAAACTGAGGCTCAGAGGGACAAAGTCAATTCCCCAAGGTAATCTGCTGATAATTGGCAGAGGCAGGAGAACCACCTGCAAGACTGGATGTGGCTTCCAGAGCCATACCACCCAGCCACACTGCTCCCCCCTGGGGCTCTGGGACACAAAACTGCCCTTTGTTGGCGCTCTCTGATTCTTTTCTGTAGCTGGTTAACCTCCATCTGTGGAATTCGTGTTCCCCTTTTGAGTCTTTGAGCTCTAGACTTCTTGCCTACTGCACCGTCATGCCTAACACAAGCAGGGCTTTTGGAAAATGTGCTTTGAGCTGAACACAGTTTTATAGTGATGTCTCAAACTCAGCTCAAGGTCTTGCTTGGCCTTCACGACTTATTCTGGGGGCAGTGTGGTGTGTGACGTCATCACCCTTGGCTCACTGCCTTCACAAGCCTTTGTGAGCCTTTGCCCTTTGCCGCTGCTTGTCTGCAGCCAGGTCCCTTGGAGCAAAGCTTCCTGTATAAGCCACCAACATCTGAATGGCCCTACACAAATCACCTTCTAGCTCTTACACTGCTGGTCCGTGGGAGAGAGAGGGCGGGGCTCTTCTCCTTGGCTGATGTCACAGCTGGCTCATCTCTGCCCTCCCCGCTTCTTCACTACAGGGCACTGTGAGACCAACTCGGTCACTGAGCACCGCTCAGCTCGGGCAGCTGTCTGGGGGTCTGCAGGCGTCAGTCATCTCCAACATCGTGCTGATGAAGGGCCAAGCGAAGGTGAGAGAGGATCCTCACCAACAGGAAACCCCGAGCAGTTGCCCCAAGGAAGAGTGGGGGCAGGGCTATCACGCACTCAGTGCAAAAGAAGGGCAAAGAAGCTCATGCTGTACTTGCTGAAGTTAAGGCAATGCTGATTCTTCCAGCTCCACTAAGGGATCATTTTCACTCTGAGGACACCACAGTGTTCCCCAACTGCTTCAGCACTCTCCAAGCTTGCTCCCTAGTCCTCTTGACGCGATGTTCCCACAATTCAATTTTGCCTGATACATAAGTTCAAGTCCCTTACATTGATTCATGGGACTTGGTTTCACCTCCACATTCGGATGTTGGTAGAAGAATGTTGGACTCAAACACCAATTTTATAAACTCTGTGCTTCCATATGGGTCATTCAGTGGCCACAGATGTTCTGGCTCTGTTGGAGCTTCAGAAGGGACTCTGCTCTGTCTAGATGATGGCACATCACACTAATGTCTGCCCTGTGCCTGAGAAGCATCATCAGAGGAAACCAAGGTCTGAATACTGAGACAATACCCCAGTATCTCCTGTGCCCATCCTAAAGCATGCCACTTCCTGTCCCAGGCTTTGTATTGGGTACCTTCCTGGGCACTTACCAGCTTAGGGGAGGAAAGGTTTATTTAGGCTCATGGTCTGAGTACACAGTCCACCACGAGACAGCACCATGGGCAGCACGAGGCTCCTTGCTCCTATCTCAGTGGCTGCAGAAATGGAGGCTGACTAGGAAGTAGGGTCAGGCTATAAACGTTATCACCCACCTTCCAATGGCCTGCTTCCTCCAGGGAGGCCTTGCTTTCTAAATGTGCCACAATCTCCTAAAACAACACCAAGTGTTCAGACGTTTCGCATCCAGACTGTACCAGATTTGCACATGCTTAAAATAACCAGGGTAGGCACAGACAGTTGCTGCCACATTTTGAAGCCGGTTTAAATAAGTGAGCTGTTCAGATGAACAGCGGGCTGGTTTAACGTGCTTCAGCTGCTGTGGGGTAAGGGCTTAATGGGCACTGTGTTCTAGGGAGGGACCCCACCATATACCTGGAGGTGTCTTTCCCTGTCACCTGTTCCTTTTTAGTCCTGGGAGCTCAGCAGGTAGCACAAGGAAAGGCCCCTCAAGTGACAAGGTAGAAGCATGCGCAGTGCGGTTCTCCCTGGACAGTCCTACTTTCTGATTGATAAGCCAGTCATTTAGTCATAGCGACCAAAAAGGTACACAATGCAAAGCCTGTGTACCTACCTCAGGCATAAGGCAGTGAGGGCGCTTTGGGATGAGCACCAGAGATATCTGGGGTGACCTCTCACTACTGACATTTTTGTTTCCATGTGGGCTCTGAGAACTGTGGTCCGGAGATGAACAATCTATGAAGAGTAGTGCTATGACCAGTGGCAACTCTCGCTTTAAAAGTTTGTCTGGGAACCAAGCACCTAAATCATCTCACCTAAATGTTTCTGAGGTGAACCAAAGAAAGACTCTCAGATTTATTCTATGCCATGTGTGCACTGAGCACTTGTCTGAGGGCAGTCATGAAAAAACTGAATTCAACTGACTTCTGGTAGCTCACAGTTTAGAAGGGAATTCCCTGTAGCTGAACTCAGTTTATTCGGGAATTGCATAGATCCTTTATCTTCAACCTAATGAATGGCGCTGTACCTGTTTCCTTTGCTGCTTCCTAAACCAATCCAGATCGTCTCTTTAATCCACTGAAAAGTCTGCAGGGAAGCCAGACCTCTATCTCCTCGTTATTACCTTCCATGGGGTAGCTCTGCATCGGATCGCCTTGGCTGCTTTATAGCTGTCCCCACAGCTGAGGCTGTCTACTGAGTCCCAGCTTAACCCAGTGCCACTGTCACAATCCTAGGATGTGTTTGTCAGTCCTGAGAATGGCCTAGAAATAAAGACAGCGAGGACAATGCCTGTAGTAAGAGACTGGTGTCCTTAGGCAGGGCACAGGTTGGGCACAGAATGGAGGGCTACAAGGGGCCTTTGTTAACAGGAGGGATGCCTTCCATGGCGCTCGCTGTGTGTTACTATTGATGCCGTTGATGTCTCTGTGATTATCCCGGGTATTGAGGTTTACTTGCAAATATGACTTGTGAATTAGGTACCATTATTTTCAACCCGAAACTGGTTCAGAGGGAGGACCTGACTGGAAAATAGTCAAGCGGAGACAATAGGGTACTAATCCCTACCTAGCTTCCATCTGTGTGGGATATGCCAGCTTCGTGGGCGAGCCTCTGGCAAAGTTGCTAATACTCCATTGCTCAAGCTGGCCATGAACTACTCTCCCCACCTTGCCCGATTAAGCTCTGAAACCCCGGGACTAAAGGGACTTTGTCTCCTCCCCATTCCTTCCTGCAATGGTAAGGGGCAGGTCCGTAGATAATATTGGCTCAAGAAAGAGCGGGAAGATTCCTACATCTATGCCTCTCTTCTTTCCCCAGGGCCTGGGCTTCAGCATTGTTGGGGGAAAGGACAGCATTTACGGCCCTATTGGGATTTATGTGAAGAGCATCTTTGCAGGGGGAGCAGCGGCGGCTGATGGGCGGCTTCAGGAAGGTAGGTTTCCATCCCTCCCGAGTGTGGTTGAGAGGTCACAAGTACCATTCAGTGCCACCAGGGCTTCAAAGAGACTCAGAGCTTAAAATGGGTCTTAGGCTTTCAGAGTTCACTTCCGGGGTTGTGGGGCTGGGCTCCAGGCAGTGGGCGACTTCTCCCTGCAAGGACTCCATCTCAGTGATACAGATAATCAGGAAGCATTCTATTCTATTCTATTCCTTCCTTCCCAGTGCCCCTGTTCTGTTTCTGGGACTCACTGATACCCCATCCCTTTGGTCTTCTCTGCCTCTTCCTTCCACCTGAGACCATGGGACACCAGGTCACTTCTGTCACAGTCCCACCAGGCTCTAGGCTCCAGGGATACAGAATACAAGGACACAAATCACAATTCTCACACCAGTGGGAATAAAGGGAAGTTTATTCTGAGCCAAATATGAGTGGACATGGCCCAGGGACATGCATCTAGGTCGGCATAAAGTGGGTCACCTGACCTCTTTATTGGGCACAGAACAAAAGGAAGTCCTAAGTCAGGGCATTGTCACATAGAGCAGCAGGAACATCAGGCATGTGGTTTACAGTAATGTGGGTGAAATTCTGATCTAGGTTTTAGAGAGCACGTGGCAACATTCTTAGCTATAGGTTGGTAGAAGGGGGTGATCTTAATACATTCAAAACGATCTTACCTAATACTTTGAAAGATGCTACTTAGGCACAAAGGTGATGAGTGACTCACGGCTATTAAGGCAACTAAAGATAGCCTAAAAAGTTAATTTTGGCTCTTGATCTGCAACATTCCTATTCCCCACAGTGAGACAGTTCTGAACAGCCAGTTATTTAGCAGACTCTTCAAAAAAGAGGGATCCTTTTCTGGAAAACTTTATCCACAGCTATGCCCTTCTCTTGAACTACTAATGGCTTCCCCATGGGCAGCCCTCCCTTCTGCCTTCTTCTGCCTCCCCTGCTTCCCCTCAGCTCCTTTTCATATCTCATAGGACAGATGCCCCCTCGAAGTAAGAGGCCTGGGGGACACAGCTGCCAGACACCCCATTCTGACTCACCAAGGCTGGGTTTGGATGGACAACCAACTTGGTCCAAAGAGATCTCTGGGCTTCAGCCTGGGAACAAAATTCAAGGGCAGGAAGGGAAGGGGAGGGGAGGAGAGGGGAGGGAACGGGAGAAAACAATTCCTTTCTTGTCAGGGCAGTGTCTGCAAGTCAGGCTGGCAGTCTAACCACCTGTAATATCTGAGCTATGGTTTGGGGACAGTGGAAACCCTACAGTCCTAGACACCAGGCATATATCGCAACAAAGGAAGGCTTCCCCCTTCCTAAATGAGTAAAACATCCTATGAGGGGCTGGAGAGATAGATGGTTTTGTGGTTCAGAGCACTGACTGCTCTTCCACAGAACCAGGGTTTGGTTTCCAGCACCCACACAGTGGCCCACAACTACCCATAACTCCAGATCCAGAGGATCCAAGGCCCTCTTCTGGCTTCTGAGAGTACCAGGCACACATCAGTGGTGCACTGATATACATGCAAGGAAAATGCTCATACACAGAAACTGATAATTATCAGTCAATTAATAAAATACCCACTACATTGAAAAACATTCTTTCTTGATTTTTGTGACATGTGCAAATTAGGATGAGATTCAAATTTCAGCCACGTTCTTTCATATAAGGCCATGGCTGCCTTGATGTTTCAGCCCTGTTGAGTCACCATTAGAGAGATGTTGTAACTCCCTAAGATTAAAATATTTACGATCGTTCTTTACAGAAAATGCTGCCAACCCAAGCACCGTGCAGCACTAGAAGTCAGGATTGTATCATGTGGGCAGAGGGAGTTTTGTATTTGTCATTGGAGAGGCACTGGATATAGAGGCTTCGGATGAGTCAGGAGGCAGTGTGTAGAATGCCGCGGGCTGGCGGGAGACGACAGGAAGCAGAGGAGAAGCGCAGAGGCTGGCATGGGAGGCCGGCTCCCGTTCTTATGGCTGCCTGGAACAGTTACCCTCCCATCGAGGAGAGTCAGTGAGACTAGAGCCTGCAAAGAGGCAGCACAGGGATGGTGGGAAGTGTGAATGTTTAGTCTAGTCAACTGGAAAAAAGAAAAAGCCAAGGAGGGGAGAAGTGGAAAGGGGATTAAGCTCGAACTTCAGGAGGGCGAAGAGCCTAGGTGAGCACTAGAGGGCGCTGTCTGGCAGGCCACTGAAAAGTCCTTGGCCTCTGCAGGAGCTCCTCGTGGAAAGGTGAACTGAACAGATTATACAAGGAAGGTGTGGAGGAGGGAGAGGAGGGGGGAATGGAGATGGAGATAGGGTGGAGGTCTAATGGTGCAGCTAAGTCACGATCAGGAAGAAAAAAGGAGGGAGAAGGGAAATGTGTGGGTTAGAATCCAGGCTGTTAGCCTTTGCTGTTTTGCTAATTTTGTATGGAAATCTTCATTATTTTGGGGGTGAGGGGGGCATTTGTCTCCATTAGTTACCGGCAATAATAAAACCAGAGAATTTCAACCAGTCAGTTCCTGGCTCTAGCCTCAAATAATTGGTCAAATTATTTTTCAAAAGTGACATGCTCAGATCTACACCATGAAAGAATATACTTGGCTATGACAAGCTTGCTATACAGATCAAAGCTACTGACAATTAGTTTTTGTTCTCCTTCCCAAAAACAATGGTGTAAAATGGATTTGGCACAAGCGAGGCTCAGCAGTGCTCACCAGCTATGAGCCTACACAGCTTATGAGCTCAGACAGATGAGGATACAACAGACAAGCCCAGAACAGGGCTATTGGCCCTTTGGAACAGATATTTGGATAACTTAAAGCCAGCCTCCGTGTAATTAAGAATGGGCATCCTGAAGTTTTGACTTTGTCTATCCTCTTCTCAGCTCACATTTAGTTATGCATCAGTTCTGTTTGTTTCATAGCTCTGGCTAGCTGTGGACTCCATATGTAGCCCAGGCTGGTCTCCAACTTCTAGTGATCCTGTGGCTTGTGATTACTAACTATTCGAATTGCAGTCACGAGCCCTCAATGCTGGAGCATTTTTAAATACTTTTACTGTGTGTATTCTCAGGTATAGAGACTTCCGGTGACAAGGGTTGAGTTCTGTTATTTTTCCCTTTGCTTCCAGAAGCCCATCATTCGGAGCGGCTCTGCAGCCTCCACACTGACACATAAAACAGTATCTGAGCCAAAAGAAACAGTTACAGCTATGGGACATATGGGGAGGGGGGAACTGGGAAAGGAGAAAGCTTTTGGATTATAAACAAATAATATAGAAAATAATATATATGTATATATATGTATGTATATATGTGTATGTATATATATGTATATATATGTATGTATATGTATGTATATGTATGCATATGTATGTATATGTATGTATGTATATGTATGTATGTATAAGTATGCATATCTATGTATATGTTTGTATGCATATGTATGTATGTATATGCATGCATATGTATGTATATGTATGTATGTATATGTATGTGTGTATATGTATGTATATGTGTGTATATATATGTATGTATGTATATGTATGTATGTATATGTATGTGTATGTATGTGCATGTATGTATATGTATGTATATGTATGTGTATATGTATGTGTATATATGTATGTATATGTATGTATGTATATATGTATGTATATGTGTGTATATATATATATATATACATGTATGTATATATGTGTGTGTGTGTATATATATATATATAAACAGTTACAGCAAGCTGCCAGGAAGTAGAGTTACATCTTAGTGTAGCAAAATCAGTCCTTGGTGATTGATGGACCAGGCACTGCTCAAGTATAGTGAATACAAAGGTCAAAAGCAAGGTTTGGAAGGCACACACAGGGACAGGACACCAGGCCCAGGGTGTATCCAGAAACCCTGAATCAAGCTTGTTAGATACTGTCTCTCTGTCTCTCAATAGGTGATGAAATTCTGGAACTCAATGGTGAATCAATGGCTGGCCTAACACATCAGGATGCTTTGCAGAAGTTTAAGGTAACCTCTCAGTCTATACCCATACTCTGGGGTGTAAATATTATACACCAGGCCAGATGTAATTGTCATCTCAGAGGCTTACTGCTTTCTAGTTCTTTCTGAACTCTGGCTGGCTGGTTTAGCTTAGCTGTCCTGGTTCAAAACCTCTCCAAGCTGACTGATCCAATCTGATTCTCTCTGCTTTCCATGGAATTGATCTGCATGGCCTCAAACTCACTCTGGCAACTTATTCTAAATCTCTGGTTCCTTCTTATTCTCTGGCTTCAGCTGCCTCTGCTGACCTGTACCCAACTAAAAAATAAATATGAACTCAACTCTATGCACTGAACGCACTGACTCCCCATTAACTCTCCAGATTCAACTCAGCTCAGCTAAACTGACTCCCTGTTCTGCTCTACATAGTTTCTCTTTCCTCTGCTGTTCTTGTGAGAGCTGGACATATCCTATCTCTGACTCAGTCTCTTAAACACTTCTCTGATTCATCGCTTTGTCTGACCCTCAGTTAGATATCACTTTCAAACATGACTGTTTCCTTCAACAAACTAATTTTATCTTAAAGGTGTGTACTAAGTGTGTATTTGTATTCCAGCTATGTCTGTGTCATAGCTGGATCACACACACCTAGGTCTTTAGATGTCATCCCTTGCCAGAGCAGCCATTTTGCTGGATTAAAATTCCTGTCTACTGGGGACTTCAGGCAATAAAACCAAACCCAGCACTGCCTTCTTCCTCTAAGTTCACAAAATGAAAAATTGATCCTTTGCAGAGGTACCTAGCCAATGATGGCTCTGGGCACAGCATTAAAGAAATTCCTCTGCAAAGGATAGTATAATCAGGATTTGTGTCAAAGCACATTCAAACTACTTAAGATTTATAAAGCTGTCTCAAAGCACTCCATAAACTTATACTAGTAGATTTATGGACATGCTTTGAGGTTTTAAGACATCACTAAAAGCTACTTTTGCATCTTCATTCAGTTAGTTCAGTTCAGGACTACATCATATGTCGTATAACATGTATACTCTGGTGTATGTACGTACCATGTGTAACTTGTCACATGTTTGTATTACCCATGCACACACA
Organism: Apodemus sylvaticus; assembly: GCF_947179515.1. Taxonomy (NCBI): domain Eukaryota; kingdom Metazoa; phylum Chordata; class Mammalia; order Rodentia; family Muridae; genus Apodemus; species Apodemus sylvaticus. The sequence continues at coordinate 124,614,402 of NC_067472.1, forward strand.
CCTACATTTCCTTGGGGAGCATCCATCATTGTTACTGAGCATGTTTTCTTCACCTGTCTGGAACTTGTGCAGATAGTGTCACTCTTTTCCAGAAAGCCAAGAAGGGGCTGCTGACCCTGACAGTGAGGACCCGCCTGACAACACCCCCTTCGCTGTACAGCCACCTGTCACCCCCTCTGTGCCGCTCCTTCAGCTCCAGCACGTGTGGGGTCCAGGACAGCAGCCCATTCTCCTTGGAAAGCCCAGCGTCTCCTGCCAGCACTGCTAAACCCAACTACAGAATCATGGTGGAGGTGTCTCTGAAGAAAGGTAGGAGTACTGTGCCAGTTTTCGCCAGTCTCTGTGAGAGCTGCCCAGGCCTCCATCATATGGAAACGTCACAGAATGAGGTTGACTAGCAGAGATCATGCTTCCTCCCTCCCCTCCTCTTCCTTCCCGTCCACCTTTCTAATTTAGTGTGTATCTGTGTACATGCATGTGCCTCTCCCCCACAGAGAGCAACTAGTGGGAGTTAATTCTCTCCTTCCACCCCGTGGGTTCTAATCATTGAACTTAGGGACATCAAGTTCATCAAGCTTAGGGACAGTTATCTTTGGCAGCTGACCCATATCCCACTGGCTCCTCATCCTGTTTCTAGAAGCTCATTTCTGCCATCCAAACCCAGAAAATATCTTTGTATGAGATGGTTAGCAAGCATATAACAGAGAACTAACTACACGTACACACACAGACACAGACACACACACACACACACCCCACACCACACTACACCGTAATGAACCAGGCCCTAGACTCTGCAGCTAATATCCTGCTGAGACCTTGAGCAGTTCACTGACCCTCTCTGGGCCGATTTTCTTTCTTCTGCAAGACCACCAAGGTTTTCTATCTAGATGACATTCAGAGATCCACAGCCATTCACTCTACTCAGGTGAACAGCTAATTCTAGAAGGCTCTAGAGGTCTGCTCTGCTCACATGAAGCTGAACTAGGCCAGAAGGACAAGGGACACTGTTGGGCATAGAGCTGGTCTCCAAGCACAGTGATAAGCATGCATTCTGGGAACAGAGGGAAGGCCAGAATGGCTGGTGCAAGGTAGGCAAGTGGGAAGGGGAAAGATGGGGAGGAAGAAAAGGGTTTCAAAGCAGAGGCTGGGAAACCAGAGGAAGGGATGAATAAGGAGTGATGTGTGGAGGAATGGGGTCCAGGACCAGGCAATGGGTTCCTTGCCTGATGCATGTCTCAGTGCCTCTGTTGGACCACACGCTGGGTGAGCCTTCATACATCTCTGGCACAAATATCCGGTGGCCATAGGTCTGTCTTTGTACACCGCCCTTAGGGCTCCTTTGGTGAAATTCATAGAGAAGGCACGGCATGATATGTGGGTGAGCCATGGCCTCAGTGTGCCCCTTCCCCTGATGGCTTGCACTAGGGCCAGTGCTGAGATGCATTAAGTAGCCATGTCATAGCCTCTGCCCCAACAGATTGTTTCAGCATTGCTTGGTGTGAGCCTCAACGATCCACAGGGGACAGTGCCCATTGGACCAAAGAGCTCTCGTACTGGTTAGGAGACCTGGGTGCCAGGATCGACGTTGATCGCTGTTCACAGTGCATGTCACAGCCCATATTTTTTTTACCTTGAATAACAATGACCCACGGCAGCCATTCCTCTTGGTGCTGTTGAGAGAACAAACATCAAAAGTGAAAACACCTTTTATAAGCTATGTGCCCCTAGGGAAAACCCGACGGAGGCTCTTTCTCCTTTAAACTCTATGGACCTTCCAGTTGGTCCTTCTTAGCTGCGGCGCTTTTGTTTCCAAGGCCTTTCCAATCTAGCAAACCCTCCGTCTCCCCTACCATGCTGGAGGTTCCCTGTCTTAGTCAGGGTTTCTATTCCTGCACAAACATCACGACCAAGAAGCAAGTTAGGGAGGAAAGGGTTTATTCAGCTTACACTTCCACATTGCTGTTCATCACCAAAGGAAGTCAGGGCTGGAACTCAAGCAGGACAGGAAGCAGGAGCTGATGCAGAGGCCATGGCGGGATGTTTCTTACTGGCTTGCTTTCCCCTAGCTTGCTCAGCCTGCTCTCTTATAGAATCCAGGACTACCAGCCCAGGGATGGCACCACCCACAATGGGCCTCCCACCTTGATCACTAATTGAGAAAATGCCCCACAGCTGGATCTCATGGAGGCACTTCCCCAACTGAAGCTCCTTTCTCTGTGATAACCCCAGCCTGTGTCAAGTTGACACAAAGCCATCCAGTCCCTCCTCATAGCCCTAACATTACCTACATTCCTGTTTGCTTGGGGCCCATGTTCCCCGTGCAACCATCTTTTTCTCACATCTTCCCAATCACCTTGGTGGACACCATGGGTGCCTCTAAGGCAGGACTTCATAGGTCTGGGCCTTCCCAGACTTCCTTGTTTGAAAGCAGCCTGTCGCCCACCAGTCCCTCAAAAGACTGCCTTGGAGATATTTTGCCACCCGATCCTTATATTCCATCCCTTTGGGATATATTCGACACACTCCTGTTTCTGCTCTGCTGCCCTCTTTGCCCCCTGGACCTTTCCAATGACTGTTGTGCTTCCATTCTTAGCCATCCATAGTTATCTCTCCTTATAGAACCAGGCATATTACTAAAGATGGAAGTTAAGTTATTCCACTCCCTCCTTCCTGACTGTCCCATGGCATCTCTTCTCAGTCAAGCAGTTTGTTTTTGTAAACCTGTGCATACAAAGCCCTTGATCCCTGTCCTATGCCACCTCCTCTCTCTCTGCATCACACATTCCTGATTTCCTGGGACCCATGCTCTCTGGGTCCATCACCTCTCTGCAGAGGTGCTGCCCACATTGGCCTTTCTGGATCTATAAGAGCACGGCGTACTCTTCCCTTCCTGTGCCCGGGCTGTTTCTGCTAGTCAGTTCTCGCTCCATCTCCTCATCCCGGCTCTTTGTTGTCATCCACGGTTTACACTGAGTGCAGTCCCTGAGGCATGAAGGGTGTGCTGCCACGTCTGTTCCCATTCCTTTCCTGCAGAGATCCCTGTCTCCTCCCCTCCCCCCACTCCCTCTAGCTCCTGCCCACGGGCTTCCCTCTCTCATTTCCTGGTGTTTTTCCACTTGACCTTACGATACCCCCTCCTCACTGTCTGCTTTGGTTATCATCTGGTCCCCAAATGGCCCTTGGGTACACTGACACTCCACACACAGGGGCAGAATGAATGTTGTGACAAGGACACTTGACTAGCCAAGGATGTCAGGGGTCAGAGGCACCTAATAGGCTAGTCGCCCACCCAGGCAAGCTCACATCCTCTGCTCTTCCTCCATGCTGCACCCCAGAGGCAGGCGTTGGCCTGGGGATCGGCCTGTGCAGCATTCCCTACCTCCAGTGCATCTCGGGCATCTTCGTTCACACACTGTCGCCAGGATCTGTGGCACATCTCGATGGACGGCTGAGGTGAGTCCTCATTCCTCTTTCTGGGTAGATCCTTGGCTTACAGCATGGAGGACAGCCTTTTGGGCTGACCTCAGGAGAAATGGTGAATGATTCAGACTTGACTCAGTTATACATCAACGGCTGCCATGTCAGCCACCTGGTGTGGTAAATATAACTTGGGTCTTTTAATCCCACCTTAGATTATTTTGTTCCCAAATAAAAGACACAAAAGCTTTATATTTATAATGAGCCTTAAAAATCACTAGAGCTGGGCTCTAAGCTATTTGTCTATTTCCCTGTCAATAACCTCGAGATATCATTTGGCCTGTTCCACCTGGGCTGCTCTTACTACAACCGGCTGACCATATTCTCACAATCCACCTACCACATGGCCTCCTCTTCCTTCTTCTTCTCCTCTCCACCTTGCGGTCTCTGCCTCAGACCCAAAACCCGGGAACCCAAACCCTGCCTACCTTTCTTCTGCCCAGCTATAGGCTGTAGGAACCTTTATTGACCAATTGGGGATAATTTTGGGGGCAAGGTACCATTGCATCACTTGGTATACATGGGGATCTCTTCACCCCTGAGGATCTCCTTGTTGGGGGCAACCAGATCTTGGGGGCCAGTATTTTACATCACAATATATAGCAAAAGACCAAACCTCAAGAGCAGGATATGCAGTCTTTGCAGCCCTACGCCAGAGCTGCCAAGCCCAGTGTTACTGATTCCTAAGAAGTCTGTGTGCATGTAACCGTGAAAGAAGCATGACTTCTGAGATGTCAGGTTGCAAGGGCAAATAGAAAGGTTTACCTGTGAGCTCAGCATACAATAGAAGCGTCTTAAACAAACCAGCTGTATATATGCATGTCCTTGCTGAGAGAAACAAAATAGTTTTAGATAGATACTGTAGTCACACCTTGCTACAAAGAACTCCTGCAATCAGTAAGTGATCTGATTGGGTAGAAATCATTTATCTTAGTTTAACGTGTGACAACACTTTTGCAGCCATTCTAACATCTGCCAGTGGTATTAATGCATCTGTTGCTAGGACACCCTTTTGCTAAGCAGAAAGCTTTTGTCCTGATTTTCATTTTTTTTTCCTCAGTGTAATGGTCAAGATAGAGATGTGGAGCTAGGAATAGATCTGTGCTGCCATCTGCAGGAAAACCACTGGCACTGTGTTTGGGACACCACTGCAGAGACAGGGGCCCAGTTGCAGTGCTGGGTGACCTAGCTCTAGAGTCAGGGCACCTCCTTGCAGTGTTGGTGGAGCCAACCTCAGAGTCGGGATCTTTGTTTTATCACCTCTGCCCCCATCAGAGGCCCACCGTGGGGTAGGGAGTGTTTGTGCTGCATGACCGGAGTCTTCAATTATTCAAAATTTAAAAAAAAATTAATTAAAAATTCACATGCAGAGAATGTGCATCTTCTTGGCAAGCTAAGGGGTCAGCTCTGCAGAAACACAGAAGGAGGCAGAGGATGCAGAATCAGGAGACTCAAGTTCTCATTCTGACCCAGCTGATCACTTGAAAACGACTACCCGTTACCTTCGTTTCCACTAACATTTTAGTTGAACACAGCCATGCACTGTTCCTGTTTGCTATCCGTGGCTGCAGCTGTCACCTACAATGACAGAGTTGAACATTTGTGACATAGACAGCATGTCTTGCAAAACAAACATTTACCCTTGGCTCTTTACAGAAAAGTGTTCCTCCCCAATATAGGTTGCAATAGCAAAGTAATTGCCCCAGTCACAACATCTGGGGGAGGGATTGGGCCATGTTTTAGTTAGGGTTACTGTTGCTATGACAAAACACCATGACCAAAAGTACCTCGAAGAGAGGGTTTATATCACCATACATCATTGAAGGAAGTCAGAACAGGAACTCAAGCAAGGCAGGAAACCGGAGGCAGGAGCTGATGCAAAGGCCCTGCAGGAATGCTACTTGGTGGCCGGCTCAGCCTGACTTTTTATAGAACCCAGGACCACCAGCCCAGGAGTGGCCCCACCCACAATGATCTGGGTCTTCCCTCATCAATAACTAATTAAGAAAATGGTCTTTAGGCGTGCCTATAACTTGGTATTCTGGAGGCATTTTCCCAGCTGAGATTTCCTCCTTTTGCATGATTTTGGCTTGTGTGAAGTTGCCGTAAGACTAGCCGGGACAGTCAACATGGACAACACGATGCAATCCCGACCTTTGTATCTGTTCTTTTGCTGTGTCAGTGGTTGTGTTAACCAGGCTTCTGCTGCTGTAGTGAATAACTGAGGCGATTGGCTTAGAAGAAGAAAGGTTTATATTGGCTCACAGTTGTGGAAAATCCAAATGTGTCTGACCAGTCCTACTGCATGCGGGTCTGTGATGAGGAAACACATTAGGGCAGAATGAAGTGTTCACCTGTTGTTTAGAATGCTGACAGAGAGGAGAGAGCAGAGTCACAGTGGTCCCCGCAGTGATACATCCCCAGTAAGCAGAGGGCTCATGCTGGGCCCTAGCTCCTGTTTCACCATCTCTCACTAGCACACAGGGCAGGACTAAGCCTTTGGTGCAAAGGCCCTTGGAAGGTTCCACTCTAAATCACAGTACCAGCTAGTACCAGCGACACCCATCTTGGAACTAAAATAAGTTTCCTGGGCTGCTGTTCTTGCTTCTCTTTGCAAGGACCTCTGCTGCATCCTTCCTCGGTGATTTCTTTACCTGCCCAGCCCTTCCTCAAGATACTCTACTTCTGAGGACACTAAGGCCCAGGATAACCGTGTTATGGCTGGTCAGCTAGAGAGGGTAAACCATGACCTCCATCTTGACCAGGTCAATGGAAGAAGGAGGGGAGAGTGACGGATCTGTGTTGAGTGCTCTGGGTGTGAAGCACTGGGCACTGGATGGTCCACAGTGACAGGAGTACATTGCTGCATTGACCCACTCTGTTTCAAATTTTGGTCAAATAGTAAAGAAAGTCTACTCATTAAAATGTTATGAACTACCTGGCAAGAAGTGGGTTCCTGAGAGATGGCCCTCTTTCTGTCATAGTCGTTAGTAATTTTGAGGCTCCTGTGGGTGCTTTTGCAGGTGTGGTGATGAGATTGTGGAAGTCAACGATTCTCCAGTGCACTGCATGACCCTCAATGAAGTCTACACAATCCTGAGCCACTGTGACCCTGGCCCGGTTCCCATCATTGTAAGCCGACATCCGGACCCACAGGTAATGTGTCGTTAGGCTTTTGTCTGCACAGGCTCACTCGTTCAGTAAGAAAGTCAGAGCAAGAACTGAATGTAACAAGAGATGTTGCTGGATGGGGTGTGATATGTACTCATCCAAACCCTTTCAGACTTTGTGTGGGAACAAACCTCTGTAGCAGAGACCCACTGACAAACTCCTAGTCAGTAGAAACAATTGATATCCACTTAGGAAAATCTTATAGCCGAGTCACAAGTTTCAGGACAGGAAGACAGAAACCCAGAGTCCCATGTAGCACGTGCAAGAGATCTACTTGTGTGTGCATCTGAGGGACACTCACAGTGAAAATACCTGGAGCTCAGCAATGAGGATTCAGGGTTGAACAAATTTATAGTGCGGAACCCCGAATAAGCTCATGACCCCCCAATAAAGAGACCACACAGAAGAGGAGAGCTCAATAAAGCAGAAATCACTAGAGGTTAGGTTTCTCTAGACAGAGATTGCAGAAAATCCTCCCAGTAAGTGAGAGCATCATCTCCAGGTGCAACAGGTTCATATTTTATTGTTACAACCTTTGAACAGGGTAGAATGTGTGCAGTATAGAAGGAAGGAGTAGATGGAGAGACCCTGAGCTGCACAGAAGGCATGGGAAGTGACCAGAGAAGGAACGAGAAGCCATGCTTGTGAAGGATCGGCAGTGGCTCCTCGCTGCTTAGCTTTGGGCTAAGAGACAATATGACTAAGGGATTGGAAAAGGACAGAATGACCTGGGAGTTGGAGCACAACATGATGGGATTTAGATGTCTCTGTGATGTCAGGATAGAGATACTCCACAGGCAGCTACTGTGAGGGTTGATGCTTCTGTGAGTTCCAGGCTAGACCTAGGCTTGAGGCTTGATGCCATGCTGACAGGTAGGTGAGAGCATCTTGGGAGAGCCACTGTTTATTCACTGTTTCCTCGGTGTGAATCTGCGGTGACTGCCAAACTCTGAAGCTGTTGAGTTGTTCCCTACTCCAATTCACAGAGGATGAAACCAAGGCTTGAAAGGAGAAGGAAGCTACTCAATAGTTATCTTGAGCACAGCTTAAGAACACAGAGTTCTCATTTCTCCCCGTCCTTGCCAAGACTTGTTATTTTATTTTTATGTGGTGTGTGTGTGTGTGTGTGTGTATGTGTGTGTGTGTGTGTGTGTGTATGAATGCAGTGCCTGGAGAGGCCAGAAGAGGACACTGAATGCCCTGGACCTGTTCAGTGTAAGTCTGGGAACCAAACCCAGGTCCTATGAAAGAGCAGCAATCTTCCTGTACCACAAAGGCCTTTCTCCAGCTGCAAGATTTATTTATCTTTTTTGGTTCTGCTTGTTTGTCTGTTTGAGTAGCTACCCTCATGGGTGTGAATTGACAGTTCTCTGTGATGGAGTTCTTTGCCCAGGGTTAACACTGTTGAACATCTTTTCACGTTTCTTGACCATCTGTACATCTCTGGAGATATGTCCACCCAAGCCTTTTGCTTATTTTTTTTTTTAAAGAATTTTGGTTTTGGTTACTGTTCTTTATTGTCTGGATTTTATCTTTTTACTAAATATATGATTTGTCAGTATCTTTTTTTTCTCACTTGAGAGTTGTTTTTGTTTTTTTTTTTCCAGTCTGTTGAGTATGTCTCAGAATGCATACTTTAAAATTTTGGTGTTGCTTACTTTTTTTGTTTTTCGAGACAGGGTTTCTCTGTGTAGCCCTGGCTGTCCTGGAACTCACTCTGTAAACCAGGCTGGCCTCGAACTCAGAAATCCGCCTGCCTCTGCCTCCTAAGTGCTGGGATTAAAGGCGTGCACCACCGCTGCCTGACTGTTACTTACTTTTTTATCATTTATTTTACTGTTTAAAATTATGTGTGCACATATGTGTCTTTGTGTGGGTATGAGTATGGGAGTGCAGGTGCCCCAGGGGTCAGAGCTCTGGAGTCACAGCAGGCAGTTGTGAGCTACCCTGCATGGCTGCTGGGCACTGAAGTCTCCTTCACAAGAGCAGTGTGTGCTCTTCACTTCTGACCCGGCTCTTCAGGCTTGGAGGTTTATTTGTTCTTTTATTTTTTGTTTATCATATTACCAATAATTTATTTTGTAAAATACCAGCTTTCCACACTGAAGATTTTATTGTTATAGTTTACAGAACAAGAAATTGAGATTTTTAGAAGGTTAACCTGTGTGTCTCAGTGTCTGTGTCTAGTCTATGAAGAAACTGGGATTGGAGTATAAGTCTGCTTGACTCCTAGATTCTCACTTGACCATTTTTTACTTTCTGTGTACGGCCGTTTGCTTGCTTCTGTCTGTGCACTGTGTTTGTGCAGTACACAAGGAAGACAAAAGAGGGTGTCGTATCCCTTGATACTACAGTGACAAACAATTGTTAGCCACCGTGTGGGTGCTGGGAGTTTGCAGTGGTGAGAAGAAGGTTGGAGAACCAAGGTGATCACCTTTATTGATGGACACTGACCAACACCAGGAAGACCCCGGGGACAGGGTGTTGCTCAGGGCACATCCAGAAGCTGATTTGTCAGCTCTTGCACAGTGGAAAGGGGAAGCCGGTGATGGGCACGGCAGGTGCGGCCTTTGGAATCGGCTGCACCTGTCTTCACTTCTCGCTTGAGCTGGTCACGGATGTTTTCCAGGTTTCTGAACAGCAACTCAAGGAAGCTGTGGCTCAGGCCGTGGAAGGCGTCAAGTTTGGAAAGGACAGGCACCAGTGGAGCTTGGAAGGTAAGGGGAGTGGTGAAGGGTTACTTGAGAAACTTCGTCTGCTTAGACAGCTTGGGGTTTGGCCATTAACCCACCGTCTACCTCAACACTGTGAGAGTAGTCATGGTACGCTTGCTTGATACCCCATGACCATCAAAAGACAGGAGCCCGCCAGTGAAATTTGGCTTACATTTTTTCCCGTGTGGGCAAATTTAAATGTGGCAGGTGCTCTGTAGTCAGTTCCGCCCCTTCATTGTCTGCTAGATGTAGCTGGAGGCCTTGCCTAGATAGTGTCCCCGTAGGCTTCAAATTTGCAATCCCTCCTCTGTAATAATAGGCACTGGTAATTACTAATTAATCTTAATTTAATGTATTATTTCACCGCATCATCACATCTAATTTTTATGTACATATTTTCAAAATAAGCAAGGCCCTGGAAGGCTCCTTGCCAAAGTCATGTGACCAGTACATGGTGAAACCGGTCGGGGACCCGGCTCGCTAGGTGATTCCTGTGCTTCGCCTTTGGGCATTTGTCAGGTCATCTTGGGACATTCATATGCTAGGACAACTTGATATTGACAAGGAAGCTGAAGTATGTGGAAACATATTCAGAGGAGATGACAGGACCCCATTTTATTCCCACTATGCCCTACTCGGCCACACCCATCCCATATGTACAGAAGCACATGGGGCTTGACGGGACCCCACCCATCCTCAACAGTGTCGTTCTTCTTAATAGTGGCAGAGAAGAAGGTGATTGGATGCAGGGGAATGCTAGCTTTTATGCCTTCCTTCAGTGATTTAAGTATCTCAAATAAAGATGTGTTATTCTGTGACCAAGACAGAACAAAAGTTTTTCCTTTAAGTACGTTTGGATTGGCATCCCACTGACTTTGGTGTTTTCTCACAAGGGTCCCTTTGGTTCTCCCAGTTCCACTGAATGAATCTGTAAGTCATCAGGTCCCTATGGCTCCCATTGTCTTCAGGGGTACCTGTGACCATTTGTCACTAGAAAAATCCAGCATCTTAGAGATGTGTAGATGCCACTGTTCAGGAAACCATGGGTGTGGGGGTAAGAAAGGAAGGAGGAAGGAGGGCTGTGGCTGCCCTTCTTTTGTTGGAAGAAGATGGTACCCCTTCAAGTGTAAGTTCCAAAGTACCTCCAAATGTTTTCTTTCTTTGTTATTCAACTTCAGAGAGAGTTTAGCAATGGTAGGATTGCAGCTCCTTTTACACAAGCGGAAGTGGGGTGTTAGGTAGAGTGTGTAAGTCAGATACCTTTTAGGCTTCCTGGGGATCTGCTAGAGGAGTGGAATTTGGTAGAACTGAGATTAGACGGTGCTGGGGCTCTGCAGCTAGCATGATCCACTCAAGTTAGAACCAGTTGGCAGGAATGGATAGACCTGTATAAGCTGCCCTCACCTCCACCAGACCCTGAAACTTGAATCACCCCACTTTGGCATGGTAGCTCTCTGTAGTTGCAAAGCCTTGGAGAGGCTCGCAGCTAAAAGCAGGTCACCAGTCTTCCCACAGCTGGGACACCCAGCTCTTGCATGCATATTAACGCTGTGCGGCATGAATGGTTTATCTTGGTGGCTATCACGTGTGGGCTCAGAAAGGTTGAATGATGTTCTCAACTCAAAGTTAGAAAACTCACCAGAGTCTGAACCCAGGGCTGCCCAGGCTCGAGTCTTACACTGAGCAGAGGGGTGTACAGGGTGCTGCCTGCGGTCCTCCCGCCTGCAACCAAGCGAGTCTGGTCTTTTGAAGCTCAGCTAGGATGTTTCCTTGTGCTTGCCGTGCAGGTGTCAAACGGCTGGAGAGCAGCTGGCATGGGCGGCCCACCTTGGAGAAAGAACGTGAGAAGCACTCAGCGCCCCCACATCGAAGGGCCCAGAAGATCATGGTCCGATCCAGCAGTGACAGCAGCTACATGTCTGGGTCACCAGGGGGAAGTCCCTGCAGTGCAGGTGCGGAGTCACAGCCTTCTGAGAGGGAAGGCAGCACACACAGTCCCAGCCTGCTCCCAGGGGAGGAGCAAGAGCCAAGTCCAGGGGCCCCATCCAGGCTTCATCAGGAGAGCCCACCCCTTCCTGAGAGCTTGGAAAGAGACAGCCACCCACCACTGAGACTGAAGAAATCTTTTGAGATTTTGGTGAGAAAGCCGACATCCTCCAAACCCAAGCCTCCACCCAGAAAATACTTTAAAAATGACAGCGAGCCTCAGAAGAAACTGGAGGAGAAAGAGAAGGTCACAGACCCTTCTGGGCACACCTTGCCCACCTACAGCCAGGTAGGAGGGTGTGCTCAGTGGGACGTGTGTCCCCTGCAACGTGCATAGCTGCCCTTGAGCATTAGAAATGTCTGCAGGTTTCCTGTACTCTGGCATAGAGAAGTGCTCTCTTTAAGCCCACTGTGCCGAGACATGCAAAACTTCGCAGAACCAAAACGGAAGTTCCGGGCCTGCCAGCTGTTGGCAGTAACACTCAGGGGTCACGTGGCTCACACTCGGGTGGGTCAGCGGCAGGGTTACTCTGTGGTGGGGAGGCCGAGCCCAGGATGCTCTGCTTACCACTCGTAGTTACCTAAATAACTAAAAGAGAGGGAGAATGATTGCTGGTGAGAGTACAAGATGTTCCTGAGAAATTAACTTTGCCTCCTCTAGGTGGGGAGACTGGGAAAACCATCCTCTCTAAGTCTAGGTGTCCTTAGCCTCTACTTTGGGCTTTTTGAGTGGCTCCCTCTACAGGCTGTTGTGAGAATTACATTTTCCCTTCAGTATATAGCAGGTTCCAGTACCATGCCTTCCCTTGGAAGTGGTTGTTTCCCCATCACCCTGTCAAGACCTTCTTCCTCTAGCCTTACTCCTCAAGGATGATGGGTAGACAGGAACGCAGATGCTGAAACTTGAGCCCTTAGTTAGAGTTTCTGTTCCTATGAAGAGACACCATGACCACGGCAACTTGTCCTGAACCTGTTTACAGTTACCTGTTAACTGGACCTGGCTTACAGGTTTAGAGGTTTAATTTATGACTGTCATTGTGGAAAACATAGCACCAGGTAGGCAGACATGGTTCTGGAGAAGGAGCTTTGCTTTACATCTTGATCTAAAGGATCAAGAGGAAGGAGACTGCCGCACTGGGCATAGCTTGAGCATGTAAGACTTCAAAGCCTGCCTCCCCAGTGATAAACTTCCTCCAACAAAGCCGCCACTACTCCAGCGAAGCCACACTTCCTAATAGTGCCGTTCCCTATGGGCCAAGCACTTAAACGCACGACTCTATGAGGGCTGTACCTACTCATTATGCTAAATATACCCATGCGGATTTTGGTTCATTCTTCCCAGGCTCTAAGGATGGGGATACCAGTTTGCGTTGCTGAGGGGCGCAGCAAAGGCTGCTATGAGGGAAGCAAGGCCTCTGGAAATACCCTAGAAGAAACTAGGGGATTCAAACTGCGCATTGTCAAGCTCCAGTGAGGTGTTTGGGAAAGGAAATTCTTGAGTTCCCTGTTGAAGACATAGTGAAGGAGGATCCTGGTTACCAAACAGGAAGTACAGACTTTCGGGCAGCTGAAGGGGCGGGGCTGACAAGCAGCCAGGGAGGGCGGGGTATCCTGTGAATGTGCTTCCCTGACTCCCTGCTTCAGCAAATACTTCATTTGGGTCGGAGACGGAATCTAGAAGGCAAATCAGAAGGAGGAGGGTGGAAGGGTAGAAGTTCTTCCTGCAGACCCAGGAAAGGAAAAGAGGTGCATTGATGAATCTCTCTGGCTTCCTGATTGGGTGGGGCCGCACGTAGGGTAGGGAGTATTGCCAAGTAAGGCAGCCAGGGGAGGAAGCAGGTGTTCTGTGGAGAAGGCCAGGCAAGGAGCCAATGTGTTTAAGAGAGCACACAGACAAATATAACCACACGTACGCGCAAGCGTGTGCACACACTGTCTCTGTCTCTGTCTCTGTCTCTGTCTCTCTCTCTCTCTCTGCTGTCTCGATTCAGCATCCCACATCTTGAGCAATCTGCCTCGCCTTTGCCTTCCTTCCCTGTCCACACCAGCAATACAGTCTACACAAAGACAAAGGCCGTTCTGTGGCTGCTTTTCTGTCCTCTCTGCATCATCCCACGTGACCAGCAGACCCTTCTGTAACTTATTCACACAACCAGCAGAGCATTGTGGTGCTGGCAGAGAGATCACAAAGACAGGATTCTAGTCGGACAGAAAACAGGAAGCAATTGCCCTTCTACACCATTCTTACCACATCCTTGGCCACTCCCGGACCTTTCTCAATGGACCTTATTGCCTGTGATTCTATGAGCAACCCCTCTCCTCTCTCCCTTTTCTCCCTCTCCTCTTCTTTTCTCCTACCTTCTTCTCTTGTTTCTGTCTGTAGTCTTTTCTCTCTAGGGTCCTAGACCTTTCTCAAGTGGATATGTACGACATGTTTCCCATTTAACGTAACTGAAGGCAACAATTTCCTGTACCCAAATGACCTTCAAGATACTTCCCATAGACCTGGAAAGGTGACTCAAGAGCACTGGCTGCTCTTCTAAAGGATCCAAATGCCATCCCTAGCACCTACATGGAGGCTATAATTGCCTGTAACTCCTGTGGATCTGATGCCCACTCTGGCTTCTGTGGGAGCTTTGTGGGCACCCTCACTGTCTCAAAATAACACTCACACTTAAGAAAATGATTTTGTATTCTCAGATGAGGACCCAGTTCTCATCCTCTTGCCTTAACTCCTTCCTCTCCCCTCATTCACCAAGTGCTGAGCTAGGAAACATTTGCCTGAATAAATGTCATGTAGAAATCAAATTAACTTTGGGGTTAATTTTAAAGACCTTTTTCCGACGAGAATGCAACATAAGAGGTGTTGATTAACACGTAGGTTCTGAGAAGACAGCTAAACGGTAAAGGAGCCCAGAGAACCGTGAGGTCCTGAGCTCAGTCCAAGAATCACCTCTAGAACAATGGCATGGAACCAGTATGCAGACACAGAGGCAGGCAGATCCCTGGGGCTTGCGGCCAGTCAGCTTTGCCTATTTGGGGTGCTCTGGACCAGGGAGTGACCATCTCAAAACATAGGTAGATGGTTTCTGAGGAACAACACCTTAAGTCCCTTTGGCCTCCACATTCATATATTCACAGGAACAAGCACACATACATATAAGTACATACATGAAGAAGAAAAAAGAGAGAAAGGAAGGAAGGAAGAGAAGAAGAGGATATCTATAAAATGTAATATTCTCTGCTCTAAAGAAAAATTAAATTAAAATTTTTTTTCAGAAAAAGTTTTCAGGAAAACAGAAGACTTAGAATGTATACTATTAACCCAAGCCATATAGCCTTGGAAATGAAGCACATGTTTATATGAGAGCATGTTGGATTTAGCCAATACTATATGTATACATGTAAACAAATGTACATGGGCATGAACTATCACACAAAGACAGAACAAGAAAAACTGAGTGTAAGGGGACAAGGAAGGACAGAATGCAGGGAACAAAAAGAAGATTGTTGGAAAGAGGATGGAAAGTTAAGTTTTTAGTAATCATGTGATCATGGACTTTTCGGTTTTGAGTGGCAAATATGTACATAGAGAATATCTGACCCTAGAAATGTAATATTTAATGTGAAGCTTCCTGGATTCCATTTCAAAGCCCAAGTCTAACTGTATATAAGTTGTATAGACTTTGGGGCTGGTTAATTTTAGAGTGTGATTTTTTTCTTTAACTTCTTTTAAAGTTTTTTTTTTTAAATAAATTTCATTTAAAAAAAAAAGAAAAGTAAGACAGACACACAGATATTGCCTTAGTTACTTTTTTATTGTAAAGAGACACTACAACCAAGGCAACTTATGGAGAACAAAGAGCTTATTAGGCTTACAATTACAAAGCACTAGAGTCCGTGACCGTAATGGTGAGGAGAACATCAGCAGGCAGGCATGGTGCTGGAACAGTAACTGAGAGCTTCGTGTTGAGATAACAATGCAGTAGAGGAGGGTTGGTTGGAATGGTGTGGGCTTTGAAACCTCAAAGCTCACCTCCAGCGATATACTTCATCCAACAAGGCCACTCCTCCTAATCTTTCCCAAAGAGTTCCACCAACTGGGAAACAAGAATTCAAATATATGAGCCTCGGGGGCCATTCTCAATCAAACCACCACAGACATACACAAAGGCCTTTTCCATGATGGTTTGATGGCATTGGATATGCTTCTCTGCAAAATCACCCAACAAGCTGTGGATACGGATGCCAGTCACCTCACAGAGGTGAATCCCAGATGAACAGGACCTGGGAGCCACCCCAGCACAGTAAAATATTTCTCTTCCACACACACATACATCAGAAGCATCATTTATATGGGCCCTGGCTTTTCCCTTTCTTCTAGAGGACACCATGTTTGCTATCATGAATGGTTGCCTAGCAAAGTCTTGGCTTTGCTCCAGAACCAGATGCAAAGCGTTTCTCTAGCAAGCCTTCTGTGTTACTGAGGTCCGATGTGCCCTCTGCTGATTCTGTGCCTCTTGCTTCTGAAGCTCACCTAGGCTTTGAGATAACTACCTAAATAGTAGATGGATACTTGGTAACGTGGTCCAGCTCCTCACAGGACTGTTTTAAGGAGAATTCTGAGGTGGCAGCCCACCTCATAGAGAAAAAGGAATCAACAATAAATTTATATTATCACCCTAGGTGCTGGAGAGGGAAGCCAGAAGTCAGGTTCTGACTGGGCACTGAGCTTGGGAATCTCAGCGTGGAGCTCAGTTGGTAGAGTGTCTTTTCTGGTAGAAAAGAAGCCTGGATTTGACTTCCAACACCATATAAAACATTACAGCCGCACATGGCTTGAATCTATGCTCTTGGAACGTTCTTAACTACACAGCGAGCTTGAAGCTAGCTTAGGACACTTGAGACCTTGCCTCAACCGAAATCAAAATTGGGGCTGGCAAGAAGGCTCAGTGGGTAAGAGTGCATGCTGCCAAGCTTGATACTCAGTCCTCATGTGCTAGAAGGAAAGGAGTGATTCCTACACACTTCCTCTGATGCTTAGGCTTGTGCTGTGAATGCAATAAATAAACAAATGAATAATGTAACTTAAAGAACTTAACAGCAGTGAGGCAAGCAACGGACATGATTTTCTTCTGAGTGGGCTTAGGTCTTAACTTAGGCGACACTAGAAGACAGTTAGTTCCTTTGGCCCCTGTGTGTACCTCCCTGGATCAGACAGTTGGCCAGCATGCTACTTTAGGCAAAGATGTGCAGCACGTTTGCTATCCTCAGCTCCTGTGCCCATCACAGGCAGCCGGTAACTTTCTGTGTCTGTGATTCATGGCCATATTGTGCACAGCGGGTCCTTAGAAGCCTAGAGACACTGGGAACATGTAAGAGGGGCTAGCTGTACAGCGACATCCCTGGAGGAAATAGAGCCCTTTCTCATGGCTGCTGTGAATTTCCCTCTAAAGGTGTCTCAGTGTTCACTTTCAAGTCCTAATCAAAGAGTGCCTTGCCTTCTCGCAGCTATAGACTACCGTTTTGACACAGTCTGGCTTCCTGTTTACACCACAGGAAACCAGAGAGCTGCTGCCACTGCAGCTACAGGAAGACACTGCACGGAGAACCGCCTGCACCGCTGCCTGCTGCCCAGGACCTGCAGCCAGCACGCAGACTTCGCCCTCCACAGAAGGAGAGCCAAGGAGGAGTGCCAGCCCAGGTGAGCGCCTTAGGGATCTTCCAGAAGGAAAATCTTTCTGGAGAAAGTTCTCTGGATCAAGTAGGAGCTAGAGTTTGGTCTGAGGTCAGTGTTTTGCATGGACACAGTGGACATAGCCTGTGACTGGGGTTGGTGGACAGTGAGGTCTCCCTGGTGCAGGGCAAGAGGACAGTGGAAGTATTCTTTAAAGTGATTGATACACTTTCTGGTTGAAGCAGGGATTCTAGGATGGTGGTGGTGGGGATGCAGGCCATTCCTGAGGGTCTACATGGACAGATGCCCAAAGATTTCCATAGCTCAGCTACCCTGAGCGTTATATGGGCATCAGTAAGACAGCACACTTTGTGCATTATGCTCAGATCTGAGAGTGCAGCGAAGGAGAAGCCAGGGCAGTGGGCATCATATCGAGGATGTGGATAGTAATGGTGGTTCCAAGTGCTACTTCGGTAAATACAACTTGGTACCTTGGTTATTTAGCAGCTTACTAGAAAGAACAGAGGATCCTGGGTTCACCCATTGTCAACTGTGATTCTGGGCAATCAACTTTGCCTTTGCCAGCTCATTCACTAGTGAGTAAATATTTAAGGCCACATGGAATCCTAGAATGTGACTCACTGCAGCTAGTACATGGTGATGAAGGGTAGGCATGTGAGGCTGTGTTTCTGTGAGAGATGAAGGAGGAAGGGGAGCCACAGACCCGTTCTAGACCTGAGGAGCTCACAATGTCACAAAACAGTAAATAGAGAACTAATACCCATATTCCCCAAGTGTGTGAAGGCCTCTGGAGCGTTACGGGCTCCATGAATGGAATGATCTAGACATCTCACCCAGAGGTGCCCCTCCAAGGGAGACTCCACCTGACCACCCTCCCTTCTCTTAGTCACCTCATTGAGGATACACCCTAGTTTGCCGAGGACTTGCCTGTAGAACCTTGGACTCTTTACTTCTAACCATGTCAGCCCCTTATAGCTGAGCACTTTGTAAATGTAGAGACAGGCCTAGAGGGCCAGACTTACTTGCTGAAGTTGTATAGTCACTGGTACCCATCCAGGCCTTCCTGATCATGCATGGGTCCTCTTTGGTATCAGTGGAGTTCTGCTTCCCTTCAGGCTAAGCACTGGGGCAGGACATAGGAGGAAGCAGTGCTCCTCGAACCAGGGTGTATTCTTATTTGAAGACTGTCCATGAAGCATGAAGTCCAAGCAGCCTAGTTGTACGTAGAGAAGGATGAGGTATGGTGAACATAGAGAATGGCCCAGTGACTTCCCTCTTGACGGCTCATGCACCAACCTCTCCTGTTCCTCAGGAGGGGAGTTGAGTGCAGAGTATCCCCCACCCATGCAGGTAGATGTCAACTTAATGCTATCTTATTCTGAAAAGTGTCTGCCATGCTTCCCCTTGCACATGGCAGCCTGAGAACATCTCAGACATAAAGTGGGTGATGAAACTCCTTGTGGGGCTTGCTTACCACATCCCTGTTGCCCAAGCTATAGCCCATATATAGCAACTCAGAACTCAGAAAGGCATCCTTCAGTCCAATGTGTTGCCAGAGTTCAAAGTCAATGCCACAGCTCCCTAGAACAGTTTCATCAATTCTTTTGATTGAGAAAGACTTATTTTTCAAGCAAGCTGGTGAATGACCTGAGTATGGACAGAATATCGCACTCACATGACTTTGTGACTTCAAAACCAGGCAAGCCCATAGGTATGAGACATGCCTATGGAAGGAGGGAGCCCCAGTAAGCTGTGCATCCCCTCCCCAGGGGTCTACCCATTCTTCTTGCTTTTGAATGGCATAGATAGTCCAAATCAAACATGCTGACCAACTTGAGATTTGTGCAGTGAGTTTAAAAGGCAAAAGAATTGTTTTTACTTTGCATTTTTTGGGGGGTACATTATCTGTGTGACTTACTTTAGACAGTGGAGAGGCCATTAAAGTGGGCAGTCGGGCGATATGGGCTCTTGCCTGACTCTGACAACTGTGGCCCCTCATTCTCCTTGATTGCTAGAGTCCTCTCTTGTCCAATGGCAGAGCAGATATTTCCCAGGAACACATCTAGTTCTCAGATGTTTAGATGGTGCATGGCATGCTCCTCTGTTTCTCCAGTTTTGCTTATTGTCACCCCAGTTAGGTGACAGCCCTTGGAGCCAGCGCCCGCCATGTTCACTGTTTCTGCTCCTGAGCTCTTCAGCACTGTCGCTTAAATTTAGGAAGAAAGTCCCCAGCAGTTGTGTAATGCTCAGGGTTGGCTTTGTTTCTGCCCTCCAGAGACTCCAGCATCCCCAGGAAAGCACCCGCTGCTGAAGAGGCAGGCTCGGATGGACTATAGCTTTGATAGCGCTGCTGAAGACCCTTGGGTTAGAATTTCCGACTGCATCAAACACCTATTTAGCCCTATCATGACTGAGAACCATAGCCGTGTGCCACTTCAGCCCAACAGGAGCCTTGGTGAAGAGGGTGGAGCACAGAGCCACACGGAGGGGGCCCTGCCAAAGAGTGACACTGCCAATGGTACTCCCAGAGTTTACAAGTCAGCAGATGGCAGCACTGTGAAAAAGGGGCCCCCAGTAGCCCCAAAGCCAGCCTGGTTTCGGCAGAGCTTGAAAGGTCTGAGGAATCGTGTCCCAGACTCCAGAAGACCCCCGGAAGTAGCCTCAGCCATTCATCCAACACCAGTTGCTAGAGACACCCCAGGGCCACAGGCTCAGGCCTCCTCCACTATCAGACAGAGAATCAGCTCCTTCGAAAACTTTGGCTCCTCACAGTTTCCAGATAGAGGAGTCCAGAGACTGAGCCTGCAGCCCAGCTCTGGGGAGACCACCAAACTTGCAGGAAAGCAAGATGGGGCACGGTTTTCTGGTCTCCTGGGTCAAGGGGATACAGTAACTGCTAAGCCCAGACAGACAGAGGTAGAGCCTATATCCACAACCTTACCCAACTCCTCAGAGGTCAGGGACGCAGTGATGCCTGAGTCTCCTCCTCCAGGTCAGCGACCCAGCCCAAAAGCTTTGTCGCCAGACCCTCTCTTGAGACTGTTGGCTACACACACGGAGGACACTCAAAGACCAGGCCTCAAGATGCCAAGTCAGCGGGCGCGGAGCTTCCCCCTGACCAGGACCCAGTCCTGCGAGACAAAACTGCCAGAGGAGAAGGCCAGTAAGCTGTACTCCATCAGCAGCCAGCTGTCATCCGCTGTCATGAAATCCCTGCTGTGCCTCCCATCTTCAGTCTCTTGTGGCCAGATCACCTGCGTCCCCAAGGAGAGGGTGTCTCCAAAGTCACCTTGCAACAACAGCACATCTGCAGAGGGTTCAGGTGAAGCCGTGGCCTCTGACACAGGGTTCTCTCTCAAGTGAGTGTCTGCCCTGCTTCATCTCCAGTCTCCCCATTTTTTCTATTTTACGTTATACTTATTTAAACATTTCTCAGACATACTGGTTAAAAAAATCATTTCATCTTGCCTGTGCATGTGTGCACACATGTGCATTGGAGTTCTGTCTTCTATGTTAATGAGTAGTTCTGTATTCTATGTTAAAGAGTAGTTTATGTACTGGCTGGGATGAGAAGTGGGGGATATGTGCAGATCCCCTACACAGATACAGGAGGCTAATGAAATATCCACTCTCCACTTAAGGAGTTCTGGGTGAGGCCAGGGGATGCTCTCCAGCAAGAATCTGTTTTGCTTTTCACGTGGGCCCAGGACCTGGACAGGGAGTAGGACATATAGTCCTGTTTGAGCTCAGCCTCTGACTCTATGAGCAGAGTCCTGGCTAGAGTCAGGAGGTAGGTGAAACCAGCTTCACATATGTGAGGGTTAGTAGGGGATCTGAGGTCTTCTGCTGCAGGGCTTGGGCCGGGTCTTCCCTCTTGAATCAGCTGAGGTTTTTTTTGTTGTTGTTGTTGTCTGTGCTGCTGGGAATGGATATGTCATATCGAACAACAGAGTTCCCAAATAGCTTGCAGCTAACAGAGCCCCTGATAGGATGGAGTTGATCAAGAATCTTGCTTTTCACACCGTGTTATCTCTGCTTGTAAAAGTCTTTCAGAGCTGAGAGAATATTCAGAAGGTCTCACAGAGCCTGGGGAAACAGAGGACAGAAACCACTGTTCTTCTCCTGCCGGCCAGTCAGTTATCTCCTTGCTGAGCGCAGAAGAACTGAAAAAACTCATCGAGGAAGTGAGAGTTCTAGATGAAGCAACATTGAAGGTAGGTTTCCTGCGTGCACATCTGCAGTGACAAGGGCTGTTGTTTGTCATCTTAGCTGAGCCAGAGGGGAAGTAGCTAAAGAAGTGTATGGTCCTGAAGGCTTGTTATGGTGCTGACTGGCATAGGATCAGATTTTATCCTGTCAGTAGTAGAGGGATACCATGTCACTTGACACAGCAAGTATTAACACCTGATTTTAGCTGGGATGGGAAGTGTGTGTGTGTGTTGTGTGTGTGTGTTTTGGAGGGACATGGTAGTCTTGGCATCTTTTGCCATTTTATGAATGAGAAGGAAGATCCATGGACACAGAGCCAGGGCACTCTGACTCTAAGCTCATGCCCAGTGCTATGCCAACATCCCATGGGCTGCTGCCCTGGCGTGTGTCCAGAGGGAACCCACCTGGCATAGCACTGCCAGTGGCAAACAGTGTAGATGAGGGAAGTTGTCCCCTTGATGCTTTCATTATCCTCACATCAAGGCAAGCTCAGGAGGGCCTGTGTGCCTTAGCCACGTCATCCTGATAGCTCCACTTCCCATGCAGTTGCTGAGCACAGCCAATGGTGTGTGGAGAGTAAATGGCCCAGCCAGAGCTGGAGCCCGCAGTCAGGAGGTGGCCTTGTGGATCTCACTGTCTGGAAGCTTCTTAGGCTCTATACCCTGTACCTGCAACGGGACAATGAAGACAGGGAAGGAAGACTCCATTTTTATTAGAAGAGTCACAGCTGCCTTTCCAAGGTCAAAGGTGTGGTAGTAAAGTCTGATGAACCCACAATGCCTTGGGGCTGTGGTTTTTCCTCCCAGGGTCTCACTAATCACTTGTAGCCTGCATGAGCCATCGGTCCCCAGGGCCTGAGTCCATAAAAATAATGTGCTAGGAGAAAAACTTCAAGTTCAGAGCTGCCTATCTAAAGTGTCAGTAAAAAGAATTTGTTTCTAGTATGGCGACCACCCACAGGACAAATGAAAAACAAACAAACAAACAAACAAACAAACAACAACAACAACAACAACACACACACACACACACACTACAACTCTAAATAATTTGATATATGTGGACCAGTGTGGGTTGATGGGACACTCTGGTCCCTCCTCTGACCTGGGAACTCCACATTAAGAGATTGCAGAAGTCTTGCAAGCCAGGGACTCTGGTAGCCCACAGCCAACAAACTGCTTTGCCATGTTTTTATTTCCTAGTGCCATAAACAAACTAGTTTATGAGCAGGTCCAAGAGCTATGGGCCTGAAAATAAAATGTACTTGATCTTTTAAAGTGCTTGGATGTCATAAGTCCTGATGTTTCTGAGTGTTTTGTTTAAAGGGGATGAGCCAGTAGTGCCAGGATTGCTTTCCTCTGAGGTAGCCAACTCTAGTACGAGGATGTGTTTGGCCTGCCCTCTTTGTGCCTGTCACTCATGCCTGTCCATGTTGCCCATGGATGTGACCTCCATGGCCGTTGTGGGCACTGGAGCTCCAGGATTCATCTTGAGGCTCAAACGGGAGCCTCTGCCTTTGGATAGCGTAGGAAAGTTGTCCTGAATCCCGACTGGAATCTGTGCCTGTGTGCCTGTTTTACACTTGTACTGCATGGATGGCAGAGTGAGATGCCAACTGGGCCCTTTGCTGTTGCTATGCTCCTGGAAGAAGGAACAGCCAGCACCTGTGGAGCAGCACTGGCCTCTGAGAGGTTGGCCCAGATCCTAGCCCTGCCCTCGTCTCAGAATGCCATGGTAAAGCAGCATCTTCCAACCAGCAGGGCTTTCTATAGCTAAGTCTGCAATTGCAGCCCAGTCTGTGGGAGGTGGGTGCGAGTGGGTGAGTGGGAGCAGAAGAGAGACAGGCTTGCTGTTTTACATACATTTGTTTACCCTCCTAAGCTTCCTGTAATTCCTGAGTGGTGATGAAACTGAAGTCTGAGGAGGTGGTAGTACTGGCCCAGCTGGTGTTTAATGAAACAAACCAATGTGGTGTTAAAGCATGCGTTAAGCTGTTCACATTACTACAGGACTGTGTTTGTGAATGTATGTTTTTCCATCCACAGCAATTAGACAGCATTCATGTCACCATCTTACACAAGGAAGAAGGTGCAGGCCTTGGATTCAGCTTGGCAGGAGGGGCAGATCTAGAAAACAAGATAATCACGGTGAGTAGCCCAGGGATGGGTATGTCAGGGCCAGTGTGAGTTGCTGGGGGGTCAGAAGACTTGCCCGGAAGGGGTCGTGTGCAGGGGAACACGAGGCCACTGGGCAGGAGTCAGGACAGGAGGTGTAATGTAAAGTCATTGTGATGATCGTTCTCAAGATGCACACTATGGGCTCCTCTCTGATCTGTATTTAAGTTAACCTCAGCATTATATACCTTTAACAAAGAAGGTCTCTGTGCACCCAGAGCAGCCTCAGGACACCAAAGTAAACAGGAAATACACGTGGAATATCAAAAAATATTGTGTATATGTGCACACAAGCACATGTGTGCACGCACATGTTCTAAAGCTCTCATCTCTGTCTTTTTGAAAATATGTAGAGATGTTATTAAAAATGGAGATCAGAATCAAGAAGATATGCCAATCAGTAAAGCACTTGCCTTGCAAGCATGGGAATTCAGTGTGACGCCTAGAATTCATGTTCAAGCAAAGCTGGGCCTGGGCGTGCGTCTGTAACCCTAGATCTGGGGAAGCAGAGGCAGGCAGAGTCCCAGGGCTCCATGGTCAGCAGGCTTAGCCCACTGGGCAAGTTCCAGGCTAGGGAGAGGCCATGTCTTAAACCAAGGGAATGGTGCCTAAGCTGTAACTGCTGATGTTATCCTATGGCTTCCACATGTGTGTGCACATACATGCTGTTGTGAACACACACATGTGTGCATATGCATGGTTGAATCGGGGACAACTTTGGTACAATTTCACACAATTTCCTCTGGAAATGAAAAGCATGGTGGTCACAAGGATTCAGCTAGGTTCAGTCTATGGCCACAGGGCATTTTTAGAAACCTTGAGATGAGGAATGTAGACTTTTCCACGCTATGTAAAGAGGAGCTCTCATGAAAGGGGAATTCTTGAAAGGAGGGGGCTGTCTTCCTTCTATCTACTTGAAGAGCGAGAATGTTCAAGTGGACTGCTGATAACTGAGAATGTTCAAATGTTCAACTGACTTGGTTGGCTGAGCTCAGGAGGATCCAGCCAAGGGGTAGAAGAGATTACTGTGCAATGGGCAGGCTACACACACCGCAGTGCTCACCCAGTCTGCAGAGCCTATGCCCTGCTCTGCAGGACCTAGAGCACGTGGGTGTGCAGACCTCTATTCTAAGCATCTTTCTCTGTGGACTCCTAGTCATTTCTGGCCTAGTTAATCTGACCAGCATGGGCTACTGTTGTTAGCCTACAGCTAGCTAGCCTACACCAGTTGCTGACCCACATGGTTTCCGGCCTTTCTGAGTTCATGATCCAGGTCATGTGTGTGGCGGGAATCCAACTCAGGCCTCAGGTGTGGTGGCAAAGCACCTTTACTCACAGAGCTGCCTTTCTGAGTGGAAGATAGTTTTTGAAGTCCTGCACGTTATGCGGAAAGGAGAAAGGGAGCAGCAGAAGAATAAGGCTGCCTAGGCAGCCTAGGATAGTGTACCTCGGGCACTTCCTGTACAAACCGGGGCGCGAGCATCTCTCCAGAAGGGATAAGCTCTCCTGAAATGCATCTGGGGAGTCACCACATTATTATATGGCTTTCCTGGAGAACCAAGATGTAAACTGGCCTTACTAACATCTTTAAACAATGAACATTTTAGAGCTTTTCTTTAAAATTTGGGTGTTACCAAATTTCTTTGATCTTAGGAACCTTGTTCTCATAAATATGCCTCAGTAACTCCTAGATTCAGTTTTTCCAGGAAACCATTCTCAGAAATGTGCTCTAGAGTAGGTAAGGCAGAAGATGTTCCCGGGGAGTGGCTGGGGTTATAGGACAGGTCAAGGGTATCGTGCGGGAAGAGTGCGAGTACTCACTGGCCATCGCTGTTGGTGGGCTCCGCCCTGGCTAGAGAAGGAAGGGGAGGAATGCTGGCCCCGTCCAGTGGCTCTGCCCTGAGATACAGTCGGTCTTTGGCCTAACTTCCTCTGGGGGGTTAGTTGGGTACCTGTCTCAGAGGCCTCTGCCAGCACTAGCAGCACAAACAGGGATCTGATTTGGGTGGTTTGTGGCTCCTGACTCCTTTGCCTTGTTCAGGTTCACAGAGTGTTTCCAAATGGGCTGGCGTCCCAGGAAGGTACAATTCAGAAAGGCAACGAGGTTCTTTCCATCAACGGCAAATCTCTTAAGGGCGCTACCCACAATGATGCCCTCGCTATCCTTCGCCAAGCTCGGGACCCAAGGCAAGCTGTGATTGTCACCAGGAGGGCAACTGTGGAGGCCACTCATGACCTGAACTCCTCTACTGACTCCGCAACATCAGCTTCAGCAGCCAGTGACATTTCTGTAGAATCTAGTAAGTGTTCCCAGTGCTGTGGGGGCTGGTGTGGGGAGAGGCTCCTTTTGAGTCACCGTCTGTCTTTGGCCATTTAGATCCACGCTTGGCGGCACTGTGTGGTCCCCACATCACATCTTCCTAGGAGTGCTGCAGAGATGTGAGCCCGTTTCTGATAAATGTGTACCTCTGTGTGTCTGGTGTATGTGTGTGTGTGGTGTATGTGTCTGGTGTGTGTGTGTGTGTGTGTGTGTGTGTGAGTGTGGTTAAGGAGCCATCATCAGCCAGGGCAGCTGGGCCGAGAGAAGAGCACACCACTGACCACACCCATTTGCTTTCTTCTGCAGAGGAGGCCACTGTCTGCACAGTGACACTGGAGAAGACCTCTGCAGGGCTGGGCTTCAGCCTGGAGGGAGGAAAGGGCTCCCTGCATGGTGACAAGCCTCTTACCATAAACAGGATTTTCAAAGGTAGGCTCCTTTTTTTTCTTCTGTACATTTTCTCTGGTTGTGACAATGCAAAAAAACAGCCCAAACCCAGAACTCCTCAGAACTGTTTTGGCCATGGCAGGTTCCCACGCTTTCTTGAGTTGCATGTTGGTTGATTCCTCTGTTCAGTTCTGCTTTTGTGACCTTGTCCCCCTTTATAGCCCTGCCCTAACTTCTCTTTCTGTTGGGTCCTCTCCCATGACCAAGCCCTGGGCTTGGTTCAGCTTGGCAGGATCAAGGTTTGGAAGAGGGCAAGTAAGGCCCTCACTTGAGGCAGAGTTGAAAGGCATCAAAAGATGCATTGAGAGAGATCAATACTATTCCTGTGAAATGTACTTACAAATGATACAGCTGTGACAGGACTGAAGCAAAGACAAGACAACCAGGAGTTGGAGGCCACCCTTGGCTACACAGTGAAGTCAATAAACAGTTTGCTTGGGTTATATGAGTCTGTCTTGAACAAACCAAATGATCCATGATGCACAAGATTTCAATGTTTTGAGTAAAGCCAGATGCTGGCACTTGTCTGATAGCCTGGCTAGATTTTCCCTAGCCCTGGATTCACCGATTCTTGTGTTTATTTTCCATTGGTGTCTTATTCGTCATGGATCGGGCTGCCCGATAATCCCACGTTAGTCAGCTGGATATGGATTTTCCTGAGATGATATTAGTAGCTATCATGCAAATATATCCGCAACACCTTGCCACTTCTCAGTTAGAAGCCTTAGGCAAGGCAACAGGGATGTGGACAAAGACACACTGGTCAAAGGTCAGCTGCAAGACCCGGGTTCTCATGTTGAGTTTGCGATGCAGAGTGGTAAGTCAATTCACTATGGTGGGCCCATGTACAGCACATGGGAATGACCCATGTCATTCCATAGGCAGGCGCGGTGCCATGGGACATGGGTGCCAGAGCCTGCAAGACAGTTCAAACCAAGATCCTACGATGAGCCTCTCTGAGTAAGGGCCTCTATCTTTGGTTCCCACGTTTGTGAAAGGGAATCTATTACCGTGTCCCCCCCAAGGAATGCTGCCATGGGTACCACACCAGCACAACCCATTGCATTGTTCAATATCCCTAACTATATTTTCATTATTATTCTATACTGTTATCTACTGTTGGTTAAGACCAGTGTGTCAAGTATGGTGTGTGCATGGAGGGGGGGGGGGAAGGGTTGGGAGGTTCCCTTCAATATAAACAATAAAAAGATTTTGTGATTTCTGTATGCATCTTTGAGTGGGCACCATGCAGGGTTAGGTCTTTCCAAGTGGATACAGAGTTCTTTCCAGGCTGTTTGAAGCCCTGTGAAGATTGCTTCACAAATGTCTCAACAGCTCACATCTCTTCCCACCCATTGCTGATGATGTCACCAGAAGCTGGTTGTCAGTATGAATCAGGGAATCAATGGAGAGCTTTAGGTAGGACACAGAACCCCAGGGGTTCGCTAGGAATTATGGAAGTCTCTAACCAGGTTCTGGCTTGGGACTGCCTGCCACCTCCTCACTTAAAAACAGCATGAACTGGCTGTCTATTGTAGCTTTATGCCCCTGAGAGAGCTAAGCCCGGTGTTACCATCCTGTGAAATGCTTCACTTTAGAATCCCCCACAAGCTCCCAAAGATGGGTGTGCTATCCACTGGTAAGCTTTCCTAGCTCCCCAGAAAGTGTCTTTTATTGTTCCTGTCATCTTCTTCTTTATAGGGACAGAACAGGTTGAGACGGTCCAGCCAGGGGATGAGATCTTGCAGCTCTCCGGCACTGCTGTGCAAGGCCTTACACGGTTTGAAGCCTGGAATGTCATCAAGGCATTACCTGATGGACCTGTCACTGTAGTCATCAGAAGGAACGGCCTCCAGGGCAAGCAGACAACAGCTTCTGCAGACTCGTAGTCAGGGTGCCAATGCCAGGACAAAGCAGGAGCACGAAGCTCCAGCGATTGCTGATTCTCAGGGTCTCTGCTGCCCACCTCACCCAGGCTGAGGCAAGCCCAGGTGTGCTTCTGGTAGCTGCTGCTCAGGTTTGGACCCTCTGGCACACTGCCCATCAGGAGGGGTGTTCCCAACGTCAGGACAGAGTCACGCAGAGGTGGCTGATACAAACAGTGTAGACTGTATATAGGCAGCTTAGTGACGATACTCCGGTGCCGTAATAAAATAGTTGTATTGCAGTTTTCCAAGAAACAAATGGCCTGATTTGAAAATCCCCTAGGGACTGTGGAATCCACCCCATGGTAACGCTTTTTCTTTTCTCATGAATCTCATGTCTTGGAGGGGAACTCCTCAGCACCAGCTAGAGCAAGTCAAGGTTGGGCTGGGGTCCTGTGAAGGGTCCCTGCGTGCACCTCTCCTCAGAGGTGATGGGGGATGACTGGGGAAGTCCTTCACGGCTGCACCACGCTGAGTCTGCACCATGCTGCCTGGGCACACCACGGCCAGGGGCTGGTGTATCTCTGCCTTTGAAGACTCATAACACTGCTTCTGCTGTACTCCTGCCTCAAGCAGGCAAAAGCCTGCCCGGGGTTAAGGAAAGTGGATATGTTGTTAGAAACAGCTCTGAGAGATGTGACATGCTATGAAAAACACTTTCAAACACTTAGAAGACTTTTTGGTTGGGTTGAGATCCTAGAAGAAGGAGTGGAAGCAGAAGACAAGAGGAATGCAGTGTGAGTTAAGGTGTGGACAGATGTGTCTACAGGATGAACCAGCATGGGTACGAGCATAAAATAAAATAATGACTAAGTCCTATCTGACATGTGTCAGGCACTCTGCTTGATATTAAATGATAGCCATCTGGGATCACGGCCACTTCACCAATGTCGGTCCTGCACCAATGTATTGGAGGATACCGAGCCTCAGAACAATAAATAGCTTGTCTGGCTAGGATGTGGCAGGCAGAGAGTTAGTCATTCCTTCTGTGACATGAGCAGGCCCAGGTGTTTTAAAGCATGGCACATCAGGGAATGAAAACAAACAACTGCCTGGTGTGTTTGCAGCACGTGTGTGGCCGGGATATTTGCTTTGGTCATTTCTGAACAGCTGGTAGCCAAACTCAGGGCAACTCACTGTGGCTCTCGGTTATCCGCAGCAAGTACAGCTCTTACCAGGTCTCGGCAAGGGGTTCAGATCCCCAGTCATTCCATGAAATACAGAAAACATGGGAAGGCCTGGCAAGGGTCACAGATAAAACACCAGAGCCCATTTGTCTCAGGGCCTTGCCAATGGAAGCCTGTTACTCTAACTCGCTGGCTTCTCCAGGATTGGAAGTCAGAAATATTTGCTAGAAGTGGACTCAGAAACCCCAGCTGGATCCTCTCTTCAGGTAAAGCCCCTCTGACTCTCAGGTAGCTCTGCCTCACTTCCTCTGGAAAATGACTGCATGCTATTGGCGCTGGCTTGCTTAGTCCTCCATTCTACTCCGAGTTCTGTCCTATAGCAGACAAGCAAATGAGGAACTCAGGGACCATTTGCATCAATCTATTAGATTTAACAGAAGGTACATTTGATCTAACAGTAAAAGGCGTGGGGCTGGGGAGACAGCTGTCAGTAAAATGCTTGCCGTGCATTAACCTGAACTTAATCCCCAGAGACAAGAAAAAACAAAAAAACAAAACAAACAAAAAACAACCAACCAACCAACCAAACAAACAAACAAAAACAAAAATCCCCCAAAACAAAATAAAACAAAATAACCAGATGTAGTGACATTCAATGTATAATCCCAGACCCAGGGATGCAGAAAGTACGGGTCCCTGGAACTGGCCGGCCATCCAATGTAGCCTATTTGGTAAATCTAAGGCCAAAGAGAAAGCCTGTCTCAGAAAACCCATGGTGGATCGCATCCAAAATAATGGTACAGCAATTAAGTAAGCTTAGGATGGAGGCCAAACCAGAGAGAGAGACCACAGAAAGAGATCAACAGTCAAGGTCCACAACAGGGCGGCAGCAGGAAAACCAGACAGATCTGTGCAGATTGTGGGACATTCTGAACAATCCTCAACAAGATGAAACTGTGCCCTCTGACAAAATCCGGGCCGCCCAACCACAACAACAGTGAGAAGAACAAAGGGAGAAAGAGTAGGGAATTATTAAAATTATTAAAATCTACTAGAGGAGAGCAGCGGGATTGTGAGGGCACCATGTCTCTGAAGACAATGTCGGCTGACAGAAATCTTTCCTTTCTCCATATGACAGAAAGCAAGAATCTAAATTTATTTGGAAAGCTAAGGAGACACCCTCACCATCACAACCGAGGGCACAGTGAGGTGTATGTCGGGGGCTCTCCTCCACAGTCTGCCAGGAGCCTTTCTCCTGCGGGTCGGGACAAGAGTCCAGCATGCACACAGGAGCAACTGCCTCCACTCAGAATCACTCACAGGGGCCACGAGGACTCACACTCCTTCCCAAAGATACAAATTAGCCTGAGGCAGATACAAACTGGTTTCATGGAAATGTGAACCTTAGCCCATGAAGGGAAAAACAGGTAGAAAGAGATGATTCTGCTGGAAGATACCACAAAAGGCAGATTGAAAGGGTTTTTCCTTAAGGCTTATCCCGTGGTTTAAAACATCATTTCCCAAGCTGACACTTTTGTAAAGGGGGAAAGTCTTGTGCTAAAAATTTGTATACAAAAGCATATCAGAAAGGGAACACAGAAATCTGGGAACTCCGGATGCCAGGGGAAGCAGGACTTAGCGACCACAATGGATGATGATTCTTCAAGACCAGCACAGGGACAAGATGTGTGACAGCAACCAGAACACAGGGCTCTGGACCACAAGGAATCAGAGTACTTGAGCCATCTCTCAGGTAGCCATAGCAGGACCTGCCCTGCTCTGCCAGGTGTATGTGTGCATCACGTCAAGCTGACGGACAGCTCAGCAACTTCCACACCAAGCCCAGGAGGAAGGAGGGTGGTGTGGGGGATGGGCTGCTCCTCTGGAATGGTACCCTGAGATTTGCTGTTTATTGTGGCATCTCAAAAGGCCACAGCAGCTCTTCCATGTCCCGTGAGGCTCACTCGACAGCTGGAGTTCCTGCAGGACCACAGGCAATCCTTGCCCACAGGCGACTGTCAGTGATGGTACTTCCTCACCGCCTTCTGAAGGTTGGGGTAGAACTCAGCCATGCTGCGAGGGAAGAAGGAGTCCACTACGCTCTGAGGGAGGTAGCCATTCAGGTCTGTCTGGAAGAATGTGACCAAGTTGGTTTTGTTGGGCTCCCTGAAGAAGAAATGGCAGTGGTGGGTTGGATATGTATCATGGAAGCATCTAGCACAGAGCCATGACCAGCAGTGGCCCAGACATGGTGGTCATTTCTATTCCTGCTCTAGATTCAGTCCCCGGGGCTCCTCTCAGCCTCCTTGTTCTGGATAATAGCATATCCTCTAGGGGCACACTACACAGCTGCTATGAACACATCGGGGAGCTGGAGCCACGCCCTGATAGGACAGGTGCTGATATTCCTTATGGCTACAGACAGCCCATCCCCCCAACCCCTCCTGGGTTTTGTGTGGAAGGAGCTGTTCATCAGCTTACTTACTCCTGTACAGAGAGGGGGACAGAAGGGGGAGGGGTGGGGGAGAGAAAGAGGGAGAGACAGAGGGAGAGGGAACAAATCCTCAGCTCTATCTGATACCATGTTCCCCCTCCCTCACTGCCTTCCACTGATTCTGGGGTACTTCTCTGCCCCCACCCCACCCCTACCCTCGCCCTGAGCTCAAGCTATCCCCCACTGTAACTCAGCTGTGTTCTCTTTGGAAACTTGAATAGGTAAGTAAGAAATCTGAGTTAGTGACTATGTTTCTCTCTGGGGAGCTCTGGGCTTGATGGGAGAACATCACAGAAGAGACAGACCCCTGGGGAAAGACACATGGAGTCAGTCAAAGGGGGCTCAGAAATGCCATGACTGTCTTCACAGAGAGAGCCAGGAGTCTGTCCTGACACATTCATCAGAAGACGTGTAGAGCACACAGTAGGCAGGCACATCACAAATGCAGCTCTGATGCCCTCTGAGATGCTTCTCCTCTATCAGTCAGTCAGAGCCCGGACCGCTCATTTCCAGTGCCGCCCTTTGCTCTGAGCACAGCTCCTTCTGCTCTGGGCACAAAGCAGTTTACCCGGGAGTCATGGCATGGCTGCTCAGACTTCTCTGAAGCTCCTACTTACTCAACCCAAAATGTCTACAGGGTCTCATCCTGCTTCCTCCATGACTACTTCTGGCCTCTTCCCAGCTCCACTGATCCAGCAAAGTGGCGTCTTCCCATCCTGTTCCCCCTGTGCGCACACCTGTCCCCTTTCACCAACAGGAACCTTGCACCCGAACAGGCCGCCGTACCACGTGAGGCTCCAACCAGGGAGGATCTGGTGACCTTTTGGTGCCTCGCGCCCACCGTACCCCTGACTCTTTCCTCACCCTTTAGTTTTCTACACAGCACTTAGCACGCAGTAAGCAATTCCTCGTGTGTGTATATAACATAACTGCTTTAATTTGTGCCTTGTTTATCTTCTCCCACCCCATCAGAGTTAAGCACTCAGAGAACAGATGTCTTTTATCCTTGTTTTTAAAGAGAAAAAAATAGTCAATGTGAAAGACAGCTGGCCGGGTTTAAGCGTGGCTTTATCACTTGCCGAGTCTGTCCGTGGTCTTGGGGTAGTTATTGAACCTCTCTGGCCTACCCACCCCTTTTATAGAGCCTGGACCATTACCATGGTTACATAATCTGAAGCTTGCACACTGTGTTTCCCAAGCCAGCCCTAAGACTTCAGCTTCAAGGAGAAAGGGCTCTCTGCTCTCACTAGTCTAAACCCTCCTTGCATATGCAATATGCCGGGCAGCCTGGGAGGGCGAGGCACATCTCAGCCTCTGGCTGCTGGGACAGAGCAAGGAAACGTGCTTAAGGGTAGTTTTCTAGGCCCACGCCAGAGGGTCGGTGGCACACGCCTGTAATCCCAGCACTCTGGGAGGCAGAGGCAGGCGGATTTCTGAGTTCGAGACCAGCCTGGTCTACAGAGTGAGTTCCAGGCCAGCCAGGGCTATACAGAGAAACCCTGTCCTCGGGAAAAAAAACAAAAACAAAAAACAAAAAAACAAAAAGAAAAGAAAGAAAGAAAGGCCTTCCCAGAGCTGTTTGGACAGCCAGCTTAGCACATTGGTGTTCTGTGAGGGTGCTCTGTCTGGGTTTTAGTAATCTAGGCACTGAGACCGGCCCATACCTTTCCCTCAGGCTATCTGCAGGAAACACAGGGACTGAGCAGGTGCAATCTCTCTCCCTGTTAAGTTGGGTGGTGCTCATTATAAAGCAGGGGCCATCAGGTGACTCATTACCCAGAGAGCTCCTGGGAAAAGCCTGGCTGTGTCTGTGAGTGAATCTAGGGCCCCCTGGCTTCTTTCCAGGGCCATTCACAACGTGAACTGTCCTCCATGCCCTGAGATCGGCCCCATTTTTTGTAAAGGCAGGTGGTCGCTGTGTGAGCATAGGGTGGGGATTCGTCCTTGTAACTTCTTTAGTCTGGTGCTATCTTCAGAGAGGCCAGAAGATCTGGAGCTCAGGCAGTACGTTGTGCTCCTGGCCTTTGACTGTGGACGCATAACTTAACGATCCTAACCCGCAGTTTGCTTATTTGCCCAGTGGGGCTGGGATATTGGCCTGACCTGTCCGGTGAGGCTGGAGACCTGGTGGTTGCACACGCCTTTAATCCCAGGACCTGGAGGCAGATCTCTGAGTTCAACAACAACAAAAGCCAATCTGGGTAGATTGGCTTACCACTCTGCCAAGTGCTACCTACAGTGACACATCGTGTCATGTGTGCTTGTGCGTGACAGTGCATTTTGTAACATCGATATGATTTTTGTAGAGTACAGTCAAAGTGCCTGTTTTCCAAGTTCACAGTGGTGGTATGGCTAGGTCTAAGACAAAGTTCTCCACCCACTTTCCTTACCCTGGCAGTGGTTCACAGAAGCACCCGCACGGATGGTTAAATCCTCTCACAAAACCTGGCTTTGGGGGACACAATGGATGCTCCACGTGAGTAGCTGGAAGACAGTCATGAAGTCAGTGAACTCACCTTCAGACAGCAGGGTCACCACCACTAGCACTGAAGACCCTCCATCTGCATAGGCCAACTGACTGAAGCCCGGCATGCCAGCAAAGCGTTCTTCAAACCGTCAACTTCCTTTCTTACATTTACACTCACTCCAATTCACACATATGCATCCTCACTGCTCCCCCCCCCCAGCCACCACACACACACATGCTCAGACACATGCACACACATGCACTCACTACCACATACAGTTTTCCCCAACCCTTTCAGAATTTCAGAAGAAAGAACATTCCGGAATATAAGGCTCAGGGTAGAAGAAAGACTCGTCTCTCAGATTTCAGCCCAACGAAAGGAGTTTGTGTCCCCCACCTTCCCCAGAGGCAGATGCAGAGGAATCACTGGGTTCTGGTCCCCAGAGGGCAGGGACGGTACAGAAAACCACCATATGATTAAGATGCTCCTGTGGACTTGGTCCCCTGACTTGCAAAGAGCTTAGCTGCTATCTGTATGTCCACAGCATAAACTGAGATCAGCAGAAATAAAAACTGTACTGACAAAACCTGGGATGCGTATAATAAAGTCCAGGCAAATGCTCCCCCCATTTTAAACCCTATGGCACAAAAATCTCAATTCTATGAGGGAGGAGGATAGAACGCATGAGCCTATTGATAGTTTCTGATCGCCCAGCTTTCCTCAAAGATCCAGGGGTGCGTGAGACAGAGCCCAGCATCTAGAACAGCCAGTAAACATCTACCGCCACTTACCATTGGAGCTGATGGTGCCATCCTCATATGTCTTCACCAGCACCAAGTCCACGAAGTCCCTGGGAGAGATAAGCTTCATGGCGGCTGAGGGCGTGGAGGTTCTGCTCACACACAGCGTCTGCCAAAACAGGAGGCGCAGGCCTGTTGAAGACAAGTCTAAGACACACCCAGCAGCAGGAAATGAAATGCATGGGCGGTATGGGGAGCTGTTGGAAAGGAAGCCTGGGGGCACCTGGGCACTTTCCAGTGGGCATATTGAGGCCAAAATGATGTCATCCCTTTCCAAACAATTTCATCTCCATGTCTCTTTATAAAATAACTCACTTGAGAACAGTGTGTCTCTGCAAAATGGGTCTTCTTTCCCACCTGTCTACTATCATCGTAGCTTGCACTGCCCCGGGTGCTGCAGATCTTCAGGAATTCTGACTGCAGTATTTGACCATGGTGCCCCAGACTGGGCGCAGAATGCCAGTTTCCCTTTCTTAAGCACAGTCCAAGAAATGAGTCCATTTCTGAATTCCTGAGTCTTGCAGCAGGCACAGAGGAAGCAATGGTTATTTTCTACAACCAGAATACCTTCTTCTGATTCCATCTGGAGCCTGAAGGAAAAGTCTATTTTTAAGAATACTGAAGACAGAGGCACTGGTGACAGACGTAAGCTCACTCCAGGTTCACGTCTCATCCATGCCTCCTTTACCCATCTTCTATTAAGAATTAGGATGCTTGAGGGCTGCCTAAATCATGCTGATGGATGCTATCTGAAAGGGTATTTGACCCCTTACCTTCACAGTCTCACTTAATAAACAAGACCCACACTTGTTACCCACTTCTCTGTACTTTCTCTCCTTCTGCACCTAGTGTATGCTGAAGATTGTGTCTCTCTGGCAACAAGTCAAATCTCTTCATGGGCACATGAATTAATGAGAACCAAGAGTTCCCACATATCTCATGCAGAGATAAAAAATTCTTTTCTCTTTGTGTTTAATCATTCTTCATCAACATTTCTAACATAATCATGTTACCTTAATAAATTACAGTCATACCTCAGTCTAGTACTTCAAAAAAAAAAGTCCTGTGATCAAAAGACGTACATGATTAGAACAGTTTTTTTTTTTTAATTTACAAGAGTATCTCTAAATAAATGTTGGTGATGTCCAAAAAACCACATTCACTAGTGCCGATTCACTATATGAGGGCTAGAATGGACTGGAAGCCTGGGCCTAATGGGGTAAGCTTGTAATCCCAGTACTTGCAAGCCAGAAGCAGGGGGATTAGCCTGGTCTATAATATTGAGTTCCAGGCTGCCCAGGTCTACATAAGGAGACCCTGTCTTAAATTAAAAAGAAAAAAAAAAGATCAGTGGGCTGTATAAAGCAAAGTCCAAGAAAAATAGTTACATGCTTATTAAGAAAAACGTACTTCTTGTTGGTGGCTTGCTTTGTTTATTGAACTGAAACGTAGCCCTGCCTAGCGTGGTGCTCATAAGTAGTCTGGCTGACCCCAACTCCCTGATCCTTACATCTTCATGGCTGTTGGGATTACAGGGACGCAGCAATGGGGAACCAGCTCCTTCTGGCCCCTTTACCTGTGTGCACTTGGCAGCTTCTCTTGACCTCTGTCACACTGCTTCTTCCCCCAGGTTTCAGGACAGGGAGCTTGTGGCCAGGAATAGAACATCCAGTAACTGCCTCGAAAGCACTGACAGGTTAACCATTGCTACGGCTGCTCAGGCTCCAGCCTGTGGATGTCCTCGCTTTTCCCACCAGTCACTGTCCTGAGCCCAAGAGGTGCAAGCGGGCTAAAGAGATGGAGCCACCTTAGCTTCCAAGAGATGATATGCAGGGCTCTGGGGGGAGGGGCGGCTTAGTGGGTAGTGCTTGCTGTGCAAGACCAGAACTTAGATTTCCCTAGAGCCCACACACAGGCTGGTTGGGAGTGTTCGTTCAGCTGTCATCCCAGAAGGGAACTAGAGGCAGGGTATCTCTGGAGGACGCTGGCTAGAAGTGCAAGCTCCAGAGTCATCGAGAGGCTTTGCCTCACTATATAAAGGTAGAGACTGTGGGAGATACTTCTTCAGGCTCCATACACACATGAGCATGCGTACATACACACATGTGTAGAACATACACGTAATACAAGTCCTTCTGATATGACACTCGCATCATATATAAAAGGCATTAACCAAGAGTTGCTCAGCTTCACCCATTTATGTGTAATGATTTGCATATTTCTCTTTGCATTTTTTTCTAATGCTGGTGTCACTTACTCCAGAATGAGAACGTCATTATTGTGGTTCTTCAAATGTGCCCACTTAGACCAACTGGTTTTTATAAAAGAAACTATTTAACTATAAATGGGAAAAAAATGAAAGAAAGAAGAAAGAAGCACTTGTCATAAATTAAAGGTAACTTCAAATTACGTAGGAAATTGCTACAGTCTGATTCCTAGCCCAGGCCACCCATTCGTCTCTTCCTCCAGGAAAGCAAGAGTTAAATAGTATCTAAGGCACATTAGTGCCTGAGATTCACTCTCCTAGTGCAGAGGGCTGAAGGAAGAGTTGAAACAAGGCATCGTCCTCACTGTGTATTTCAATTCTGTCTATGATTGTTAAGGACATAAAATTACCTTTCTTCCCGGGGATTTTTGCCCCGTCCTTCAGACAGCTCTGACATAAACTCCCATAGACAACAGACTGACTGGCTTAGAGCAAAGGCACCTGGCTGCACAGTTTGCAAAATACTGCAAGGTTTCACAATGCTACCTGCTTGTATAAGTGCCAAACAAGAGAGTGCCAGCCAGGTCCTGGAAGCCAACACTAAGATGTCATTCAAACCGCACAGGTCTGCTCCCCTAGACTTGCTTGCTTATCTGTTTTCACTGTGATTTTCTATTCTTCTGAGCTTTCTATTGTCAAAAATGAAGCACCATCTTACCGTTATCAGTGATACCAGGACAGGTTCATCAAGACGGGAGCTGTCTCCCATAACACTCCCTATCTCACGTGGCTATTTCAATTTACATTTATATTTGTAAAAATGAGCAATTCATTTCTTCAAACCAGCCACCTTCTCATGCTCTGTGGCCCCACGGAATTGAAGCTGCCACACTGGAAAAGGCAGGTGAGGAGTAACGCTGCCGTATACCAAGGCTTTCTGCTGGGCAGGGCTGGTCTGTAGGACGAACACTTTCCTGATGGAGATTTGCAGTGGTCCTACTGTGGGCCAAGGACCACAGTGGCTTTGCCAAGAGACAATGCTTCACACTAGATCAGTTTGTCTAAATCTAGACCTGCTTCCCTGTGTGGGGACCCCAAGCCTTGTCTGTCATTCATCAGCTATAGTCTGCTGATTCTGGTGAGGGTTTCTGGGTCTCGGAGTCACACTGTCTCCTGCCAGGGCTAAGGCTGGACTCGCCTGCACGGCACTCCTCTTGCCTACAGATGATATAGATCCCTCTTCAGGAGAGGTGGGGGCAGGGTATTGCAGCAGGACAAGACAGACACTATTGATAACACAGCCAAGACACTACAGATAACACAGCCAGGACAAGACACTACAGATGATAACACAGCCAGCGACACTTACATCCGTGATGCTCTGGACAATTTCAAAGCTGTTCACATTGTCATCCCACTTCTCCCGGAGGCCCCCAGCAACCGGCTTGACACAATCCCACACCTCTTCTGGTGTCCCGCACAGAATCCCTTCTCCCCGGTACCTGGAACAGAGAGGAATTTGATCCAGAGCATTAGTTAAATTTGTTTATCTTAGGATTTTATCTCAGGTCTATTACATGTTTGTTCCAATTCTAGGGCTGGCTGACAGAAAAGGGCATAAAATATGCTAGCCCATCTCCCCTCCAGCCTGCATACACAGGTACAAAGCCCTCACAGGACACAGCTTGCTACCAACGATTCAAAACACAAGCTAATGCTTTTCTGGAAGGTAACTAGGGAGCCGAGAGCCAGGGTGGATTGGAATCTTTCACGAGGCAACCCCAAAGACACCGGGAAGGGAGTCAAGGTTCTGACAAACTTTGTTAAAAGTGTGCACTTACAGATTCCCTGGAAACTCCTCAGATGGCCTCCAGGAAATTGAAACTCCATTCTGTCAAAAGGCACAGGATTGTAGAGTTTTAGAGCTAGAGGAAGGCTTGGAGATGAGATCTCAAGACTTGATTCTCCAAGGTCACCCAACCTGTTCCGCCAAGGATGTAGCTGCTGCCCCTACAGCAGGCACTGGGCATGGAGATCCTGGCTGGCTGACTCCTCAGGCTGTACGAGCCTCTCCAGCCGCCTTAAATGCCACCAGGAACTTTTGTTTTCTCAAGCAATTTAGGGCTTAAAAAATTAGAAGCGTCAAGGAAGAAAACTATTTCCCTGGCACTCCCTGGGGGAGGGATTGTGCAATAACAAACGGAGGAGAAAGACTTGGTACTTGGAGTTTCAGGTCCAATCCTAACCTCATAGCAGTCGGATGACCTTGAGTGGGTTTCGAAATGAAAGGGGCAGGGATTTCCAGGAGTCCCAGAGAGCATCTACCCGTAGTGGATCGCTCTCTCAACCCACCTCTGAGGTCCAGGGTGAAGATAATCTGGGGAGAGGAGAAACCTGGGAGTTTGGAGGACTCCAAGCCCTGGGAGCTGCCACCAGACCCCTTTTCCCGCCCAGTCCCTCACTCACGCCTTCCCGGCACTTCTTCCAGCCCGACGCGTCCCGCCGATACCGGAGCACCTTCTCCGCCACCGCCTCACTCTCTTGCGTGGCCCAGGTCAGGTCCATTCCGCCAACGTGCAGGGTCCCAGCTGTGCCCCACCAGGTTCCGCTGGGCGGAAAACTGGGCCTTGGGCGGAGCCTGGAGCCCCGCCCCTGGGCTCCGCCTCTCTTTCAGAATTGGTCTTCGCTCTCCGATAATTCCGTCCTTTCTTGAAATTGGCCGGCCCTACGCGGTAAGCGTCAGCTCTGGGCGGGTCTCAGGAAGCTCCTGCTCGGCCACAGCAGGCTCTGGGCAGGGCCAGGAACCAGCTTCAGGAGTTTGGGTGTTTTCCCTTTGGTGCTCAGGTGCCTTCGGGCCCCCAGTGAAACCGTGCGAATTACTTTCTAGGGACATTCTGCAGGGTGGCCCGGAGAATGTGGAGGAGCCGACCGGCCGTGGAGTCAGGCAGGAGGAGTACCCACTGGTGACACTTCAGGAGGCCTATGCAGGGATGTCTGCTTTTGATAACCGAAGCTGAAGTGAATTCCTCCCCTCACCCCCTCACCCCGCCCTTTTTTTTTTCTTCTTTGACTAGCTAAATGCCTTTGCGGAGTAAATAAAGGACAAGACAACTTTGACTGGGTGGAGGTGGGGGTGGAGGAAGAAGCTGAAACGAATGTCAGATCTATTTAGTTCCAGAGGCCCAGGGAGCTGCTCTTAGTAAACCTACATATCCAGCAGACAGCCCTGTGCTTTGACACCAGGTGGAGACCTCAGCTTTCCCTTGAGAGATTTAATCCAGATTCCGGAAGATCATTCATTAAAGGTCTGCCTGGGAAATTTAATGAGGCCCTCGGCAAGAAGAAGAAGAAAAGAAGAAGAAGAAGAAGAAGAAGAAGAAGAAGAAGAAGAAGAAGAAGAAGAAGAAGAAGAAGAAGAAGAAGAAGAAGAAGAGGAAGAGGAAGAGGAAGAGGAAGAGGAAGAGGAAGAGGAAGAGGAAGAGGAAGAGGAGGAGGAGGAGGAGGAGGAGGAGGAGGAGGAGGAGGAAGAGGAAGAGGAAGAGGAAGAGGAAGAAGAAGAAGAAGAAGAAGAAGAAGAAGAAGAAGAAGAAGAAGAAGAAGAAGAAGAAGAAAGAGGTCTAGTGAATTAGTACAATAGTAGCGTGCTTACCTAGCATGCGCTAGGACCTGAGCCCTATCTCAGCATTATTAAATAGGCAAAGAAATAATAAGCTGAGTATTGACAACTTCTGTACACAGAGGCAACCAGGCCCATGGGAGAGTGTGGAATAGCATCCCCTCTGTAAGAACAGCCTGGGTTCTCTCCTCTTCAAGCCTATCTCCAACTCAATTGTTTGTAACCTCTTCACCGTTTTTTTCAAAGGCTAGGAAGGACTTGGGACTTAAAAATGTCCCCTTTGGAAGAAAAGAGGGACTGTCTGGCTGGGAAAGCAATTGGGCCCCTTGAGACCCAGACCCAATATTGACTTTGTAGGTTTGG